>NW_005054356.1:3014058-3067178 GCF_000277835.1 Geospiza fortis | reverse complement strand
GTTATCTGCAAGCAGAGCCAGCTAATTCCCTGTATATTTATGACCGTGAGGAGCCTGGATTTCAGCAGGCTTTAAAGTCTGCTAAGGTCCAGCCAGTGTTCACCTGAGGGACTCATCAAGGCATGAATGATCCTGTTAGATCCGTGTTAGGATGGAGGGAATCCATCTCTGTGCTGCTCTGTGAGCGGGAGGCAGAAAAGCCTCTCCAAGGGAAGTCAGACCCCACAGAGGGTTCTGCATTCTCCTCTTGCAGCTCAGAGGAATTCAAAGCCATATTAAGCAGGAAAGGACACCAAAGGCAGGAAGCACTGAGATAAGGCATTAAAGAGAAAGAAAAAGCAGGTAAAGTTATTTTTTAGCAATTTTGCTGGTGCATCTGACACCAGCGAATGCTAAAGGCTGGGCAGGCACTGACTAGACTGAATATAGCCAGTGTAAGAGGTAGGATGCTGCTTCAAATTTCAACCAGCACCATCTGTGTGAGCTGCTCTGTCCTCCTGGAAGTTCAAGGAGGATCAGGAATGTAAGGCCCTAATGCCAGCAGTGATGTATGGGCATTTATGGGTTCTGGAATGGCTGAAAACAGGATGACACTGACTGGGATAGGGAGGAGCCTGAAAATCCCATGCAGCTGCCACCATCCTCTTCAGTCTGATGAAGCTTTGAGTTCTCGCCATCATATTCCACAGCAGCTGGAAGTGCTGAGATTGAAGGGGGACAAAGAGCAGGGAAGCACAATTACTGGGGATAAGGAGGCCTGGAAACCAGAGAAGGAGCAAGCAGGCCCCCCATGTTCCTGCCATTTGTCATCTATTTTGATGGCTCGTGTCAGGTGCTGGCACTGTAGTGGATGACAGCAAACACGTCTCACTAGATGTCTTTGTCCCAACATGCTGCAAGGGACATGTGAAGAAATGACTATTTTGCAAAATTTTGATGTGTGTGAAGTGTCCTTATTAATAGCTTGGTTCTGCTCCCAGCTGGATTCAGTGGTCTCATCCCTGTTGGAGTGGGGAGGAACAGGATTGCACCCTGAAGGATTTGTGCTTAGCTGTTACTTCAAGAACAGATTTGCCAAAGAAATGCTCAGAGGAGAGAACAGAGTGTTCCAGCACACACAGGTAGAAGATGGTATTTCAAACTGAGCACACTGGGCAATCTTTGCTCATGATTCATCAGTCAAAACACGTCAATTTTATCCCAGAACAGCTAAAAAAAATCTGCAACTACTTGACAAGTACATTTTTGGTGCAGGTCCCAGTTCTTTCCCAGTTGGCCCATTGGCTTGTCTGTCAGCATCTCTTGCACATTGTGGAAAATTAACCCTGTGACGTGTTCTGTTTGCTGTTGTCCTGTTTTTCTCGAGTGACTCCAATTCTTGAGATTCTCAAAGGTAAAAAAGAGCAGTCTGGCACCAAATTCTCACTAAAAGGCCATGGCAAGTGGGCATTTAAACTCCCCAAGTGCTTTTAGAAACCTTCCCTTCAAAACCAGGTTTGCCTTTTGGGTTTGTTTCACATCCTGTTGTAAGGCTCCAGCATCTTCTCTCTCCCTTGCTTGGTTTGGTAAATTTTATCTGCTGGCTCAGGATCTCTGTTTCATTTTTGGTCTCTCTGGAACATAATATTTTTTTAATTGTCATTACAAATTTCAGACTTTTTCTACATGGGGTTATAATTCTGCCTCAACAGATTCACAGTTTTGATCAAAGCTTAAAATATCCTTGGCTAGAACTATCCTGATGCAACAATATTGACATTACAGAATGTTTTTTTCTTGGCATTATCCTAGTTATTCTTTTTTTCTAATGTACACTGTTCTGTAGTGTGTTTTCAGGATATTCTTCAGTGCCAGCAGAAACCCCTTGTTAAATTTACAAAGTGTTATGTATTCCCTCCTGAAGGATATTTTAATTTTCTCTCCTAATGGAGAAGGATAGCAGCGGAAATTCTACTTGCGAGTTATCTTTCTTAGTGAAAAACTGCATCTGTTTCGAGCTGAGCAGTGCCTGTGCAAGCCAGAAAGCCTCACTCAGCTGTATCCTCAGGAAATAGAATAAGAAAAGAAACGTTGCCCCAGGTGCTCTCATTCAGTCCAAGTCTCGCTGTGGAGTCGTGGTTCTTGTGTGAGCTGGAGTGAGCAGTGAGCAGGGAGCACACACGGCCATGGGTCCTGCAGGGCCTGCTCTGGACACCTCACACTGCTCACAGGTCAGTGCCCTTCATCTCTGTGGCTCCAGAGACTTTGTCCCCATGCTCCAAAGCGGGTTTGCAGTTCACTGGTGGAGTTTCAGATCAAGGCACACAGGGGCTGTCCTGGCCTCTGTGCCGGTGATCCCTGGCACGTTGTGCTGTCCATGCTGGAATGTTTGGAGCTGGGCTGTGCTGCTTGTTCTCTCCTCCCTCCCACCTTTACACAGGGGCTGCTGCTGCTCCGTTTGTCCTGGCAGAGACATGCAAACACACTTCAAACTAAGAGCTTGATCTTTATTTTAATTTGTCAGAGGCTCCCTGCACTCCCACCAAAACCTTCCCTATCTCCTCTGGTTGGCATATCTGTTGGGCAAGTAACTGTGACCATTTCACTGCATCACATCTGCAATCACTTCCCAATGGTGGGATCATTTCTTCTCTTCTACCCATAGAAGAGTTGGGTTTTGTGCATTGGCATCACAAGTGGACTTGAGAGGGTGAGCTGCCTGATGATTCCTATCTTTCCTCTTTCCATAGGAATCCTATTCCTAATTTATAGAAAGACAAAAATTTGTCCATGCAATGAAAATGTGCTGTGATCTATTGGGCTACCATTGATGGATGATGAAAGGCTTGATATTAATGCCCTGAATATGTATAATCCCGAGCCAGCCATGGTGGAGGGTCAGCAATCATTCACTTCATCTGATACATTTCCTCACATTGACTTAATACAGAGCATGAAACCCTACTGGAGCCCTTATAGAGCATAGATAGTGCTGGAAAATCTGAGGAATTTGCTCCAAAGTTCTCCCTAGGCTATTGCTGCTGATAATCAGCATCTAAAATGTGATGAAATTTCTTTTGTTAACTTTGCCTGCATACTTAGTTGTATTTCACATCACTTTGGACTCCTGATTAGTTTTTTGTACACACAACTGTACACATCAAATTCAATAAATGTGCAGGAAAGGCAGCATTATCACCCAGCTCCCTTTGAAAATGCAGCCTCCAGGGATATATTTCCATTGCAGCATGTGGAGATTTTGTCACATGACATACGTTAATCTTTTCAGAACCCTACAGCTGAATCACAGGCAATGCTCTCTAAATGTATCCCTGCACTTCCACAAAGACAAGCCAGAGTCTTTCTTGGGGTCTGACTTTTCTAGCCTCATTGCATAGAGCCTGTTTACCTGGGAAGATTTTATAAATAAGGACGAGTTCTGTGCCTGAGGGTGGAAGAAGGGCTCATTTATCTTTGTCTCAGGGGACCATGGCATTGTGTTTGCTCTGTAACAAAATCCGGAAAAGCCTTTGGGACACGGTCCCACAGTTGGCTGTGGAGAGCAAGGGTGGATTTTACACTCCCAGTAATGGTGGTGAGTTATCAGTAGAAATCTCCCCACTCAGGGATTAGAGGTTGTCACTCTGTCTGTGTGCACAGTCCTGTTCTCTCCTCCTCGTGCAGTCCTCAGGAGAGTCGCCTTTCTCAGGACTGCAAAATATTCTTTAATTACTCAGCCACCACTTGGGCTCCCATTTCCTCTCCAGCTGCTCTGGAGAGGGAGAGTGGCAGGACTTAATTCTCTTATCAAGAAGGGCATCGCAGGGTAAAAACTTCTGCACAGTTTTTGTCAGAGCTCTGAGCTTATTGTCTGCCTGCTTGGCAGAGAAAAAGTGGCTGCGTGTCTCAGGCAGCCTAAGCGATTTGCCTGCAAAAAAATTTCCTTGTGAAAACATGAGTGATTTTAAAAGAAGCTTAAGGAAGACCTGTCTGACAGAAAATGGGTTCAGAATTAAATTTTCCCGTTTCTCAAGTGTTCTTAAAGCCAGGGTTTCAGTTCAGTTCCATCACTGAGAGAAATTAAATCAAATGTAATTGTGAATACGTCTAATCTGGGCTCCAACCACAGCTCCAGGAAAGTTGTCCAAGCTGATTTCCCAGCCTGGGAGGGTGCTGGGGTGGATCTCTGGAGTGACATCAGTGCAGGTAGGGCTGGAAGAGCAGAATTTGCACCTTTGGGTCGTGGTTTAAACGTACTCAAGTCACAAACTGCAGAGGCACTCAGACAGCTGCAGCCCTTGCTCTACACACTGCAGCTGCTACTTAAAAACTACTGGTTCCTCTCTCCTGCCTCCCTTCCTCCTCTGGGCAAGGGCCCCTGAACAGCCTCGTGACAATGTCCTGGTCAGCTCTTTTCTGTTTAAAAAAAACCCAACCAAAAAACCAACAAACTTGATTTCCTGTTCTGGTGAGCCATATATCACTGACGCTCCCATCTGTGCCGTTTGTCTGTGACAGAATGACAGGTGTCATTTATCATTGGAGCTTGAGGAAGCTGTGGGAAGAGGGATTGAAATTTTTTCTGGAAGCAGTCAGTGTCTACAGACTGCCAGATCATTAAAAAGGGGGCTTTCCAAAGAAAGCTGTGTGTAATGTGATTGCACTTACTGTCAATGACAGGCTGAGAGAAAGAAGAAACATCAAAAAAAGAGAGAGAGGGGGAAGGATCGAAAGGGAGAAAGGGAGAGAAATGAAGTTTCTGCCAGGGGCATTTAAAGCTACAGCACAACAAATGCAGGAATCTTTTTTTGGTTTGGTTTCAATATCTGCATGCTAAGTAAGGCCTTTGGAGATTTTAGCTCAGCTTAGAGTGCCAATAAGGAAACCAAAACAGGAAACTTCTTTAACAGCACTTATTCGCATCACATATTATTTAGGGCACTGTAACAGAGTTTGTGCTTTGAGGAGCGTGTCTCAAAGCACAATGACTTAAGACTGGAATAGGAGCTAGCAGAGACAGGAAAACCTATTTGGTCTGCAGCTGAAGCTCCCAATAAATCAAAGGGCAGAACTAAGACCAGATACAAGGCCCTTTTTCAAAAAGGAGACATTTACAACATCCTGTTTGCATAAGGACATTCAGGAAAACAGCCTAATATCTCTATTTCAGCACCACCTAGGCAGGCTCCAGTCGGGGATTTGGGCTCAATCTTTCTTTCTTCTCATGGTAGAGAATGCTTCTCACAATTACAGCAAATTGTCCTCCCACTTGAGGTACACAAAACCAAAATTAAAACTGTGTTTATTAGGAAAAAAACCTCCAACAGATATCAAATGTTTTAACAACAGAAAGAAACTGGGACAGATTTTCTATCATTTTTTGTGTTCTCCTCAGGTGAGCTGGATATATTTGTCCCACATCCATAGCACCACTCTTTCTGCTGGAGCTGTATCATGGAGCAAAATTCTAATTGATGTAACACAGAGAGGCTGGGGATTGCAAAGGGATTGCTCAGGAGCTGGTCACATGTGGTAAAGGGTAAGAGTAGTTAGCCTGGAATAAGTCATTTCAGTCCTTCCTGGGGTGAGAATCTGTGGCTGCAGAAAATCCCAGTGTGAGTTACAAAACTGAGAGCCAACTAACAGACAAATGTGGCTGTATCCATAACCCAGGGATCTGACATCAAACCTGTGAGGGCTCTGTGAGTCTGGGCTAGAGGCATGACCCAGGGCAGGGACTTTCTCCTCAGGGCTCTCTTTAGAGTGATGAGTTTTCCTGCAGGCCTTTGGAAAGGACAACACAGGAAAAAAAAATAGAAGAATTTTCACAGTCTTTTGCATAGGGTGTGTAAGGAAAGGGAAAAATCATCTTCCTGTCTTCTGCCACCAAGCATGTCCATGGAAAGACAAGGAGAGTCCAGCTGTGCTGGATAAAAGCAGCACCTGTGAACATTATCTGATTTCTCCATGTTTTCAGCTCTTGGCTATCTCCTGCAGACACATGAGTTCTTTAAGATAGGAACCATCTCGCAGCGCCTTGAACACATCATGTCCTGCACAGGATGTCCTGCTCTGAGCTGCTGTTTCTTCCTGCAGCTGCAATACAAAGGCTGCAATTATCATGCTAATGAAAAGTGAACATTCTGCCTTGTGCTTAACAGTTCAATAATTTTACATAGGTGCTGATTTACACCCGTTTGCCTCTGTGGAGAGCATTCCCTGGAATCAGAGAGATCAGAGCAATCCCACACAGAGCTAATGGCTTAGCACATGTAAGTGCTAACACTGCAACTGGCTGATGAAGTTGTTACATGTGTTCCCATGTAAGTTTGTTTGTACACCCTTCCCAAAGTGTTAAATGCCATTATATCATCCTTATCATCACCAAGCTCAGCGTCATTCTTCCCTGGTGTTGGAATTGCAGAGCATGTGTGCACATGGATAGACATCTATTGATGTACACACACACACAGATAAACATCTTTATGCATCAGGTTCAAAACCATTTTTACCAGGTGAAGACAATTTTTGCCTGATATTTGATTCTTGCCAGGCTGGACTCCAGGTAAATGTGCTTTTCTGTGTGAAGGAGATCGGGTCAGAACTGCTTTAAATGTCATCTCCCTAGTGCAAAACAGATATCCCTGTTTTCAGCAGCTACATGAAGGAAGCAGAATATAAAATCAGGCCTCAAAGTCATGTCTGTGGTTCTGTTGACATTTCTGTCCATGGGGTGGCAGAGGCTGGCCCTGTCATTCTCAGCACAACACCTGTACTACTCCTGTAACACTCAGGGCTTGAAAGCTTACTGGGAAATGTTTCCTGCGAGTCCAGAAAAATGGATGGCATGCCATGGACACACAGATCTCAAAGGAAACTACAGCAGGCAACAGGTATCAGCCTCCCTTTTTAGGATATTTGCAGTAAAGTTGCATCCAAGACTCTCAGTTCTAAAAGAAAAATGTAAGTTGTTGCTGGTGTGGCTTTGCTTTGAGAAAGGAATTGCTGCTCACAGAGATAAGGTTCTGCCTTCTGGCCAAGTGGTTCTAACAGTGAGATCTGGGTAAATACCTCTGTGCAGCACAGCTGGGCTTTGAGACTAAACACTGTAGTCTTTACCCAGCCAATCCTACTCTAGTTTTACTTTGAATGTGCAGTTTGGGATCACAAAAAGGAGCCCAGTGTGCACAGAAAAGGCTTCTTTAGGGTAATGGTGGAGAAAGAAGACTAAGGTATCATTTATTCTCAGGAAAAGCTGAAATGCAAAGGGGATTCAAGGCCAGATTTGAAGGGGTTTGTGGGGCTGGAACCAGCCCAGCTCAGGTGGGCGTGGTGGGTCATTGTAACCACACCATGACCAGAGAAGAATGGCTCTCAATGGCACCTGCAGGTTTATTTAGACTGTCAGCAGTCATCCCCCAGCTCCAGACTTCTTACATCCAATGTGTGCCCAACACTGGCTGAACAAACTTGAGTCTAATATTTATACAACTTTGAAACCAGCTGGAGCACAATCCTGCAGGTAAATATTCCCTGTTTGGAACTGCATCATTTTCTCTTTGCTGGTAACATGTTGGTGTTGCAGGGGACATTTGGTTCACAGCAGACTTCTCAGCAATAGCTGAACACAGCCAGAATTCCACAAATTAAACCCATAAAAATCTTAGTTTTATTGGTAAGAGTCTGGATTACTTGTATTGATAAAATTACCAGTTAAGAAAAAATCAGGAAAATTTGAGATTTGTAATACAAATTGTCACATACTCATATGCTCCAGTGTCTGTCATGTGTGCTGATCCTTTAAAATTAGGAGGAATTATACCATAATGTGTGATTTTGGTCTTTATTTAATTTCTGTCCACTACAGAAAATGATTTAAACTGTAAAGGGGAAAGAAGGGAATCCATCAATATGTACATTTTTTTTCTCCAGAGATTAAATAAAAGTTTGTGCATGTATTTATATTTTTCCTTCCGTAGTATATACTGCCCAGTTATATTTGGAATGGGACTTCAGAAAAGCTGCAGAGGAGTTAATGAGAATAGGATGTTTGTACAATTCTGTAAATATTGGTTTATATTTCTGGGAGCAGCTATCATATATCTTGAGCCTTTCCTTCTAGGCTCGCGGCTCTCTTGGAGTCCCATTTAGGTTAAACCTTTGGCAAGAGTTCAAGGAGCAGGGAAAGCAGCTGAGGAGCTGGTCCAGTGGGAGAGATCCAAGAAAGCTCTTAGATGCTGGGTGTGCAGCTGACAGGGATTCCAGGAGCCTGAGCTCGAGCGAGCAGAGGGGAAGTTGTGCTGCCCTCAGTGTCCAAAACCTTCATGACAGGAGCTGAAGCTTTAGCCAGGGTGGCCAGGATGGTCCCACAGAGGGTTCATGTGTTCCCCAAAACACATTCCCTGAATGCACAGGGAAACCAGAGCTCAGATTTGTATCCCAGTGTCTGGGAAATTCTCTTTCTCCCCTTCTCTACAAGGCAGCATCTGAGATGATATTTCCCCCTCTCTCTCTTGTTCTCTCTTTTTGCTTAAACTCGGTAGGGCAGATGTAAAGGTCAAGCCAATTGATTTGTCTGGGTAGCAGGGCACTCTCAGTGGAGATGCAATTCACAGTTTCATAAAGTCTGGTGGTATTGGCTTGACTCAATATTTGTGAGGAGAATCTACAGTTAGGGAGACCTCCATCATTGTTGAGAGCATCTCTGTAATTTGTCTTGAAACGATTATATTTCAAGTTTCTTGCTAAAACAACTCAGAAATGCTGGTAGGTATGTTGGGGGGGAAAAGCCACTAAGAACATAATCCATGTTCCCTCTCTGTGTAACTATGAAATGCATCTTGTTCACTTTTATCTTTGTCACAGAATGATTGACATGCAATATCTCAGCTTGACACTTTGATATTGGTGATCAGAGCAATTTGTTTCAACCTGCATGCTAAACCCTCAAGGTTAGGATATTCCTAAAATATAAACATAAAGGATGGATTACTGCTATCATTGCCTAGTTTATAATCTGTTCTTATCAGCCAAGGGCTGGTATTGTAAGAGAGCTGATTTCTTTCTGTAAGTAATTTCAGTGTCCATTTTAACTGTACATTTCTTCTGCTCTTTAACACTGAGTTATCCCAAGCCTGTTCATAGACATGGAGATTGTGGAAGTAAACTGGGTGTACCCATGAGTTCCTCTGTGCTTCCTGATGTACAGTATGGAATGGGACTGGTTTGGCAGAAGACAAATCACGTTGTCAGGATGATGAGAACAGTTTGCTTCTCAAGGAGAACATTGGTGCTCCTTTTCTATTTTGTCACAGCACATTGTTCCTTTATTCTTCATCTTCAAATACACCAAAATGAATGGTTTGGATACCTGAGAAATAATGTGTAACATCCTTCTTTATTGCCTGAGTTCACAGTTTATTTGGTAAATGCTTTTGATCTCTTTCCAGCAGTGACATGGAGCTTTAGGAGTGAGGCTGGAGGAGGGTTTATGAGGCTGATGTTGGGTTAGAAGGGACCTTAAAGATCATCCATTCTACCCAGCTTGCTCCAATTCCTGTCCAGCCCGGCCTTGGACACTTCCAGGGATCCAGGGGCAGCCACAGCTTCTCTGGGAATTCCTGTTCCAGGGCCTCATCTCTCAGAGAGAGGAATTTCTTCTGAAAATGCACACTCAAGTCAAACCACACTCTTCTGTGGGGCTTCTCAGTGGCATCATCTACCACTGAGGAACCTTCTGTGCCTCAGTCTGTGAAAGCTTTTGCTGTTTTCCTTGTTCCCTTATATCCTGTTTAGTACTGAAATGTAATTAATCAAAGTGCCTGGGCTGCCATGGATCAGCTCTGGGGTGCTGCTGCCACACTGCCTGTGACCATGGCACACTGGGATGGTTCCTGTGCTGCTCAGGACTGGGGACCAGCCAGGACTGGTGTGGGGAAACCAAGGAAATGCTGCAGAGTGTCTGGTACTCCATAGAGGATCCTGTTCCTCATCCTGAGATGGACACAGTTTTCCAGCCAGCTCCTCCTTTTGTGATATTTCCCTGCTGTTAGAATTTGAAAACTCTGCCTTCTGGTCGGGAAGGAGGGCCAGACTTGTCAAATAGAAGGTAGTTTGTAAGTGTAACACTATCATTTACATTGATATTTTTAGCAGTTTTCTGGTGCTTGTTGAGATTTGGAGCCAAGAGTTCTTTGAGTTCCCCTTTCCTTTCCTGCAAATACCCGAGCACACACCTTCCCACAGTGGATCATGGCAGAGAGGGTTTCTCCTGGTGTGCTCACCAGACCTGCCTGCCTGATAGGAATGAAGCGCACGTGGGGGTCAGGAGATTTTGTCCCCATGCAGCCCTTCCCCGTATCCTGCAGTGTAGAACAACATAGTGCTGCATTCACTGTTCGCAGCCCCTTCCCACCACAGATTTCACTTGTGCTTAGCAAAATGCTCCCAGATCCTCCCGAGCTGAAGGTGCTATTTAAATGTAAATTATTATTTACAATATCTTATGCTTGATATAAGTTTTGGGGAAGTTTCATCTTTACACTTGTTTGCAGCAGCATATCCTTTCATAGCTATAATTTATATGCAAAGGTTTTCCCTGTCCTATCACACATTTTCCAATATGTTTTGATGAAGTCTGAATAGTTCAAATTGAGCTCCAGCATTGTGCATTTTATTTATTTCCTATCTCGTTTGTATTAAGTTTTGTCATAGGTTAGGGCTCGCTTTTATATTCCAGTAAGAGAGGATATAGAATATGTGATTATTCAAGGTCTTTGTTATTTATATATCCTGCATCCCGTGTGTGCTGCTCTGGTGTCCAAGTGAAATGCAGGATTCTATTTTAATTCTCATGACTGTATGTGATCATTAACAGCCACTGCACCCAGTACAAAATAAAAATGCAATTCCAAGAAGTGTGCACATAAATAAATATAAGTGAGCGCGTAAAAGAATGAATGAGATAAATTGGTTCTTTTCAAATATCAAACTTATCTTCACTTTAAGGGAGGCATCCTCTGTGCTGCCTCTGCTCCAAATGGCACTTAAAAAAAATTAAACATAACAATAAAACAGAATTCATTGCTTTTAATAACATTTTCAGCCATGTGCTGAGGGTGGGCTCCCTTTTTCCATTTTTTTTCCCCTTAAGATTGCAATTTTGAAAATAGCAGGAAAGGTCATAACACATTGAGCATCGCCTTGCCGTTCCTTTAGCACGTCGGAATTTCACTCGGGATTGTGTCTGTGCTGGAGGCCGGCCGGCTCCAGCCCGTTCCCTGCTCCTTTCCAGCAGCAGTTGGAAGGGCAGCCCTCGCCCCCTTCTGTCCACACTCGCTGGGTTTGGGTCCCATCCCTCGCTCAGCATCTGCTGCCCGTCCTGCCCGCCCGGGGAAGGGAAGGGAAGGGAAGGGCTCCTCTCCGGCACGGATCCATCAGCTCGCTGGCAGCTGCCCTGCAGCAGCCAGACACCAGACACGAGATGAAAGCCCCTGCTTGTGTTCCCCTGGGAAAGAGGAAGCTGGGCTTCCTCCCCGCTGCAGAGATTTCCCGGGATGTGCAGCCCGGCGCTGTCTGTCCAGCAGAGAGGGGCTTCCAGTGCCACTGATTCACAGCCAGAGCAGCCAGATATTCTGATAAAAAAGCAGGTGACTGTCAGTCCTGGTCATTGTGGAGAAGCTCTCAACTCTGGTAGCTGCTCCAAGCAGTTTTCACTGCTCCTTTCCCTGCTCCTTCCTCCAGCCCTGCTCTGGTCACCTGGGCAGGCAGTGACCTCAGCCTGGCTCTGCTCCCTGGCCCCACGGCCCCTCTGTCACATTCCCTGTGTCCTGTCCCTCCATGCCTTGGAAATCCTCTCTCCATCCTTCCTGCAGCTCCTCCAGGCACTGCAAGGCCCCAGTGAGGTCACCCCAGAGCTTCTCCATGTGAACAATCCCAGCTCTCCCAACCTTTCTTTCCGCTCTGAAGGCAGGAATAGCAGAGCTTCCATACGTGCCCAGCTGGTTAGGAAGAACCCTGGGAGCTGGGCTGCCTGGTGGGACAGGGCCAGGGCTGTGCCAGGAGCAGGATGGATTTGTTCAACCCTCCCAAGTGAAAGGTGCACAGTGACTGCCACCCTCCCTGCTACCCACCAGAGTGATCTCTGGCAAAATAAAATACAATTCTTACAGCAAGGCAATAAAAACACCTTCTCTAACACAGCCTCTTGGGGCTAGATGTTCATAGAATACGAGGTTTTTCAAATAATGTAATTACTGCTCCAAAAAAAAACCCCAAAAACACCACCAAATTAAATACAATAATAAAAAATTCTAAAAGATACTCCTCTTCTAGCTTAATCACAATGTTTGCTCTACCAGCAGACAATGAACTCCAGTGTCTGTGAGCAGGCAGTCATCTCTGACAGCACAGGGCTTCTACTGTATAAAATACAGTATTTATAATGTTTCTGCAAGTGTCTCTTTGATTGCATTATTCCTTTGTCTGACCTATACTTTCAGATAAAAGTGTTTTGCTTAGAAACTACGTAATAAATCAAGTGTAGGAAACAGACACGTTCCTTTTCTATCAGGGACTAAATGTGAAAAATGGTTTCAAAGAAGCTAAGGGTAAATGATGGAGTTCTGTTACCAGTTTTGCCTTTGCTGAAACAAAGTAAAGGTAATGTACAGGAGGAATATCTCAGGGTCACTGCAGTCATATGTCAAGTGCTAGAATAGTACTTTATTTGGCAAAGAGATCAAAGAAAAGCTTTGTGTTATTTTTCTTCTGTTTGCTGAGGAATGGAAGAGGTTTTCTCCCCTTTTATAGTTACTAGAACTGTCGTTTCCCTGATCCGAGATGAGATCACCCAACTCCAGGATATGATTACATTTCAGTAGTTAAAAAAAAAATTACATAAGTACTAAGCATGATTTGACCTACCTTTCCTGTGTCAGACTGCTGAAATTATTTTACATTTATATAAATCCAAGCTGCTTTGCACCTTTTTGTAGCTAAAATAAATGCTACCCTGGGAGCCAGGGGTCTCATGGTGGACAACTTATTGCATGTTGAATGTGTCACAGTAAATCTGTAAGAGGTTTTAAGCTGAAAAGAGATTTTTTTTTTCCCCTTAGAAGGCTAGAGGAAAGTAAGGAAATTAATTTTCAAAGCACAGGAACCAGAAAAATTTCTTTTCATATTCTCTTCTTTTCTGTAAGCACTCTACTGAGAGAAAAAAAAAGTAAAACAAGTTTTAAGTGAAATAACCACTTACTGAAACACTTGCAGAGACAAATCCTGAAGTTATATAGGCTGCAGCGATTCTATTTTTCAAGCCATGCTTTCAAAGGTGTCATGATATACTGTGGTTGTCTTTAATGCTACAGTTAACATATATTAAAGAAATGCTGGTGTCTTCATCCCCTGCATGTGCGTGACGCACTCGGGCTCTCACTCTCCTGGTGCCTTCGGGCTCCAGCTCCTGTAGCAGGTTAATGCTGGGAAGGATTGTTCCCAAAGGAACAAGTGTGGGATCAGCCTGTCCCATCCCAGTGCCCTGGGAGCCCTTTGGGAAGGACAGACAGCCCCTGTCCCCCCAAAGCATCACCTCCACTTGTGTGCTGGGAGTTTATTTAGCACAGCTTGGGAAAGGAGCACCCCCGAAGAATTATTCACATTGTTCCATAGAGCTCCTATCTCACATCTCTTTTTTTTCCAAAAGCTGATGAAATTAATGAGAAGTGACAAAAGGAAGGGAACTCAGCTAACGACATGGCTGGGGTCAGGCTTGAGGAGCGAGCACAGTGGGTTAAAACACCAACGCAGTAATGTAGGTGTGAGCAAATGAACCGTCTAATAAATAATTAACAATTAATTTTCCTCTGTCTTTTATCTTTACCTCTTTTTTTTCTCCTTTACTTTCCTAGCCCATGCTTCTGTTTTGCATTTGCCGTGTTGCCGCAATTAATTAACAAACAAAATCAAAGCACGGGGTTACAAAGTTCCAGTGGTGAAATCCTGCTGGAATGAGAAGTTCTGCTTCCCCAGTCCTGTTGGTTTGTGCTGCTGTCGAGGGCTGGCTGTGCATGTTTGATGGAGCACTGGATCCCAGCACAGCCCTGCTCTGCCGAGCTTTGTTTTAGAAATCTCCAGTGCGATGTAGCCGCGCTTTGTGTCATGTTATATTGTCATATGACAAGACATGAACCAATGTAAGCCAGCGGAATGCAGCACAATGCATTGTATGACTTACACCTTGTCAGGTTTTTTGGCTTCAGAAAGAGCTTTTTTCCCCAAGGTAGTAAGTGATGCTAGAAAAAAATCCCCGTGTTACCTAGGAACTGACAGGTGCCCCTATTTTCTGACTATCCAAATTAAATTTAATCGGGATGTGTTTCCACACAGCAAATCTAAATGTTGCTTTACTTTTTGTCACTTCCCGATTGGAACATTAGTGGCCTGCTAATGTGATTAACTGTTTGCCTCAGGCAGCTCAGGCTGGGCTTTGTCCCACTGGACAACTGATGAGCTCAGCAAAGTTTAAAGCTCCCTGGCTAAGAAGGGATCAGCATCTCAAACCTGTATCCTGGCCAGGGGGGCTGGAGCCGGCATGGGGGACAGGAGACATCGCTGTGCTGGCGCTGAGCTGGGCTGAGGCACACAGGGATGTCTGGGGTGCCTTATCACACCCTGCCTTATCACACATGCAGCAGCTCAGCAGCACTGTGGGGTGCATAGGTGTGCAGGTGGCCAGGTGTGCACAGGTCAGGTGTACAGGTGTGTGGGCACACAGGTGTCCATGTCCACGTGTGTAGGTGTGTAGGTGAACACTTACAGGTGTCCAGGTGTCCACATGTGTGCAGGTGTGGAGATATCCCTGTGTACAGGTGTGAAAGTGTGCAGCTGTCCAGGTGTCCAGAACAGATGTACAAGTGTCCATATGTCCAGGCGTCCATGTTTCCATATGTCCAGATGTCCAGGTGTCCAGGTGTCCATTTGCCCAGGTGTCCATGTGCCCAGATGTCCAGGTGTCCATATGTCCATATGTCCATGTGTCCAGGTAAACATCACATGGCACAGCCCACTGCCCTAACTGTTAATTTTTATGGGTGTCTGCTGTGTGGGGCTATGTGGATTAAAAAAATAAGTATTTAATTTGTGTATTTCTAATTCTGGAAGACTGGTGTCAGCTCCTCCTGCTCCTGGATTGCCCAAAGCCTGCTAAAATCCCAACAATGAATCTTTTGTTGCCCAAAACACCAAATTCCAGCAGCACCATATGCAGAGCACTGCAGAGAGCTCCATATAGCATTGCCACTCCTGGCTGGGGGGAGGAGGGGGTGTGGGAAGTATTATAAAACAAATTATATCTGCTTCTTTGAGCAGTCACAGGGAAAAATGTCACCCTCCAGTTCAAAAGTTTCCTCTGAATAATGCTTTCAGCATTGTTTCCCCTCAGGAGCACTCTTCCAACCCTTAGGAAATGCTGTCCCCACAGATTTGGTACAGTATCTAGAGGTGCAGAGCTAGTGACAAACATTCCATGGAATTGTGTTGAGATTCCACAATTTTTAAAGGGTTAATGCAGGGACCATGCACACTCACTGTGCTCGGGCTCTCACTGTGTTTTCACAGGGACAAGTACCACACCACATTCTGCACCACAACACTCCTCCCTGGGTGGATGTTCCCCCAGCAGCAGGAATTCCGTGGTGTGTGTTACCAGTTAGACTCAGCTCCTTCCTGGAATCTCTGACCCAGGGGCACAGCAGAGCAGACAACCTGATGTATCTCATGGGGAATTACAGCATTATTTACCCAGCACACTTTTGGCCAAGCTGGAATTAGACCAGCATCATTTAATTCATTGAAGGACTTAGGATTTTTTTTTAACCTGGTAAAAGTGAAAAGCAGAGCCTGACCCCCCCTGCTGTCCCCTCTTGTCAGGGACTTGTGCAGAGCCACAAGGGCCCCCCTAATTCCTCCTTTTCTCAGGCTGAGCCCCTTCCCAGCTCCCTCAGCCTCTCCTGGGGCTCCAACCCTTCCCAGTTCCATTCCCTGCCCAGCTCCAGCCCCTCTTGCAGTGAGGGGCCACAACTGGACACAGCAATCTAGGGGCCCCTCAGCAGTGCCCAGCACAGGAACAAAAAAAAAAATGAAGTGGAAATTTGTGGAAAATGAAGAATTAGTGCCACTAAAGGCTAAAATCATCAGTATTTATCAAAAAGCAGCAGTGCAGCAGCAGGAAAATCAGGATGTTGATATTCCTGCAAGGGTGCACTGGCCTGGGAGGTGACCATGCTGAAGGTGGAGCAAATCTGTGTCTGCCCAGTGAACACCAATTTCCCAGCCAGCTTCTGCTGGTCATTGCCAGCCTGGAAATGCAGCGCCTCTCCAACTCTCCCCTGGCAAAGGCAATTTTAAAACAAAGCATAACAAAGAAAAATGTGTTCCTGATATAATTATGCCTTCTGCAACTTAAATTCCAGGCACTCAGTTTCATCTCTTACTTAAATGTATCTGTGTATTTTAATAGGAACATTCAGCTATGCTTTTATTAATGCAAAAACATTAAAGCACTATCCCTGAATACTAAAGCCTTAAAGGGCCGTTTCAAACAGAACCTGTCATAAAATGTGCTCTCAAGCGTGTCCCCTTTAAGAGATTCAAGAATTAAATGTTCCCGTATGTGAATTTTATTTTGTACAGCACATTTGCTTTATGGCTACAATTAAGTTAGATGTGCCGATAACAATGTCTGCTTTCCATTTTAAATCGCACATTTCAGACACTCTGCATTGTTTTATTATCTAATCCACATGCTTTTAATTGCAATTATGGTCCCTTATGAGTCCCCTGGGAGGGTATGATTGCAATTAAAAATGTAATTTAAATGTTAATTAATTACATTCATTTTCTAAACTGGGAAAATTTCATTTATTATTTTCATGTGTTGTGCACTTATCCTAAATGCGTTACCTTCTAAATGTTTCTTTTTTTTTTCAAATTAAGTGTTATGTTTATAAAACAGGGTGTTTAATACGCTTTAAAATTTTGTTAGGATGTTTATACAAATTATTACTTTAAATTAATTGTTTCCAAGCTCCATGCTCAATTTATATTTGTCATGCAAGCCAGAATAGAGTTGGGGTTTATCTTCAGCTCAAATTATGTTAACATGAGAACCAAAAAAGTTCATCAGCAGTCTGGACTGTTCCCCTGGGTATTCTTAGGCACTTTTTGGGCAGAAGAGGATTTTTTGGTGCGATTTCAGTGCCTTTGCTGATTTTCTTCCTGTGATTCAGGAGGATCAGGGAAGGAGGCTGAGCTCTGCCGTCGGCAGGAGCAGCGCAAATCTCCGAGCAGGTTCTGCAACAAGTGTAACAGGCAGGGACAAGGAGCTGCTGAAGAGAGAAGGCAGAGAAGCAGGAATCTGATTCCTTAGAAATTATCAAATTAAACACCACGCCACTACAAAAATAGTTATTTCTATCACCTTCCATTTAAATGTCAACCTGCAATCCCAGTGGCCAGGAAAATCAGCTCTTACATGGGAAAATGGGGATTTTTAGGGAATCTCCTGACTGTAAGAGCCAAGGATAGATGAAAAATTATCAGATATATTCCAAATGCTGAGCAGCCAGTGTTGCTGTGTCAGAAACCATCGGTATTCCAGGGTTTGGGATAAGAAAACTCCTTGAAATTTGCCTGCACTGTCTGGCTTTGGTCACATCAGCACCTGCAGAGCTGAGCCTGGAGGAGGGGGCAGGAATCAGGTCCAAGCAGGAACCAAGTCAGGTACTAAAGGTTTTGAGTCACTGGTTTCTGTAATTAAAAACTGATTAAAGATATCCCGATCCATCCTTTCAGCTTTGCAAAATATATTCTCATTATAAATTTGTGGTCAGTTCATTAAAAAAAAATAGAAACTGTAATTTATTTTCTCCGAGAGCATCAGAGAACAAACTAATTAAGTCAGGAAAATTTGGAATTATGATGTTCTGATAGACGAGCAGCTTCTCTGAAGAGGGAGATGAAGCTAAAGGATACAGCTGAAAGATTTTTATTTTAAATACTGCTGCCAGTTGTGGCTGTACAGACACTCCTGTGGAAGGCTTTAAGCGTTAAAAAAAGACTCAAGTTCAACTAAACTGAAAAATATATATTTTTCAGTGGTGCAAGGCTGTTCACACAGCCTTTTGGATTGATTTAACTAATTGCTTAAGAATTAAAAATGGGAAGTATTTTCTGTGGAATCAGTGCTGAGGGTTGCAGTTTCTCACAGAGGACCCGTGGAGAGCAGGTACACGCTCAGGCACAGCAGGGCACGGAGCTGCTGGGTTTGGTGAAGCACTGCCCAGCCAGGTGCTCACAGGAATTCCACCCAGGCTGGAAGTGCTCGGGATCCCTGCAGTGCCCCGAGTGTCCCCTCAGCACTTCCATCTGGGCTCCCCGTTCCTGCCGTCTGTGCCCCTCGCCTTCTCCTCGCACTGGAAAATGCTGTGAAGGCAGTGAGGTTGTGTGTTCTCAACTGGGGCGTTAAAACAGCAGAATAAAGGGGAGAAAAGGAAAAACAAAACCTTGCTTTTCATTTGTACCACTAATAACAAGGAAATATTAATTAATTCATAGCTAGTAGGGAAAGTCTGAGTCTGTTTTGCATCTTTATATACAGGATTTTACACAAATATTTCTGAAGTGATAAAATCCTCTGAATTTTTAAATTTTCATTGATCCCTGAATGCTCCAAAAGCTCTGCTGTCCCAGTAATCCCAGTGAGGTCCAGGCTGCCAGGATGACACATCCCTCACAAGTGGCACTGCCCCATTCCAGCCAGACCCAGACCTTCCTCCCTTCTCCTTAGAGCTGCACAACTCTGGAAGTTGCTGCATCCATTCAGGATGCTGCAGTTCATTTTGTGATGAGGAGATCAAAACAATTACCTGCCTCCTGATAACCCTCATTGACTATCTATTGAGAGAATCAGCTCCTAAATAAATTACTATTGTACTTTTAAAGCTGTGCGTGACATGTCCTACTTACTGCGTGACCCAGATAATTTCCATAAATTAACCTCCTTTACCTTCCATTTCCTCTGCCATCCTGCTGTTACCTTCCCACAACTGCTCCATCACCAGCAACTCATCCACTGGATGGAGAAGACAGTGATGCTGTGCTGAGTCTTAAAGTGACATTAAGAACTTACCTGCCTAAGTGTTCATTTGCATCTTGCTCACTAGACTTGTCATAGAGCTGGGGAGATAATATATTATGAGATGTGTACTGAATTAGCTGTCAATTGCAGTGAAGCTCTCCCTTAACTGTGTGAGGAGAAAGCTCTTGAATGAGCCTCAATCTTGCCCTTTTTTTCAGCTGAGATGTTTCATTTTAGTCACCCAACCCCAGCCAATTTTATTAAGTCTGCTGTCAGCTGTGACCCCTGCTGAGGACTGGCAGGGCTGAAATAGTTATGCTGCCTGATGTCATTTGTGGCAGCTCCAGATCCCACTCCTGCTTAGGCACCGAGGGCTCTGTTCCTGCCGCACCAGGGAAAAGGGATAAAAACCACTTTGCTTCCTCAGTGCTCTGTGCTGGTTCAACCAGCCAGGGAGGCTGCGTGAGGGTGGGTATGGGCTTTCCTTGGAAAGGTCTGGATGGTCCGTGCTGGGCTGTGGGAGCAGCTAGGAGCACAGAACCTCAGGGCATTGGAGGCCTTGTCTGGGCAACGAGTCCCTGCTTGTGCTGATGGAGTCAGGGCTTCTCCCACACCCAGGGAGCATCACCTGGTGCTTCACCACTGGTGTTTCCAGGGATTAGCTCGTCTTGGGAATTCTTCTGCTGTGCTTGACAAGCAAAAAGAGCAAATCTCGTTGTCTTCCTTGGGTGCAATCCCTGCACGTGCATGGGAGAGGCTGGCACAGGGCACAGCCCCAGGACAAAACTGCAGGATAAGCAGGCTGCAGCAAACTGGTTTTTGATGGAGATGTGCCCAGTGCCAGTCCCCCTGGGCACCCCTGCCTGGTGACTGGGATGTGGCAATGGGTGCACCGTGTGCCTCAGCTACACGGGATGCCTTCACATCCTGCAGAGAAGGGCAGTGTGGAAAGGGAGCAGACAGACCTCAGACTTGGAAACCCCAACTCTGCCTGCCTAAGATCACAGTGTGTTATATTCTTTACACGCCAAAGTTTAAATCCTGGAAGAGTCATGCTTTATCGTCAAGGTAACCAGAATAGGTTCACCAACAATTTACGTGGCTCTTAAGTCTATTTACATGCTTGTTTACTTGGCTTTTCTCTCAAAGGAAGAAAGTAGTTACCTTAGCAACTGCCTCCTCGCAGGGTGCTCGGGCTGCCGTGCCGGGAGGAGCCTCTGCCAGGAGCTCACAGCCCCGTGGGCACATCTGCCCAACCCCAGCCTCACCACTGCTCGGGTATTTGGGTTTTGGGCCACATTTGGCATCCCAGAGGAGCACCGAGATGTGTCTGTGCCTCCTTGGCTTTGCTGCAGCTGTGCCAGGGCAGGTTTGGGGGAGCAGGAGGTGGCAGGGATGTGTTGGGAAGGGAGGAGGGGTCAGCCCTGTGGCACGTGCAGGGTTTTATTTTATGTACCAGGTGTCACCAGGTGTGACCAGAAAGGACCATTGCTCCAGTACCCCCTTGGGATCCTGCAGGAAAAGGTTAAACAGAGGATCTGAATCCTAGGATGGGATGTAGGGACATGCTGGGGTAAGGACTCATTAGCTCTGCTGGTCAATTAGGAGACTTTGCTGCTTCTGTCCCCCATCTCTCACAGCAGATTTGTTCTTCAGCAGCTCCTGCTCTGCTCAGCAGCACGTGCACAGAGCAGGGGCAAAGGACATGCCAGCCATCCTCTTTCCTTCCTTGCTTTTCTTGCCACAGAAGATCCTGACCCGAACTGCTGCCTGGGCAAACTCCGAGAAGTTCAGCAATGCAGGCACCACTCAGGCTGTGTTTGTGTCCTTGTCATAGCAGTATTTGTCAGACGGTTGCTTCATCAAATACCCTCATTTTATTTGCTCTCCATTCTTGTTTTATTTTAATTTGATAACTGCATAGAGACTTCAGTCTGACTGCGAGGCAACTCTTATTTTAGAAAATAATTCAATTTCCATGAATGGTCAGGGACAGATTTTTTAGGGTAGTTACACATCTTGAGGAGAAATTCTAGTAGGATTTTCAAAAGAACCTCAGTAGATTAATGCCTTGATTCTTTTTTAACCTGCTTAAACACTGTAAAATTGCTGCTAAGACTCTACCTGCACTTCAACCTTCCTACTTACCTTTGAAAAATTGCATTTTTTTTAAAAATACATTCTCTCAACTCTCATTTCTCAATTCCATTTCCACCACTTTTCCCAAAATCCTGATGTGACGTCCATCTCCACTCTTGCTGTGCTCTTTAGAGATTTTTAATAATGTGACTTGCATTATTTTCATCTCTTCTAACGTTTTTATTCATCATATTACTGTTCTATAAAAATCTAATTTATCTTGCTCTTCCTTTGGAGCACAACCCCAACGTGCTGTTGTTAGCCCAGTTCCTACAAAACAGGTCTGCTGCAGTATCCATCCTGCAATATTGCAATAATTAGTGAGTAATATCGATAATAATTGCTTTTTACAGCTTTTTAGCACAGAGATATTTTCCTCCCCTGGAGCCTGAGTGTGAGGCAGACTAATGGCCTGGTTTCTACAGCAAAAGACTTATAGACCTGGAGTTTGCAAACCATTTCTCAGGCTCCTCCAGAGGGTGACAGGTATCCTTTAGTCCTGGGGAAAGCCTCCCATCCAACCTGGCACTGTCCTGACCCTCTCCATCAATTCCCTGGCTGTTCCCAGAGCTGGAGCAGTGGGAAGAGGAGCTCCCTCCAGCAGTGCCACCGTGCAGGCAGCTCAGGGGCTGATGTGCAGCGCCCCCTCACAAATACCCATCACCCAGCAGAGGAGCTGCCTGTCCTGACCAGGGAGCTCCAGGAAATCTGCTGACTCCTGCACGTTTTGGGGCGAGGGGATTATTCTGGTTTGGCCTAACCTGTGCAGCAGTGCTAAAATCAATATTAAACGTGGCCTGTGCCTGTGCCCTGCTCCTGCTGAGAGCACATTCGGCAGGCCCCAGGAGCGCTCCCCGCGCGCTCAGGCTCCGGAGCAGCTCCCGCCGCGGATCTGGCACTGGCAGCTGGTGCCTTTCCACGAGGAAACACCCCGAGCTGAGGGGACATGTGCGCAGCATCCTGTGCCTCCTACCCTGCTTGTCATGTTCTTCATCCAAGGCAAGTCACTCAGCCAAGCAGAAAGCAGCCTAATCCCAGCACAGGCTGAAACCTTTCGGAGAGGATCCCTGCAGAATAGAACAGCCACCAGCGCTGCATGCAAGAGTAAAACGCTGGAGACAGCTGGGGTTTTTCCTGAAATCGTGTAACAGGTTCTCTCCTGCTTCACGCTGCCTCCAGAGCAGGAGTGGGTGTGTTTACTTACTCAGGCACTAATGACAACCAATAATAAAAACCATTTCCCACCCAAAAACTTCAAAGCCTTAGCCAAAGCTATTTAAAAAGCGACTCCCACTTTTCAGGATGCCAGGGAAGTGAGTGGCCCCAGCTTTGCTTCTGTGCCCAAACTCCATTAACTGCCAAGCCCCAGAGGCCCCTCCTTCTCCACTCTTTATAAGACCTTACTATAAAAAGGGCTCTCCCTGAGTTGTGTCCCACTCACTCAGCCATGTGTGGCACTTTTTAGGGTGTCCTTCAGAACCACTTGGCTGATCTCCTGCTGCTCCTTTACCTTTGTTGCTTTGTTCACACTTTCTCTTCTCTGACTCATTTTCGGTTTGAAGTTTCCAAAGCACTTCTGAGCAAATCCAGCCCCTTTGCCAGATCTTTCCCTTTGTAAGCTGGAGCTGGCAATCTGGCACAGAGGGACCCAGCAAAGCTGCACATCAGCTGTGAGATGGGCAGGATTCTGCCTCTGGAGCCTCCCAGGGATTCCAAGACTGGCAGCTCTGCCTGGGGGTTACATCTGCAGGTCTGGATATGGCCTGGGATGTGTTTGGGAGACGGTTTGCTGGCAGACTTGCCATTGGAAAGTTGTTTTTGCACCTCTCTGTCGGCCTTTCCCTCTTCATGATCATTTTCCAGGGAAGTGGCTATTGATGATGCTGCTTTGGGAATGAACATCAGGGACCTGTCTGTCCAGTGTCACTGAAAATGCACCTTCCACTGCAGGTGTCCACCCATTTTCTCTGCATTACAAAGGTTTGAAACCTTTTCTATTCCTGTGATGAGCTCAGGCCACTTAGTAACCATACATGTATTTCTTTGTATGCTTTCCCTTCACTGGGGCTGTAAAGAAAGCCCAGGCATGGCCACTTATGTCTAGAAAGAGCTCAGAAGTCATTACCCTCTCTCTAGTGCTGTGGGTGACTCTGGAGATGATTTTGTGTTTCCTTGGGGGCAATTCCAGTCCCTTCTTTTGTACTTCCTTGGCTGTACACATAGTCTGGAGATAATTCCTGTGTGACTTACTCCCTTCACAAGTCACCTTCATCTCATCAGCCCTTGCTTTTTCCTGGCCAAATGGTGTGGAAGGGGAGGAGTGATCAGTGCTTCCAAGGATGGCTCAGGAGAAGTTTGTGGCCAGCTGTTCCAGCGCCCTGCCTGACCTTCACCAAGCCATTTGCCTTGGCTGTGGCTCAGTCTCCCCATCTGTAAAGGGATAGGAACATTTGCAGAGCATTTTGGATTGTTATTAATTCTTCATGGAGTCTGTGAAATGTGGTGAACACTGAGATGCTATAAAAGTACAAAGTATTGTTGTTATTATTAAACTCTGGAGGTGGAAGTAGCTGGCCCATAAGGTGCTTCCTCCATCAGTCCTTCAGTCTTCCTGACCCAAGACAGAATTGCCATTCTGTTTTTGCAGAGAGTTTATGGGTGTGTTTTAAATAAACCCAAGAGCTGGAGGAGCCCCTTGCAAAGGAATGAAGCTGATGACATTTTAAATTTTTCTGATTTCTCTCAGTGCAAAGCAGAATTTCTCCGCACGGCGGTTCCCCGGCAGCTCTGCCCAAGTCACTTGCAATCGGCCCTGTCCTCTTACCCTCCAATAAACAGGAGACACAGGGCCACTATAATGGCTCGACAATACTTGCACACCCTGGGGTTTTGCTGCTCTCATGAAGGAAAAAAAAAAGAATGTCATGGACAAATGAATGTTGACAGTGGCCATACCAAACAATTCAAGGAAAAATTGCAGTTTTATCCGTATTGCTGCTGCCTTTGTCAATACTTTAAAGATGGTTCTTATTTCAGAGCAGGTATTGATTGTGTATAGGTTGGGCCCCCGGTTCCATTTGTCATTTCTGATATTACGGCGTGTTATCGTTTAAAGCTGTAATGGGAGAGGTGGCTGAGCTCAAAGCAAGCTGGTTGTCTGAAGCTTTGATAAATGGCTAGATGGTCTTCGTTTCTGCAGCAGTGAGCAGTTGGCTGCTATTTGCTTTACCTTTTATCCAAGAATAACTGTGTGATGGGTTCTGGAAGTGAACAGTATCATTTTGTCAGATGTGGTTCAGAACTAGCCGGGTGGTCCTAGCAAAGCAGCTGAGGGATTTTTAACACCCGACAGGATGTGAGCAAAGGCCCTGGATAAATCTGAAACAATTCTAGCTCCACATGGCTGCTTTGGTCGAAAAGTTCTCAGGGTTGTTTTTTAAGGTGAGAGAACAGGAAATGCTGGGGGGTGGGGTGGGGAGGGGTGGTGCTCTTAAAAGCAGCTCTATTCATATAGAGGGATCTTAACGGAGAGATCAGAAGACAATAGGTGGATTAGATTTCTTTGATGAATTTACAAACTTGCAAATTTTTTGCAGATCTAAATGAAAGGTCTGCTTTTCAGATGCCGCAAATGGCCCCACCCCAGGCTCTGCAAAGCAGGCTGTACAATGTGCTGGGATCTGCAGCACCGGGCAGGCGGCGAGGCAGCACACTACATTCTTTCCCTCTGCATCACGTACATTTCCCGAGGTTTTGGTATTGCTTTTGTGAAATCATATCTGTTTGTCAACCTCACAGTGCAGGGTTCCACTTCAGTGGAATCACCAGGAGTCTGGAAATGGCAAATGCTCCCTTTCCCAGTAACAGACCCGGTAATGTCCTGGCCTTGCAGAACCCCTTCTATTGTATTTTGGGTCACAAAACCAAGAAGACACCTGTGGATTCTTCACGTCCTGATTCTCTCGAGTCAGGCAGGTTCCATCTATGATTTGCGTTTAGCCTGGTACAACACCAAGGTCTGCTTAAATTAAAAACCTGTCCAAGACAATGTTTCTCAGCAAATGTAGGCAGGGGAATGCACTGAAATTCTCTCCCTGGTTTGATAACTCAGCTGTAATCACTCCACACCCACTGCCAGCGTGGTTGGATGGGGGCAGTGTTCAGGGCAGTTTTGGAGCTCTCCTCCAGTGCTTCTGAATCAGGAGCAAAGAGTCTTTGCAGGTTGGCTCTTGAGCCTTCAGCACCTACCCTTCATTAACCTGATAATCTGTGAGACACTGCTCCCTGTTCCTGCCCGGAGTAGATTGAAATGGGAGCTCTTAATCCTGCCACTGAAGCTGAATTGCTCGGACAAGTAGCAGCAGATTGATTCCCTCACTTCTTTCAGAGAAATCACAAAAGGCTGTCCAACCCCCAGAACAGCTGCAGCTCCAGTACAGCTCCAGCACTGAAGGCAGGGGAGCTCTGCCTTTGTGTCCCAGGAGAACAGAAGTTACCTTTTCTGGCATGGAACTAGAAACAAGCAGAAGGGTTAGAAATCACTCCTGCCATTCTTAGTCCTACAAGCAGCACAAAGTCCCTGTTCTCTGTGAGATTTCTGTTAGCTCTCAGTTTGTGATAAGCTGTATAATCTGCAGGGAAAGTTGATGTGCATTTGTGGGACTGACAAGATAACGAGGACATGGAGTAAATAGAAAAGAAACCAATAAGATGTTAAACCTATGCAGAAGATATTTGGTCTCTGTAAAGTAGGAACCACACTGAACATCCCATGTCCCTCATGAGCCAAATCCTGGCTTTGGGGCTCTTTGGGAAGGTTTAATCAACTCTGGAGCCTCTCTTTGATTGTGCCTGGAAAAGCATTGCCAGAGGAAATTTCTGAGTGTTCCATGCAGCCCAACAAATGGGCTGTGCTGGTAGTCTGTCAGCACAGCATCACCTCAGGAGACCTGGCTCTCCTTTTCTAGCCCACCAGGAGAGACAATCATCAGTGGTGTGTTTTGTGTAACACCTCGCACCTCCTGTTGGGCTGCGTGTGCTTTAAAGGTCACTCTGCACTCTTCACACAAACAGACTGAATGTGTCCCTGGCCAAAACATCCCTGCTCAAAAATCTGCTCCTCTCCGGGCCCCAAAGATGACTGAATTTCAATGAGGCTTTATTCTTCAAAATGAAAGGTGCTGTCTAACAGTAAAATATTGTTCTATTAAATTCAGCCCATGGCAGATCCACTACTGAGGGCTATTGAGGCAAATAAGAGCAGGGTGATGGCAGTGTGTGGTCATAAAGTTGCAATATTCAAAAATGTAGAAAAAGCAGGTTGTCAGATTTCAATAAAGCAGTGGAAATGAATAGATACATCTCAGAGCTGGTTGCTTCCTAGTGGGATGGAATTTGAATAATAATATCACACTAGAACCAAGCTGGGGCTGGATTAATGGCTGGCAGAGGCTGAGCCCCGGCGTGGTGGGGCTGCAGCAGCAGCAGCACCACTGGAAGTGTTCTGATGACACCCAGAGCACTTCTGCTTGTTTGCACACAGGACAGCAGAACCAGGGCACGGGGAAATGGGGAATTATTGCTTTAAGCTGCAATTTTCAACAAAGAAATCTCGCCATTCCAAACTGTCTAGACCTTTAAAAATAAAAGATGTGCAGTATTTACAATGCTCTTCAGTATTCATGAGGCTTTGCTGCTTGTTGTAAGGCGAGATGAAAACAATACTCAGTAGATTTTCATAAGTGACACGCAACTGTAAGATTGATAGATGATGTGGATTTAATGTATGTGGAGTTCAGCGCCGACATAAAAGCTGTGATGTACCCAAACACGGGGTTTATTAAATCCCTGTTTCCTTAAATGATCATCCAAAGCCTTTCACCACTTTCTTCTACCAGAAAATAAAGGGAAGAAGGTAAGAAAAAGGAGAGGAGGTAAAAGAAAAAAAAGCCAAGCAAGGGATTCCCCTTGGTTTTGGTAGAGAATTACAATATTGGAACTGAAAGAGACAAATATTTAGACACTCTCTCTGCATAGAGATTAATGTGAGAGTCAGAAATACATGGAATCCACTTAAATTGATGTGATTTAGTTATGAATGGTTAAACATAAGTATTCTCTGTCAAATGCCAAAACCTATTGTATTAACTCTTCCCTCACCCCAGCCCTCCTGTGTAGCCTCTAAACCTGCCAAATTCTTCCTAGAGCCCAGGGCTCCTCTGTGCTTTGGGCACAGGGGACAGCACGGAATCCCTGGCATCAACCTGGGTGGATCCATGGCAGCTCCTGGCATAGACCTGCTCAAAGGGCACAGCAAACTGCCAACTGCCCTCCCTGGGCACATCTGGGGCACAGCAAACTGCCAACTGCCCTCCCTGGGCACATGTGGAGGATGCAGGGCTGGAGCTGTGCCTCTCCCAGAGCCACACTCCTCACACACCCTGGGTCCTGTCCAGTCCTGTGACTCCACTGCTGTAACCTCAGGAGGCATTTCCCTGGCACCTCTGAAGCAGCCTTTCACCCTCAGCCTGGCACCAGGGCAGCTCTTGTCCCTCCCATCCCAGCTTGGCCCCTCAGCTGCATTCCTGGGAATCAGGAGTGACTCACGCTGCATCCCGAATCCTCTCCAAGCTGATCCTGAGTTAATTCCCACAGTCCCTGGGGGTGCAGCACACACACACACACACCCACACACCCACACACACACACAGTCCTGGAGAGCAGCCCTGAGTAACAGCCTCTGCATCCTCTACAACACTTTGCAACAAAGGTGTATCTGCCTCTGAGTGGAACATCTTGCTTGGTTTCAGGGTCATTTCCTGTGACAGCTCAATGTCTGTCTTCTTCATCACCTCAAGATTTAGCAAAATGATATAATTAGGATAGCTGTGCTCCTTCAGCCAGCCAGCTGCTTTGGAAATCAGGCCACTGATTAAAGGAGCACACTGAAATCAGGCTCTCTGCTCTGGCCCAAATGTGATTTTTTTTAGGGGCTGGAAGTACTGCCATTGTGCTTAGCCCTCATGGGGATCATTTTCTGTGGGTTGCTTAGGGAGCACTTAGGTGGATTCTGATTTCCTGTGGTGCTCAGTGGCATTAAAAGGTGGATATTGGTGCCATGGGAATTGTGACCAGAAAATCTAGCAGAGGCTGAACCTGGGTACACCTGAGTTCAGTTGGCATCACCTCTTCTCCCTGTGCTTCTAAACCTGTTGCTTTCAGGTACTCTTGTGCTTCCAAACAAAAATTTGAATTTCAGTTCTTTTCTGCCTTACTTCTTTCTCTTCCTTGAAAGAAAAGATACAGGGTAATTTTTCCAAGTTTGACAACTTCATAGGATCATGGAATGTCATCCAAGTCCAGCTCCTGGCCCTGCCCAGACCCCCGAACAGCCCCACCCTGGGCATCCCTGCAGTGCTGTCCAAGCCCTCCTGGAGCTCTGGCAGCCCTGGGGCTGTGCCCATTCCCTGGGCAGTGCCAGCACCCTCCGGGGGAAGAACCTTTCCCTGCTATCCAACCTAAACCTCCCCTGGCACAGCTTCATGCTGATTTTTTTCACTCCAGCAATATATTCTACTAATAGAGCTTTCTCAGGAGCTACTGGCATTTTTTTGTAACTCAGAGGAAGAATTTAAACCAAAAACTGAGGCTGGGACAGGGCACAGAAGTGGAAGGGAAGGAGGCAATGCACATCCTTTTGAATTTATAAACAAATTCAAGTAAGGGACTGTGTTCTCTCCCCTCTAACTGCTGGTAAATAGCTGAGGAAATTGTTTGTAATAGAAATGTTTATTGGAAAAATAAACTTCAGCAAATACTTAAGGAAAACAAATGGCAGATCCAATCAATCCAACATGACAATGCATTTGCTTTAGAAATTTGAAACCAAGCTCTATTTCATGCAATCCAGGGGAAGAAAAAACCTCCTGTGTACCTGGTCCAAGTGAACCTGCATCAAAATGCTCTTGGCATTAAGAGTCATTTGCAGAAAAGGTTTTGAATTATAAATACTGTGCTGAAGGAAACTTGCAAATTGTAATTAAGGAGCTGGATATCATCAAATAATTTTTACAATGTACTTCTTTGGCTTTGCTGCCAGCACAGGGGTGCTCATGTTTGTGAAGTCTTTAGATTTTCTGTACAATATGTGCACTTGAAAATATTCATAATCACCTGAAGGACCGGGAAAGGAGTAGAGGAAAAGGAGAGCTAAGGCCAGGCAGAGGGAAGAGTGGGAAATATTTTGTGCAAATAAATAACGGGAATTTATTATGATTGTTGTGCCTTCTAAAATAGGCCCTGTTGTGCATCCTCAGCTGTTCAAGTTGCTCCCTCTGGTAGAAGCTGCTTTCCTTAACCAACAAAAACCTGCTTAGTGCTGCTTGTCCTCTTTTGTTTTGTTTTTATAATTGAGTTTTGCCATGTGTGAAATCCCAGTATTTTCTTGAAACCATGAGGATTTAATGCTTGACAAATTGGAAAGATTTGGGAAAGGCACAAGACTTGGGAAAGTTGGGAGTTCATTCCGTGGTGTTTTCTCTCACGTGAGCACATGAACTTTTTAGATCTGTGACTTTCTTTTGAAAAGATTAATCACAGTGGGGAATGAGCATCTCTAGGCTTTTCTCTTCTCTCCATAGATTCTTTCCTTTGGTATTTCATTATTATACATCTCTTTAGTCTCTTGGAATCCGGTTTTTTGAGGTTTCTCTCACTTCTTGTGCAATATTAGATGTATTGCCCTGTGCCAGCTCTGGCAGGGAAAGGTGATAGCTGTGCTTTTGGGAAGGAAATCATTCAGGTGCTGCTGATGTCTGCAGATGGGCAGGTCAGGCATCCCTTCCTGTGAGTGGGCACAAGTGGCACCTTGAGCAATGATCTCTTCCTCAGGGAATTTGAGCTTTCTTCTCATCCCCACCAGAAATTTGGAAACCTTGGATGGATGTGCTTCCCTCTGAGCTCCAGCATCTTTGTGTCACAGAGCTATCCGGATATACAAACACGTTCCCCTTTGCTGAGCCCATCACCAGGTCTCCGGGAACAATCCCTGTATTTCTGGTGCGGCAGGGATAATAATAGCCCTTCCTTTGTTTTGCTGCGGAGATTGGCATCTCTGCATCACACAGCAGCGCCTCAAACAGCACAGCTCTCACCTTGCCGGGGCGGGGGGCTCTGACAATGAGCTGAAATTAAGAACCGGCACAAAAAGGGAAAGCTGGGTGCTAAATACCGAGGAGGTTAGGAGCGTGGTTAGTGGGTTTTGTTTCCCAAGAGCGAGGTAAGCTCTCCTGGATCGGCTGGAACTCGTGTTTGTGATTTGCACGAGGCTCTGCTGTGCCGAGGTGCCTACTTGGAGTTCGCTTTTTTAATTAAGGCTCTGTATTGTAACTAGTCAATGTACATTATTGGGAGAATGAATGTCAATGCCAGTGCTTTTTCTTTCTCTCCTTTATCTTTGTCAATGATTCAAAGACATGATTTATGGTTAGTCTCCGTCTTTCAGGATCATCCATCAAGCGCTGGTTTCACTACAGGGCTCCAAGTTGTAAATCATGCAGAAAGGCTGTCACTCATCTCATTTAACCCTTTGCACACGGGGATGGAGGAGGCGGGCTCTGCCTCTCACAGCTGCGAGAAAGAGCAATAAAATGGCCATAAAATTGATGAAGTTAGACTAATCTACACCATTAATTGTTCCTTGTAATGCAATAATTATTATGAGGGACAATTAAAAAAACAGGCCATGACTCCACCCTCCAAGTTCATCCTGAGAACCTGGAGGACTCCAGGGCTCCATAAAATGTGTCACATTTTTGTTTTCCCTTTTGAGCTCCTTTCAGATTTTTTAATGTCCATTACAGACATGAGCCGAGCTTCTCTTTAGAATCAATCACAGGCTACTTCTGACCATGACCTTGCAGCAGCTAAAGGAGTGCAAAAGCCCATTAGCAGCTGCTATTTTCAGCTGAAAATTAACAGTTCTTTTTCTTCTCTCTCCTTTTCCCCACTCCACCCCTCCCTTTTTTTTCCCCCCTCTTCTTCCTTTTTTTGGACAGGAAGACAGCAAAAACTGAAATGTGTAAGTGGCATGGGAGCCTCCACACTTAGCCTTGTCTCGCAGGCTTGAGGGCTGGTGACAGCTTTGGCCGAGTGCTGATGGCTCCTCCGTGCTGTCCCCTGCCAGCCCTGGCCACTGCTCCCAGGTCACAACTTCCAGACAATGCCTCCACCTGCTCCCAGCACACAGCCAGGGAGACTGGCATTAAATAATGAGGTGTCTTTCTTCTTTATCTTGCCGTTTTATTTATTTATTTTTGGGCTCCAAGTGTCGGAACTTGGTAATGGAGGGTTATTAATGAAAAATATACGTTTGGGGTCTATTTGTTTCGATTCTGCGGTGACTTGATGGCAATTTTAGCCCTGAATTATGTATGGCTCTGTTTTGCCTAGGCAAGCTGATACAAACAACAAATATAGTTAGAAAAAGATATATCAGTAAATAAACTGAAAGGTTGTAAAATATGAATGTTTATCATCCAGACGGTGCCGCTTCTCTTCCTTTTTACATGAACTCTACTTGAGATGGTATTTAGGAGCTTGGGACTTCTTCTATTGCAGCAATATCTGCAGCTTGTCACGAAAACAAATGACACCAGAGGGAACCTTGTCTTACACTGTATTCTTTTGCATGAACCTCCGTCTTCTTAAGGTGCTCATAATTTAAATTTATATCCTGATTTATTGGAAGATAAGATTCTACCCTACTTCCCTCACAGAGCTGTGCTCCTTTTAGCCCAGGCTCCTTCCCCTTCCCAGGGCACTGCTCACCCAGCTCCAGGCAGGCAGGAAAGGCAGGATGGATCCCATTCCATCCCTCTGGAAGGGCACAGGAGCTGCTCCAGCCCACTCCTGCTGTAAAGGATAACACCTGCCACTGCTTCTGAGCCTTGGCAGCCCTGAATTTGCAAACAGGGACTTTTCTGCATCTTACACAGCACCAGGCTGTGAACTTGGGGGGAAACAAAGGGTAATTCAGTTGTCTGATGGCGTCAAGAGAAACGTGCATCCTCCATCCAGGAGATCAATTCTGGTTTTTAAAGTATCATCCATTGCGAGCATCATGATAAATTAGCACTTGTTTTATTCTGGACTAAAGTCTCATCCCACAGGGATCTCCAAGAATTTCTGCTGCTAAAATATAGCATAGAGGAAATTATAATTTTAGCATCTCTCTGCAGTCTTAATTAAGACTGTTCTTCTGATATAAAGCTGTGGTGTCTAATTACCAGAAAGCTGTCAGAAAGAAACTTTCAAAAAACCTGTGTCAAAAAAGAGTTGGGAAGACTGGAAATATTTATTGAGTTACAATTTTATGGTGCTGGTGGATTTTTTTACGTCTAACAGACAACATTACTACTAATTCCTTTTTCTCAGTATTCCACCTCATGAGATAAATTCCAGTTCCAGCCCCTCTTCACCAAACAATTCCTTTTTGTCCAGGTGACATTTGATAGGTTTTGCTTGAACAAACAGGGGAGTGTTTCCTACCATTTTTTATCTTGTACCTTCACAAAGTACTTGAAGTTTTCGATTTCAGTGTATTCCACATCACAAAGCCCAAATCTGGCACAAACGTGCATTTTTGCCTTCAACAGCAGCAGAACCTCTGCAGTGCAAAACTCCCAGTTAACCTGCAGAGGTTCAGCAATCCTCTTGCAGATGCATTCCTGGCTCCTGGGTTTTGTCCTGGGAAAGGCTGATATTCATGACAAAATCTGCTCTTTTGCATGGCAAGGAGTGGGCAGAGGCTGTGCTGGCTCGGGTGTGCCTGGCAGAGCCCAGGAAGCTCAGCCAGGTGTGGTGACCTCTCTTAGCCCAGGGACCAGCACTGGGCCCAGGGCTGGGTTTTGCTCCCGGCTGAAAATCCCTTTGCTGAGATTTGCATCAGGTAAAAAAAACCAACCTAGGAGAGGTAATATGATGAATGCTGACAGGTACATTTGCTACAATTGATTAAACACTTTTGCCATCCTTAGGATTTTCTTTCCCCGCCTGGTGCCTTGCAGAGAGAGAGGTGTGAGTGACTTTGTCACTGACATTAAACACTTGTATGTACTTGGAGCTGCAAAATGTTATCCCCAGAGTTTGTTTACTCGATCTGTATTTCCAATCAGTGCAGAAGGTTTACTAAAGCAGTTCATTACTGATTTATTTATGATGTATTTAGATAGCAAATATGGTTCTGTCAGCAGTTGCTGGCTAAACAGTGTTGACAGACATTAATAGCATATGGTATAGGAATGGAATTATGATCTTTAAGAGTCTTTGTGTCTCAACATACATTTACAGTTTGAATCTTTTCTTAGGTACAGAGACAGAGAACTTCCAAACAAGAAAACACTGTTTCTTTTTCTTTTTGTAACCTTTGGGGTTTGCTGGTGGTGACATTAAAATCTTCTGTGCCTGTTTAGCTGTTCAATTTAATGGAAGACAAATTCTCCCAAAGGTTTAATTTATTCTCACAAACTGAAATCACTGCATTCTCACCATGGGAAATGGCCTTAATTTTCCCAGCCTTCAGTATACATCAAGCATATAATTCATTTCTCCCCCCTCAATACTTCGCTCATTAGAAAACAAAGTTTTTGATATTTAAATGTTACATGGTTTAAGTTGAGAAGCAGATTTCAGCTCCGTAAAGTGCATTTGCAGACATGATTGCCTCCCTGACAGCAATGGGTTTATGCAGGGTGGAACAGAAAAACACTTGAATTTTTGACCTTTAATTGTCTGCTTCCTCCAGTGTCGCATATGTCACATTCCCACATCAGCATCTGCACCAGTGTCGAGGAGAAAAGGCAAAAAATGAGGAAGGAAGAGGAGACAGAGGTGAAACCACCTTGGGGCAGTTGACGCTGGTGGAGGAGGCTGAATTGTGTTGGGAAGAAGATGAATTTCATATGAGAGGTTGTCTCAATCACATGAGGATGAACAAATTAGGAAATAATATGGGAAATCATCTTATCCTTTTTTGGTTTTTTTAAGATTCGTGATAACAGAGGAGGTGAAGTGGGAACTCACTGTTTCATTTCCAAAGTGGTGGGCAACACTTTGCCTTCTACAAATTGGAATTAATGCCCCAAAAATCTTTGCTGGAATTAATGGTTGGGCTCAATGACCATGGGTATCTTTTCCAACCTAAATGATTCTTTGATTCTGTGATCTGTAGGTGCCCATCAGACAAAAAGAAACAGCACCAGGAACAAGAGAGAGCCAAGAAAAACAAAACCTTGAGCCAATTCTTCCTCTTCCTAAATCCTTTTGCTTCAGGAGAATTAAGCCAGTAAGAAATTCAGCTTCTTGTACATGGAAAAGTTAATATATCCTTAACATCTGAAAAATTATTGGAAATGAAACCCTTCAGAGTCAGGCTTCTCTCCTCAGCTCCACAGACACCAAGAGTTGGTGGAATCAAGCTGCCCCTGCCACTTTTGGCTGCTTTTCCTCCCAGTGAGTGTTTAAAGACTTGTTTGAAAGGGACAGAGACTAAAACATGGTAAATTCCTAAATAATGGATTAAAAGCAGTTTCAGTCTTTCTGCAGGTTCTTCCTTTAAACGTGTTTTTCTCTGTTTGTGCAACCCATTTCCATTTTGTGAGGGAACCGAATGCATGGACGGAGCAGTATAATAAAAATAAAATAAAATAAAATAAAGTTACAAAATTCTAAAATTCAGATACAGACTGGTCAAATTCCAGCTGTGCATTGGTGGATACAGCAATTAGCTCATGCAGACAAGGAGAACTGGGAGTTGTTCAAGACAAACCTTGTGCAGGTATCAGCTCGTTCTGTGGCAGGCTTTGCCTTCATTTAAATTTTAGATTGATAAACATATTAAAAATGCATTTTTAAGGTGTTATTGCTTGTAGAAAGAGAAAGAAAACCAGGCCAAAATGCTTTGAAAGGGAAGTATTGTTTGGATTTGAACCTAGTGGATAAACGGAAAGTGTTTAGACAGTCTGTAATGAAGTGTTGTTGGCCTCTGGTCTGTAATAAATGCTTCAATTTTATAGCTCCAAATCAACTTTACCCATAAAATCCTAAGGGACTTTCTCTACTTAACAAATCAAGTAGGGCTTGGTGTCCACAGCCAGAGTATCCTCATGTGTTGTCAAAAAGCTCTGCAGAGCCACACTTGCACAGCACCCTCAATCACAAGTTTTGCTTTCACATTATCAGCACTCAGTACAAAACCTGTGCTAGATAAGGTGCAAGAGATTTTTTTGTCATGAATAATCAGATTTTTGGTAGCAAATGGATTTTCCTGGTTTGAATCCAAGCCTCAATAAAATGATTGGGTGAGTTTCTGTTCAGGAAGTCCAGTTAGTGTGTGAGTCTTTTATTAGAACACTGTGCACTTCCCACTCTATTTCTTATTTCAATTATTGCTCCAGGGGTCTGTTTAAAATCTGAGTGCAGATCCTGTGCCACATTCCCACAGAACAAACACAATTGGAACATGGATGGAAGTGCAATGTCCAGAATTCCCTGTAATGTTCCTTGTCCCAGCCTCTCCCTGCATCTCTCAGAAAGCAGGCTGGGCTTTCTCTCTAATTCTCTCCAATAATCCTGCTCTGCTCATCCTCCTGGTTCCCAGGAGAATTTTGAGGGAAAACCTTTCAGATTTCTGTGTTGCTGTGGAGGTTAAAGCCCTGCTCACATTGAAGGGAACCCTCTCAGAGCGAGCTCTGCCCTGCACTGCTTTGATTGATTTATTTCCTGCTGCTCGTACTTTCACTGATCACTTTCTTATTACTTTCCCACTTCCATCCATTTCAGCTTTTCCTCCTTTTCCAGTCATTCCTTATGCCACCTGCTCCCACCTGATGGATTGGCTGCTCAAAGAGTTGATTCTGACCTGGCTTGGGCCCTTCCCCAGGAAATCAATGATGCCACACAGACAGAAAATGATGCCCCAATAAACACCCAGGCCCATTTGCTCCCCTGCCCAAGGACAGACCTCCAGGACTGGTGTCCCAGTTGAATGCTGATGAAATGGAGGAGGGAGAAATTAAAACAAAAATGGAGAAATTAGCTTTTTGTGTGGATTTAATCACTTGGAAATTCTTCACTTACCCTTGGGATTACTACAACAATAATAACTGTATTTTAATTCTGTAAACATTTTTTAATAGCCCTTTTTAATGCCTTTTTTATATATATTTGGACTTGCCTGCAGCAGCAATTCATCATTCAAAGTCAGTATTCTGAGTAATTTGGTAGAGGTCAGATGCCCTCTGCTGCGTTTCCTTCCAAGTCTGAGAGGCTCCAGAAAAAAAAAAAAAAGTGAGGCAATTCATAAAGTTTTGTATAAAGTTTTGTTACTGTTATAGAGCTGGGTAGTAGGGAATTGGGTCATAGTTAATCCATCCTTTCAGCTCTTTCAGGACTTCAGTCTGGATTTTTGATCACTGGAGTGTTTTGTGACCTCCTGCAGGCCTCAGATCCACTTCTGCTGGAAATAATAAATGGCTTTCTTGTACCCTCTGAGCTCCCTCTCCTCAGCGGTGGTGACATCATGGTACCTGTGCTGCAGAAGTTGTTTCTGTCAGTAATGACCTCTCTGATTTCTGGGGTTTTTGCCCATAACTCAGAGTTGTTATTTCTTGCTGAGATTCAGAGGAAAAGCTGAGCCAGTGCAGCTGCAGCCTCCTGTTGTTGCTGCCTCTTTTTTCATGCTCTGTCCCAAGTGATAAATGGGGGTGATTATGATCCGTAAATGATCTGTGCACTGGCCCTGGCTCTCAACCCTTCCTTGGATCATTTGAGACCCAATTTAAAAGAGCACAGCTTAATATTTGGGTTTCTGTGATTTTTTTTACTTCCCTTGAAATTTCCATTATTTTATGAATCTTGATAGATACTTGGACACTGTGTTGATTTTCCATATCAGTTGGACGTTTTTCCTTTTGACATGGATTGATTTGTTTTGCACAAGTTTCTTTGCAGAGCAGAGCCAACAGTACTAATTTGACTACTGAAAATTATTAGAATTCTTACTATTAAAAGGTCTTTATATCTGCAAGGAAAGTGTGGGGCAGCATCTCAGAATTGGGTGAAAAGAGAGAGAGGAAAACGCTGGAGTGAATCAAAGCAGGGAGATTTTGGGGGAAGGAAGAATTTTATTCCATGTTGGTAGAAGATTTTGGCAGGGCAGTGCTGCTGTTGGAGGCAGTAAATAACAAAAGAGCAAATAAATAAATCAAATCAATAAATGATGAAATAACAGAGGGAATAATAAACACGCAGTGTGTTTACATTGGTAATCAAGAGAGTGCTAGGAGCTGATTCCTCCTAATTCCAGGCAAAACTGGTTGCAAGTTCATGCTCCCAGAGCCACCTGAGGTTGTGCCTCTCAGAGAGAATATTTCAGGCAGGACCTTAAAAGTTTTCCCATTTGGAAAGGGATTTCAAAGGATCACAGGCTGATTCTTCTCCCAGTTGCTGCAGCTTTGGCTGTGTTGGCTGCAGCAAGGCAGGAAAATCAGGATCAGATCCTCTGTGTGCCCCTTGCCTGTCAGGAAATACCCAAATATCGTGGAGGTGAATGGAAATTGTCCACATTTTGTGCAAAATGCTGTTTTGGATGGCTTGTTTAGGTATCCCTCCTTCTGCAAAGGGGGGCAGCAGTGGTGGTGATCCCTCTCTGCCCAGGCAGTGCTGCAGGAGGAGAAGCTTTGCTGCAGTGAAACTCTGTCTGTTACCTGTGGCTCTGCTCTCCCCACAGCCCAGGCCGGGTTCTGGCTCTTGGCTGCTGTGTCTGCACGTCTGAAGGAGATGTTTTGACCTTTCTCATCTCTGACTGGTGTTGCAAAGATGGAGTGATGTAGAACAGAGATTTTGTGACAGAGTAATAATAAGAAAGAATCTGACTGCCAGTTGCTCATTACTGGATCTCTTTTAAATGCCAGAACCTTCTATGTTTGCCTTCAAACAACACTGAGCACCTAAATCACCATAGTAAACAGATATAGAAAGAGACAGAAAGGTTAAAAGTGTACTCATAATCTCTTGCTTTTCCTCCTAAACATGTTTGATAGCAATATTGTTTCTTAAAAACAATATGACCTCATTTGTAAAGCAATATTCATGCTAAACTAGTCAGCTGTTAAATATACCCAGCACTGTGCATTATGATGAAGCTAAACCAGAATTTCAATTATTTTCTGGACACATTTAAAATTATAATACTTTACTGGGTTAGTGTTATAGTTCATCCAAATTACTCACAAAGTATCATATCAATCTCTTGCAAGTGCTTATTGCTTACATCTCTGGGAAGTTGGTGGAAGGAAGATGCTGTCGGGGGTAATGACCTTCATGCTGCCTTAGTGCTCTGATGGTGATGTGGCTATAAGTGCAGGCAAGCCTAATGGTCAAAAGTCAATGTTTGCTGGCCATCATATTTGTCACCAAAGAAGCAGAGTATTCATTTGGACCACCACATGCAGCAGGATGTTCCTGGAAGGAAAATAAAGAGGGAAATCAGCCACTTGATGATCTGTGTGTTACTCCTTTAACACCGAGATCCCGGCAAGGGAAAAATCACACTTCAAAATTATTTGCAGTTTTTTATTGCCTGGAATGCAAGATCAAAACAAAGCAGGCAAATGAAGAAGACAGATTTCATTATACTCCCACTTTCTACTTATGTACCTTATCTAAAGAGATGTTGAGAGAGAAATGATGCTGCAGCATTTAACCAGCTCTGAGTAACCAGCACGGATTTATGAGTATTACTGGCAAGTCTGGCTTAAAGCAGATCTTACTGGAGCTGCACTGGAACTGAATATCCAAAAGCAAAATCCAAAGGCCAGCTGCTCTTTAGACAAATGTTATAGTAGAATGATTTTAAAACTTATTAAATATTATTAAAAGTAATATTAATATTTTCTAAAATCAGCTCTGATAGAAGGTGCTGGGCAATGCTTTATTGCAAGGTGTTTGTCTTTATGCAGCATCTTCAGCTGCGCAGGAATTCTGAGCTTTAATAAAACATGGGGGAAGTGCTGCTGGCTCCATCTCTAACCATCAGTGGATCACCATGCTGAGTCCTCAGGAAGCTCTGGATTTTCTGTAGTACTTACTTACCCCAAAAGGGACAAACATTTAGGAGCTCTCTTGAACTGGATCCTCTCCATGAGCCTGAGTACTCTGTTGGATTTAGCCAAACTGGTCTGTTTTGAGTGGGACTGGCCAAGCAGTAATCAGCCTTTTCACAACAGTAGTCAGATAATTTATCTCTCCATCATGCTATTGATCAGTTATTAACAGAAACAGCCATTTCCCAAGCTAAACCCCCAAACCCAGCTGTGTGAAGGGCTGGTTCTGCAAGCTCTTTGCACACTGAGTATAGCAATGAAGAGGAACTTGATTCTGTGGATCTGTTTTTAGAATAACCCTTGTGCTTTCGGGGCTGAATTCTCCTCTCTGCCCAAGAGCCTCTCCAGGGGAAGTGTTGCTCCTTGATCTCTCAGGGTTTATTGTGTGTCCTGTGTCCTCCTCCACCTGCTCCAAGCCAGGCCCAGCTCTTTTCCAGGAGCATGTGCTGTCCATGAGATAAGCCATGGATTCAACAGAAACAAGCCAAAGATTTATTTTTTTTTTTTAGGATAAAAAGCAAGTGTCCATAAACATAATCCTCATCTTCTTTCTATTTATAATTGTACTTAATACAAATGTACTTCATTACTGGAGAGCAGTCTTCACGGCCATACAATAGCAAACAAATTCTTCAGAAGCATCTTTAATTATTCATTTGGCTGCACTATATTTTATGCTACTTTTCATAAATGTTAATCTTTATTATTGCCCTACCAGGAAAAAAAAAGAAAGGAGGAAAGAAATACCTGTTATTAAATGACCTATCAGGCTGACATGGATAAATGTTGGTAGCTATTTAATTGTTTCCCATCTGCAGTTTTATACAGTTTCTATCAAACTGAAGGGTAATTTTTTTAGTAGCTGCTTATTTTAAATGTACAAAACCCTTGTGTGTAATTCCATTAGCTGCCCTACAGCATTGCAATCTACAGTTTCCCTGAGGCTGTTGTGAAATATTGATGAAATCCTTGCTTTTGTGGCTTCCTCTGATACACTAAACATTTGTCTGATGTTAGTTGAACTTGAATGGATCTGTTCAGAGTTATATCAGTAGTGACTTCAAAGGCTGTAAGGCTGTTACAGTTTTTTTTACAAACTGAAGTTTCAAAGCCTTACCATGTGGTACTTTAAAAAAACAAAGTTCATATCAAATGAACCAAAGTGTTAGCAATACACTGGTAAGACTCATTACAATTTCAATTTCTATAGATATATATTTTTTTGTGATTCTGATTGGTAGCTCATGCCATTGAAAGAAATTTAGATTGGTACTTAGGGCAACCCAGGATAATGAAAGAAGGAAAACATAATTTGGAAGTTGGATTTTATATGAAGTAATCTATAAATTTACAAAGCCACTCTGCTGTTTTCTACAACAATAAATAGGACAAGGGAAAACAGAAGAAAGGCAGAGGGAGACAAAAGTTTCAGACTTCTCTTTTCATCAGCAAAGTGATTTACAGTGGTGCAATTAAAGTGACTAATGAGGAAAGCATATTTGCTGCTACTGTATGCCTTGAATTTTCCAGGCCATGCTGCATCTTGGAGAGCAGCCTTTGTGCCTGCCCCAGGAACTGAGTGGAGCTCACAGTGATGGGGATGTGTGGCTGTGTGACAAACCTCACCTGGGGTGTGTGGCTGTGTGACACCTGCCCCAAACCTCACCTGCTGAGGCCAGGACAGAGGTGGTGTGAGGGAGGGCAGCTGGGGTGGTTGGGGCAAGGGGGAGGTTGAGCTCTTTGCACTCACAACATTCTTTAGGAGCATCTTAGTTGGAAATACAGTCTGGGGATCACCAAACACCATCAGCTGGTTGTAAAAACTGTCAGTTCCAGGAGTTTGTAGAAAATATTTTTAACAAGAGGCAAATGATGACACTCAGAGCCCTCGTGTGAGGAACTGGAGCTCCTGGCTCCAGCCATGGTGGAATCCTTTCCTGCAGCAGCCAGGACCTGGCATGGAATGGATTCAAACTGACTGAAAGGATGCCTTGCTGCTTTTTATTCAATAACTGCCTATGCAAACAATGTTATCCTTAAGGAAAAATATTCAAGAAAAACCTCCACAATAATTCCTTCCCTCCTCTGCACTCAGCTCAGCAGCTCACATCAGCTCCCCTCTCTTTTTGCTTGTGTTAGGGGTTTTTTTCTGCTTTATTATTGTTTTTGAGTTTATGGGTCACTCACAAGCAGTTCCCTCCAGCCACTGATCATTTGGCTCATAACTGTGCAGGATGAAGTGCAAAGGACATAATCTGTTCTGGTTTTGCTGCTAAGAGCCCACTGAAACTCGGGGGTATTTTGCCTTCTTAACCAGTAGGAAATTGGATATTTAATAGAAAACTTTATAATACAACTCTAATTAAAGAACAACAAAATGAAAGCCCCAAATAGCTTCATTTCAGCATTGTATATAAATAATAGTTATGGCTTCATGGAATTGCCTTTGTGTGTTAGAATTCAGTCAGTGTGGAAGCCACTCTTTTCCTTGCTCCTGCAGAAGCTGCTCCTGTCCTCCTGCAGTGGAGGGTGGTGGGTGTTCCTTCTCCTACTCTGCAAGAGGCAGGAATTCATGTCTTGGTACCAGCTGCTGTAACTACTTGAAAAATTAATTTCTAGGGGGAAAAAAACCCTCGAAGGAATATTGGGAAAAATCCCTCCTTTGAGGTGCCAAGTTGTTTTGGGCACAAAATTCATCACCATGGCAGTGATCCACGCTGAGCCACTGCAAACTGAGAGTGGGTGTGATGGTAAATAGTAACAGCAACAAAAGCTGCAAAAAATGCCCCATTATCCAAATGAATGAGCTGGCCTCCCAGCAAAGAGGCAACTGAGCATCTTCAGCCTTTTCTGAGGACGTCCAAAACCTTCCTCAGGCTGCAGCTGGCTTTGGAACTAAAACTCAAAACCAAGACTTTCAGGCCAGGTGACAGAGATGTCCCTTTGTCCCTTCCACCCATCATTCAGAGCCAGGTGCTCTCTGTGCCACATTCAGGAATCTTTCCCTGTGTTTTCTTTCCACCTTGGAGAACTCAACAGGAAGTTATTTCCATAGTACAGAAATTTTGAACATAGCCTTAAAAACTCTGAAATTCTATCATTCACTCCTTCATGGCAAATTTCATATTTTGAGAGTTCTTTCCATAGAACTCCATTGCTTTTCTAAAGTGTTCCATTGGTTTTAATCCCATTAAATTCCAAAATGTCTTTGATAAAGAGTTATGCAATGGAGTAGGGAACTATTTTTCCCCCAGCTGCCAATTTCTCTCTTCAGTTGATTTTCAGATGGCATGAAACTGTAGCTCTGAACTCCTACAAAGAGCCAGGTTAAGATTTGTCTGTGGGTGCTTAATGCAGTTCGACATCTTGGAGAAGGAGGAATGAGAAGTGGTCATTATCCATTATCTGCTTGGAACCTTTCAGAGAGAGAAACAGCTTCTGCCAAACACAAAAAGATGTTTGAGCTGAAGCCAGACAAGGAGGAAACAAGATCACCTTCTAGCACTGTGAGATTGCTTTCCTGATGATGTTGTTTCAAGGAAAACTGGAATGTGTATGGCTGAAGAAGTGCAGGTGGTGCCATGGGTTTTACATGGATTAGCAGAGTTGTTCTGGACAATGATTCACTGTCCCTTCTCTTGGCAGAAAATAAATTTTCCAGTCTTGGAAAGAAACATGTATATATATGTATATGTATTTTAATAAATGTTTCTCTACATGGAAAAAGAGCAAATTTGAGTAAAAATAATATCCACTGGTGGAAAAGTTAACAGTGAGAATGAACACTTTTGACAAAAAGCTGTATTGACACTCCTCAGTTCAGGTCAGGGGTGATGGATAATGTGGTGCCACTCCCAGGGCTGTCCTGGATGTCAGTGCTGGATTCACCCCCTGGGGGCCTGGCTTGGTGCTGTCTGCAGGGAAAGTCCCAGCTCCAAGGGCATGGGCGTGGGTTTAAACCCAGCTTTTGCAGGTGTATTGACTGGACCTGGTTTATTTTAGCTCCTCTGTGGAAATATTCCAGAAATAGCTAAGAAAATGTCCTTTTTGAAGAATAAAGAACCAGCTGTTTATTGCAGCTCTCATCCTAGAGAAGTGGGTTTCTGAGGTTGCCATGAATCCATTCACAAAGATACAGAGAGGAATTAAGAAACCAAATAATTTGGAATTATATTTGTGATTATTATCCATATAATAATGTTATCCCTACTGATGTGATGATTTTTACATACACTGTCTTGAGGTCAATCAGCACTAAACAGAATAGAATTTCCATTTAGGAAGCCAAAAAATTGCTTCCATTCAATACTTTGAAGTTCCTGAGTTTTGTCAATTCTTAATGATAGTGACATTTCAGTCTCCCACTTCTTCAGGACTGCACTTTTCCCATCTTACATCTGCCTGGGCCTGTTTAATTTGGGTGGGAAAAAGTCTCATTTAGGAAAAGGGGGAAGCATTCATCCAGTTACTGAGTTTGGATTTCTCTCATATTATTTCTTCCCTGTAACACAGTTACACATGAGGACCTCAGAGGTTTGGAATGTCAGAATAAGCCTGGGGGAGAACTGGTGGGAAGAGAACAGGTCACTCAACAATTTATTACATGGACATCAGTGTGACGTGCAAAATTTATGCTACTTATTACAGACTCTGCATTTAAAGCATGTGGGTGTACAGATATAAGACACTCTTTACTTCTAAAATAAATAATGCAAAGTCCACTTAAATTAATGTTATTTCTGTTAACCAGCTACATCCCTTCATGTCCAATGAAATCTTACTAAAAAGCCCTGTTGGAAGAACACGAGCATCTCTTGTACCCGAGGTTGTCTTGCAGAACTGGTCTCCACTGTCCTTAAAATGCCCACAGCAATTTAAATCATTTACATAAACAGAAATGCTTTTACAGGGAGGACACTGAAATGTGTTTTTAAAGCTGCCCAAACCCCTAAACCATTAAAACAGATGTGACTGATGGTTTTGTGAAATTTTGATGGTGCTTTCTGCATAGAGTCACAGCATCCAGTGCCACCCCTGCCATGGGTGACACTTTCTGCTCTCCCCGGCTGGTCCAAGCCCTATCCAGCCTGGCCTTCCAGGGATCCAGGGGCAGACACAGCTTCTCTGGGCACCTGTGCCAGGGCATTCCCACCCTCACAGGGCAGAATTTCTTCCATATATCCAATCTAAACCTCCTCTCTCAGTTTGAAGCCATTCCTCCTTTTGTGTCACTACAGCTCCTGATGGAGAATCCCTCTCTGCCTTCCCTGTAGACCCCCTGGAGATACTGGAACTGGTTATTTCTTCCACTTTTATGAGATTGTGTCAGTATATTACACAGACACCAAAAAAAAGAGAATTCCTCAGCACAAGTTACTCTTCTGTAAAGGTTATAGTAAACATGTCAATGCCTAATTAAGCAGCAAATTTTATCCATATTGTGGGGGATGTGCAGCTGTCTGGTACTTCTGCTTTTCCTAGAGAAGGACAAAGGATCTTGTGAGGAATAAATTACTGTATGTACCTTCCAAAGGAAAACTTAACTGAAGCACAATTTGCTTTTATGGTACACAGTACATTACTTTTATAAACAAAAGGGTTTCACTTATGCCTATTAACACTTTCAGATGTTGTATTTTGACATATAAATTATTTGTGTACATCCTAAAGTGCATTTTTAGGTGATCAAGTGGCAAAAGGTTACTGTACCTAGATGATGCTCTGAACCAGGAAGATTATGGCACTTATTTTTCTTCTCTTCCTTGCAAATTCAACCCCTTCTCTCACTGAGGCTAAAAACAATTTCATAGAATTGAAGCTTTTAGTATAAACTTTAAATTCTTACATATGAATTTTCCAACTGTCCCATTACAGGACAGTTAGAATTATACTCCCATGACAGGAAAATTATTAACTCGGGATCTCTGGCAGTTATAATGAATTATGATCATCTGCCAACAAAATGCAGCAACCTTCACAAAAAGGAGACATCATTTGGCTTTTTTCACTTCCAGAACTAACAGAAAATACAGTTATAGATTAAAACAAAATCCAGTAAAGAAAATACATAGTGAAAGCAGAAAAGTGGAACTGTAACATTCTCCTTTAACAGGTTATTTCATATATTGACATTACATTTCAGGTTATGTCCAAGAGGAAGATTTAAAGGAAGAGGAAGATATAAAGGAGGAAGAAGAAGATGACGATGACAACAACTCCACTGCTCAGCTGCAGAGCAGCAATGACACTGGCACGGATGAGGAGCACGAAGTGGGTCCTGAGCAGAAAGGGAACTTCAGTTTCCAGAATTCCCCTGTCAGTCACATATCCAACCAGGACGTGGAGAACGAATCGCTGCTGAGTGACAGTAGTGACCATGTGGCAGATATCAAAAACATCTGCTCCAGGGAGCCCCAGGACCCCAAAAGCAGCGCCCACCCCAAAGCCCAGAGCGAAGCACACGATTGCATGGATAGAATGACAGCAGTCTATGCCAACATCCTGTCGGACTCTTACTGGACAGGCTTGGGGCTGGGTTTCAAGTTGTCCAACTCTGAAAAGAAGAGTTGCGACAACAGGAACGGAGGGAACAAGGCTGATTTTGATTGGCACCAAGATGCACTGTCCAAAAGCTTGCAGCAGAATTTACCTTCCAGGCCTGTCTCCAAGCCCAACCTGTTCAGCTCGGTGCAGCTCTACAGGCAGAGCAGCAAAATGTGCGGGACTGTGTTCACGGGCGCCAGCCGGTTCCGCTGCCGGCAGTGCAGCGCTGCCTACGACACCTTGGTAGAGCTCACGGTCCACATGAACGAGACAGGCCACTACCAGGATGACAACCACAAAAAGGACAAGCACAGACCTACCAGCTACTCCAAGCCCCGGAAAAGGGCGTTCCAAGACATGGACAAGGAAGATGCACAAAAAGTTCTGAAGTGTATGTTCTGTGGTGACTCTTTTGATTCCCTTCAAGATCTGAGTGTTCATATGATAAAAACAAAACATTACCAAAAAGTGCCTTTGAAGGAGCCGGTACCAACCATTTCTTCAAAAATGGTCACTCCAGCCAAGAAACGTGTGTTTGATGTGAACAGGCCTTGCTCCCCCGACTCCACGACAGGGTCTTTCTCAGACACTTTCTCTCCTCAGAAGAATGCGAACCTGCAGCTCTCCTCCAACAACCGCTACGGGTACCAGAACGGGGCCAGCTATACCTGGCAGTTCGAGGCCTGCAAATCCCAGATTTTGAAGTGTATGGAATGTGGAAGCTCTCATGATACCTTGCAGCAGCTCACAACCCACATGATGGTCACTGGCCATTTCTTGAAAGTCACGAGTTCAGCTTCAAAGAAAGGAAAGCAACTTGTTCTGGATCCTTTAGCTGTGGAAAAAATGCAGTCGCTGTCTGAAGCACCAGCCAGTGACAGCCCCGTTTCAAAATCAACCAGTAAATCATCTGCAGAATGCATAGGTCCTGCCTCTGAACTTAAAAAAGAAAGTAAAAAAGAGAAAGCTGATGATGCAAACAAAGATGAGAAAGCAATGAAAACTGAGGAGTATGAAGACACTCTTCAGAAACCCCTGGATCCCACAATGAAATATCAGTACCTCCGAGAAGAAGATTTAGAAGATGGTTCAAAGGGTGGTGGGGACATTTTAAAGTCCTTGGAGAACACTGTCACGACAGCCATCAATAAAGCTCAGAACGGAGCTCCCAGCTGGAGTGCATATCCCAGTATCCACGCGGCTTACCAGCTCTCCGAGGGAGCCAAGCCCTCCTTGCCTGTGGGATCCCAGGTGCTCCAAATCAGGCCAACCATGACCAATAAATTGAGGCCCATAGCACCCAAGTGGAAGGTGATGCCTCTGGTCCCTATCTCAGCAAACGTGAGCCAGTGCACTCAAGTGAAGAAGGAGGCTGAGGACAAGGAGGAGGTGCATAAGGACTATGCTAAGGAGACTGTCCAGGCTGAGCCGGCCTCGCTCAGCCAGAACGAGAGGGAACCTCTCCTCAAAGCTGAAGCCTCTGCAGAGCCAAAAAAGACAGAACCGTGTCCCTTGAAAGAAGAAGATAAAATTAAAGAGGACAGTGGAAAAGAAAAGCCAGTCCTCAAGGAGCCACCAGCAGCTTCTCTCAGCAATGGTTGTGCCGCTGCCAACCATTCCTCGGAGCTGCCCTGTGTGAACCCCCTGAGCGCACTGCAGTCCGTCCTGAACAATCACCTGGGCAAAGCCACTGAGCCCTTACAGCCTCAATCCAACTGCAGCCCCAGCTCTAGCACAATTTCCATGTTCCACAAACCCAATCTAAACATGATGGAGAAGCCAGTTTTATCTCCTGCTCCAACCCCACCAAAGCCTGCAAGCGTATCCAGGCACTATTTGTTTGAAAACAATGATCAGCCTATTGACCTGACCAAATCCAAAGGCAAGAAAGCTGAGTCAGCTCAAGCACAATCTTGTACTTCTCCACCTCAAAAGCACGCTCTATCTGACATTGCCGACATGGTCAAAGTTCTTCCTAAAGCTACCACGCCAAAACCTGCTGCATCCTCAAGGATCCCATCCATGAAGTTGGAAATAGATGTCCGACGCTTCGAGGACGTCTCCACGGAAGTCTCCACTCTGCATAAAAGGAAGGGCAGGCAGTCAAACTGGAACCCTCAGCATCTGCTCATTTTGCAAGCTCAGTTTGCTTCCAGCCTCTTCCAGACATCTGAAGGTAAATATTTATTATCAGATCTAGGCCCACAAGAGCGCATGCAGATTTCCAAATTCACTGGACTGTCGATGACCACCATCAGCCACTGGTTGGCAAATGTCAAGTATCAACTTAGGAAAACCGGAGGAACAAAGTTTTTGAAAAACATGGACAAAGGACATCCAGTCTTTTATTGCAGCGACTGTGCATCTCAGTTTCGAACCCCCTCTACTTACATTAGCCACTTAGAATCCCACCTAGGTTTCCAAATGAAAGACATGAACAGGCTGGCTGTGGAGCAGCAAACCAAGGTAGAGCAAGAAATCTCCAGAGTTTCAGTTCAAAGATCTCCTGAAACAATAGCTGGAGAAGAGGACACAGACTCTAAGTTCAAATGTAAGTTGTGCTATCGGACATTTGCGAGCAAACATGCAGTAAAACTTCATCTAAGCAAAACACACAGCAAGTCACCAGAACACCATTCACAATTTGTAGCAGAAGTGGATGAAGAATAACTCTTAAGGTATGCATGCTCTATAGTGAGTTTTCATTTCAGCATTTCCAGGAGGCTCCGTCAGGCTCCGTGCTTTGGTAAAAGTAGGAAAACCGTATAAAATGCATCATGTATGCTGCGCCGCTCCTCCCCCGCATGTACACATCCATTTTATAATGTTTTCAGGAAGAGAGCTTGGTCAATGCAAACCCACACTGCCCTAGAGAGAAATGTTGCTGCTCGTTATTTGCAAAATAGCTGTTTGCCCATTTCTCTTTTGTTCCTAAGAATAAATCATTTCACATCCACTGCACTTCGGTGTGGAATGCAAGAACTAAGTGCTGCTCTTTGCAGTGAGAATGGAAAAAAACAGACAAAGAGCACTGAAACTCAAAAGGTTATTACCTCACTCAGTGCTAGCACACCAATAAATCTGATTTGGATGGGGAAAAAGAAGAAAATTCAAAAGACAAATTAGCAAAATCTCAATTATTCCAAGTTTCTCATAATCTCAAACACAGCCTTGAGAATCTACAAATAACTGAAAAGTTCCTATGTAGAAGTTCAGTTATTCTTCTGTTGATATTTGGATGTTCAGTTTTGTAAAATATTTTAATATTTTACACTTACTTAAACACTTGCTACTGTGAGTGGCCTTTTTTGTCACATCATTTTAACCTCTCTCTCCATCATTCCTTTTTTAATCTTTAAGATGTTTGATTATATTTTGCTTCGTGTTGGTGGAAGTCAATCCATAAACATCACTGACTTCAGTGCAAGTTCTCGTATAACCTGGGGGAGTTATTGCTTAATTGAGATTTTTTACAAGCTTAATATTTCCAAGACCTGTTAGTAGGATACTGCTGCGTTAGTGTTGCTATTTTTTTGCTGCAAGATACACCAGTTGCCACAACCAATGTTTATAACATGTAATGTAATATTCAGATGCCACACCATTTTTGCATTTTTAATTTTACTTGATTCACAAACTTGAATATTCTTGATTGAAATAAATATGCAGAACATCAACTAAAAGTCCAAATAGAAGTTTTTTGTTCTAACCAGTTTTTTTTCCCAGGAGGGCTCTGTTTAGTTGTGCCCAGCAATTCCTCCAGCAGACTCAGGTTCTGCTTGTGTACACAGAACAACCATGTGCAGATCCAGGTTTTCTCCGAGGTGTTCACTACTTGAATAACATTCAGAAATTTAATTTGTCAGATGGTGAAAATTAAAGATGTGCTGGGAGTTGTCACTGATGCCACCTGGCTTTGTGGCCATCCTCTGGCTGATTGAGAGGATGGGGCTCAGCCCCCGTTTGAGGGAAGATTTCCCATTTGTTTGCTGCAAATATTCATGTTTTAGGAAACACTTTGTGCTGCCACAGCCAGCACGAGGGCTCTGTGTCACTTAAGCTCCATTAAAAATGCTACTTTTGAATAATTTAAACCACTGATCAAGGGGTTACTTTGGGCTGGTACTGTAAGCTATTGCCATGGAGTATAATGTCAGTGTTCAAGTGCAGTAAGATTTAAGTTTTGCATACATCTTGTACGTGCTGTCTGCATTGGAGGAGATTTATGCTTCCTGCATATTTTAGCCAGCAAAATTCCATCTCACTCCTAAGGAGTTTGTTTTCTAAATAGGGCTGATACCCTAAACTATCTATTTGGGCACTTTAACCCAACATTAGAGTGTTGCTTGTTTACCTGGCCACTCCAAATCAACACCCCCAAGAGACTGGGGAGGGATAAACATCCCATACTTTGTTTCCTTCCCCACCACTTAATGATTATTAACACTCCGCCATTCACCATTTTCAGACAAGAGATATCAGAGCAAACCAATAATTTGGGGACTATCAAACAAAAGCTATCTGCCAGATATATTAATACAACTGTTATTTTGGCACATTCATGGCTTAATGTGTGACAAATGTTTCAGATTTGGTCTTGAAAGCACCGTGTTATTACTCAGAGGCAAACCAAACACCCACCTTTGTAAACACGTTACTGTTGCTGAGGATTGGAGGAACAAATACAAAAGGGGAGAAAAAAAAACCCTCCAAGGGGAAAAAAAAAGTGGTTTCTGCATTGTAATAACCTGCACAGAGACATTATATTCAGGTGATGTGTAACTATATAAATAAGGGACTGTCCTTCCTGCCACTGGATGCCGAGAAATTGCTGTCCTCGTAATACTCATCCATTTCTAATTTATATCAAGATGCAGGTTGTATCTTACCTTTGAAAAAATATATTTAAATTGCAATGACAGAGTGATAGCACTGTTATCTGGAGCTATAATTTCAGTTGGTATGCATGATAGCACAAATTGTCTGAAATGATGGGGTATTTGGGATGGCATTGTAAAGATTTTATTACAGTTTCGGAGCCGAAAGCCTCCCTGAAGTTCTGACGAGGTTGGGAGTGGGGAGGCCTGAGTTTATTCATATGGATTCTTCAGAAATCTGCAAGGAGACTAAATCAAATAAAAGGGATTTTCAGAGTTTACTTACTCTTACCATGTTATTTTTAAGATCCAGTATACATTTGAATAATAACAGAGGAGAGCAGAGTATTTAGAAAGGAGAAATATAAAGCTGAGATCCTTAAAACACACACATGCATTTATGTTTCCTTCTTGCAGGCAATATTGCAGTGAAATAGGCATAAAAATAGAGACTATAGATTGAAATAAATGGAAATAAAACAGTGGAAAGAATACTTGAAGTATAGAGATACATAAAGTACTTTAAATTTCAATGGCATTTACTAGTAGAGGTTATATTGTCAAATGTTAGCTATCATTAAAAATATAAATGAATAATCTGGGTTAGTACTGTAGAAAAATGTGTTATGGGTATGGATTTATTTTTAAGACCTCTGTGAGGATGTTTATAAGAAATTTGCCATAAATTCTTCTTAAATGTAAAAAGATATATATATCTCTTTTATAGTCATCTTTGGTGTTTTCCTGAATTCTTCTAAGTGATATGGGTTTAGTAATATAAAGTAAGATTATGTGTAATATACAACAATCAGACATCTCTATTCTCTTTCATTTAAGCCACTTCAAATTTGTTTTTATTACTATTCTTCATAGAAAACTCATGAACATTAGGAAACATGGCTTTAATTAGAAGTAATTTGTATGTTGACTTGTACCTTGAAGAACATTTGTTCATTTCTTCAACTGAATTAGAATGTTGTTCTGAGGAAAAAGGCAGGGCAGAATTGTATTTCTCACTTTAGTGCCAGGTGGGATTGGCTTGGAACTGGTCACTAACTGAGGCTCTCTGTGGCCTTGGCTACAACTTTTGATAGAAATAAATCTCCATAAAGTCAAATTACCCAACCTGACTGGGGAGATTTCAGTTTCAAAAGACCCCGATAAGCGAACAGGCAGCTACCTGAGATGAACTAATTTGAAAGTAAGGCTGTGCAAAACAAAAAAAAAAAAGTCATAATGATAAACAGTTTTTCTCTCTGTTTCCTCCTTTGTCTTTTTTTAACCATCAAGTTTAAAGCTTCTGCGGCGCTTTTTTTTCTACTTTATAGGAGACAACTGACATTCTGTGGTAAATGGAAGAAAGAGCAGAGCAGAACTGAAAATCCTCTAATGCACTGACACTAACTTGCCCTCTATTGTTGAAAATGAGCAGGCAATCATGATTGTTCATCAAATGGCTCCTAATGCAGTTAAAGCATTCAGCTATAATTTCTCCTTGCATTTATAATTACTGTCATAGACTGCACACCTCAGTGAGCAGATTAAAGCTATAAACTATTTAGCCGTAGCTTTAAGATGAGGAACTTGATTTGTCTGGCAGCAGTTATTTGTTAGAGAGCTTGACACTTCACATAAAAATGACTCAACTTGATGAAGAACAATGCAGTTTAAGCAATGCAGTGATTTTAAATCAGTCATTATACCACGCCCTGTAAGAATTGCAAAGCAATTTGTTAAATGATATATAGGACATGTAGATAACTGTATGTGTTAAGTATACCAAAATAGAAGATTTTTTTCTTCCCTAGATTTTATTTTCTCATTCCTCTGAAGCAGTAGGAGCTGCTCTGATCATGTTCCACTCTTGGCCAATATGGCTGTTATGTGGTCAAGGACAATTGTGTGAATCAGTGGTACAAAATTCTATTTTAGGCAATTTAGCTTGCTCTTCAACTTTCATTTCTTCTTAGCAACAAATATTAGAAGCTGAGAGATCCTTCCAGGAGAATCAGACGTGCTGGGATGTGCCTGCCTGCAGTGGTGTCACCACAATTTTGTAAGCAGAATTTACCAAGGGTTCTGCTCCCCATGCCATCAGCCAGAAAAAGAGGGCTCATCCCATGGAAGTCTTGATTATTCCATTCAAATGGGATTCTCCTGACAATGTCTTTTTGGAAAATGGTGGCTTCTCAATGGGAAGAAAAAGTCTGTGGGGAAGTTCCATTTTAAAATAGATTTTTGTTAGGATAAACAGGGTAAAATTGAATGAGATGAGACAGAGCT
>NW_005054356.1:2996100-3014006 GCF_000277835.1 Geospiza fortis | reverse complement strand
AACCTGCAGCCCTCCCTCAAAATAATCCTGTCCTGGTAAAGCCTCAGTTCTCTTAATCCTTTGAAATTTATCACTGTTTACCTGAAGTGGTAGATCCAGATTTTTTTTTTAATTGAACATTTTTTTCTTGGATAGCATTTTTTCAATCTAGCCATCATCCTTGTAAACCCAACAATGGTGTGTTCTTGGTTTCCCTGAGAGCAGGGCCAGGCCAGGTGATCCATCAGGCTGTGGCAGCACCGATGGATCCGTGCAGATTTCCTGGCTTTTTAGGAAGCTTTTACAGGTTTTACAGGTTGCTACTAAGATCAGTATTATTTAACATTGCATTTGAGCTTCCAACCCGCTGGGTCAACCCACGTTGTTCCTGGGCTCTGTACAAACACATTGCATGTGGCAGTTCCAAGGCAGGAACTCCTCTGCTCACAAAGAAACAGCAACTTTGGAGCAGATTTTAACTGACCTTGAACAGTGCCAGCCTCCTCCAGCATTCACTATTCATAAGGACATCAAAATCTTGCCTTCTCCTTGCTGTGCCTGATGTTATTAAATGCTACAGCCTTCATAATCTATAGCAGAACATTTCTACCAGGTGAGATTTCAAAGGAAGGGTACCTGAGTCTTATGTATATATTTTACACCCCGGCAATGGGATCACAAAGATCAATAACAAAAGGAAAAGACAAGAACAGTATCCAGCCCTCCAAAGCACCTTTCAATAAAAATAATGTAATTTAGCAGGATGATCACTCAGTGCAAATATGATGGAGCACAGATGGAAAATGAGGAAAATTATAGATACAGCTTTATGGGAGGAGGAAAGGAGGAAGAGATTTTTCACTATTTATTGGGATAATGAACAGATAATTCATGATTATTAAGCTGTAGTCTTCAGGCCTCATTCTGCTGTCTCTTCCCGCCTCAGTTTGGAGCTGGGTGTGTTTGTGCATCCAGGCAGGGTCTGTTGAGAGGAGGGATCAGGCCTTTCACTGGGTTCCACAGAAATGCATGCAGGATTTGCAGCTCCAGCACAGGAGGAGGAATGGGATGGGACACAACCCCCAGCACAGAGCTCTGGCTTCCATGGGACTGTGGTTCTTCTCCAAGAGCATCTCACCCTCCACAGGGTGTCCAGCTGGGATAACACCAAACACAACACCAGGCAGCAAAATCCCAGCCCTGAGAGAGCCCAAGGGCTGATCCTCCCCTGCCTGGAGAATCTTGGGCCTGAGCCCTCCAAGGTGTGATGGGGCAGGAGAGGTCTCCTGCCAGAGGGATCCTACTCTGGGCAGCAGCGTTGGCTCTGTGTGCTCCCATCCCTGGATGGACAGACGGACAGGCTGTGGGGAATTGCAGATGACCCAGGAGGGACACACACCGGGAATGGCTGCAGTGAGGGAAGGAGGGACACACGAGGCCACAAGGGAGCTTGTCCATCGTAGTAAATTTACACAATCCCTTTATTAAAAGCAAACAGTTCCTCCTCCCCTCCAAAATCCCTCCCTGCCAGCACTCAGCTCTTCTGCCGGGGGTCAGCCCAAGCAGGAGGGGGGAGGGAGCCATGGGGAGTGGAGGAGGTTGTCATGTCTAATGCATACCCTGAATGTATCAAGATATATATTTTTTTCATTTCAGAAAAGGTTCCATTAAGAGGGAGACAGCCCTAACATGTGCTTTGGCCCCTCATCAGATTTATGAGTATTTGTTCTGCTCTTTAATAGGAAACTCTGCAGCAACTGCCACCTTGCCTGCTCTCCCTGAGATACACAGTGGCTTCTCGGGGAAATGCACTTCATTATTAATGTGAATTTGTACGTTTTTATGACACTGCTTGGGGGAAGGGGCAGACAGAGATTTCCTGGTGATATATGCTCATTTCTAACCATTTATTGTCCCAGACAATCGAAGAACAATGATAAACATTGTTTCAGAAAGCGGAGGGTGCTGCAGTGACATTTTTGAAAGGAAAGGAGAGGTGGCTGGAGTGGCTTTGATGTGGTTGTTCCCCTGCACTCCTCCTCCTGCAGCAGCTGTGTCAGACCAAGCTCAGAGCGCTCTGTGCAGGTTCTGCCTCCCTTCACCAGCCCTTCCTCGGGCCAGTCAGGACCTTTTGCTCTGTGCTGTTCCGCAGCAGAGGGGGCATGGAGGAAGGAGAGGGGATTCCTCCTTTGGGGAGCCTGAACTGCAGAGGATCCCAGGGCTCAGAGCCAATGGACGCTCACTGCACCCTGTGCAGACAGGGTGGGTCTGTCCTCTCTGGGAGAACTGTTCCAACTCCAATGGGAAACTGCTGGCTTCAGTCATTTAATGAAAACTCACCAACACTCCCCATTTCTGACTCCCCCAAGTTTGTACCATGAACCACAAGGTGACCTGGGGGTGTCTGTCCCAGCCCATTCAGTGGTGCCCTGCTGTGGCTGCCCATCAAAAAAAAGTGGTTTCTGCATTGTAATAACCTGCACGGAGACATATTATTCAGGTGAATAATATCTCCATCAATACCTCCATCCAGCTCCACCTCTGTCCTGCTTCCAGCCAAAGCTTGGGAGAACATCTCTGCCCCATTCTCCGAGTGCCTTTGCCACTCTTCATTGCACTCTGCTGCCAGTGCTCCAAGCACAGCAGTGGCCACACCACACCAACTCTTTTGGGGGGCCAAGACAAGCTGCTGGCACCTATCTCCACTGGAACTGTGTCCTCATGGCTGCCCACTCTCCTTACATTAAAAACACTGCCATTTCCTTTTTCCCACTCTTCATCTACATCCCAAGGCACAGCACAGAAGATTCCCTCCCTCTAGGATATGACCATGGCCTGCTTCTGCCTGTGTTTGTGTGAGGTGAACATGCTGCTCTTCCACCAGACACCTCAAAGGGCAAACTCAAAACTCCCTTCATGTTTGCTCAGCTCAGGATCAGCCTCCATTGGAGCTCACCCTACACTGGTCAGGCACAGACAGGCTGTGGGTGGGCTCCCAGGCCAGCCACTCATTCCCTCCCTAGCTCCATGGAGCCCTAATCTGCTGGCCTTGCTGTTCTCATGGTGCAAGACCCAGGTTTGTCATCCAAGGAAAAAACGATGAGGGAGGTAATTGTGTTTATTTGATCCGTGTTTTTTATAACATTGTCTGTACTCCCAGGAATTATGTGGTGGCCTCCTGTAAATCACAAATGCACCAAAAAAATAACTCTGGATATTTTTCCGACGAGATTAAGGTGAAAGTTCCTACATTCATATTTCATGTCTGGAAAAAAATATCAACAAGAGTGATAAGTATAGCCAGCACGAGTGTAAAAGCACACCCTGTCATTTGTTTTCCATGTGCCATATGTTTTCTGAATCCTGCACCTCCCACATACAAATCTCATGCAATAATGTGGGGTGCACACATTACTCAGGATTATTTAGTTAAGCCCTGCCTGTATGGAGGGAATTCACTCAGAGAAAGTCAAGCCACTGTGCTTTGTTTTGCTTTTTTTTGCTTATTCTGGATTCATAGAGTAGAAAATTAAAGATCCCACTGTGCCAGGCGTCATGTCATTTGGTTTTAATTTAATTCATCTCTTCGATTCTCCCTGTTTCTCCTTTTCTTTGAGTATCATCAGTAGGTGGTCCAAGCATCAAGCAGAAGATTTACTGGCAAGACTAAATGTATGAATGCTCTGAACACATTGTTTTTCTGATATGATTTAATGACATTTTTGGCATTCCCATGGCTGTTGAAATCTTCCATAATAACTCCCTTTGGCAGCCAGAGCTCCTGTTGATCAGGTGAAAGCTGATGCAAATGTCAAATGTCAATAAATTTGTAATCCATAAATACAATATTTGGTGCTGGAGCGAGACCATTAAGCAAAGTGCAGCAGGAGACACCGAGGAGATGAGCTGCACCTCAGTGGGAACAGAAAGTGGGCAGGAGAGGAATGCCACCTCCCAAACCTCTCCAGAGCCAAGCTCTTTCCCCTCTCCACCCTCCCTGGGTTTCTGAGTTGCTGAGCTTTGCCCAAAGAGGGGTTTATGGCTGGAGTTTGGCAGAGCCAGTCGGGTGATGCAGGTTCTGTCCCTTGTTCTGCTTCTGCCTCATCGTGTGAGGTTGGGATTTAACATCTCTGTTTCTAAAGGAGCTCTTCAGGGCGCAGAGGTTTCCGAGGCCTCAGAGTGTGATCCTGGAAATGATTAGTTATTCAAGATATTCCAGTAAATTAGCAAGACCACTTACATAACTTAGGTGTTGCAAGAATGAGTCATGACTCATTTATAGCTTTAAGATGCTTGGAAAGGACGAGCCACGTATGAAGCCTGATTTTATACACAATAAAGGCATGAGAGCAATCACATCATTTCCCAGGAGATTTCCTTAAGGACCCTCCACTTTGACCTTTGGCTCTGTGCGGCTCCAGTTTGTTTGACATTGAAAAAAAGCAAATGTGTGAACACAGTGCCACGAGCATTTGCACTTTGAGCATGCTGGGGCGGAACACAACTGAACTGGAAAAGGCTGCAACAGCTAATGTGCTGGGAAAATAGAACAGAGGCATTTACTTAATAACTCAACTAATTCCTTTAGCTCACCTTGTAGAGATTTAACCTTTGAATGAGAGAGTCCCTAGTTCAAAATCCCGTGGCTCCTCTGTCCTCGTGTTAATTTTTAAATTATATATCATTGTTGAGAGGCTCTTGTGTTGAGCATTACAGGCTATTTTTCATGTCTAAAATGGGGAATTATAACTGAACATTAGCTACTGGCTATAAATCACACGGAACAAAGTGGCATCTGCATCTACCCAGTAACAAGAGTGGGAGAATTGTAACTTACTTAAATGGAGACAAGAGCGGGGACACAAATGTGGTAGCAGAGATAATTGTGACTTGAGAAAAGGAATGGTCCCTCCACTGTGTCACCCTCCCACTGTGTCCTGTGCAGCTCCCCAGAGGCAGTGCTGGGAGTGCACAGGCACAGCAGCAGCCGGGGCAGTCCTGAGGGAAAGCGCAGAGCTGGGAGCTCTTGCCGAGCCCTCCCTGCAGTGCCAGCGGCACATCAGGGCTGTGCTGGGCCAGGGCTGGGCTGGGCAGCCTCCCCACAGCTGCACACAGCTCCCTTGCCCCCTGTCCCTGTGGCTGTGCCACCACGCTGAGGGAGCAGTGAGCACAGCTCCTGTCCCTGCGATGAGGTTTATTCCCAACTGCTTTATCCCCAGTTGTGGCTGCAGCCCAGGTGAGGAGGAGGCAGCACGAGGCTGTTATCAGGACAGCTATCGAGGCTGGGGAGGGGCTGGCCAGCGCCTCCTCTGCTGCTCAGCTCTCGGGGCTCACCCTGCTGCTCCTGTGCCTCTCCGAGCCGCCCACTGATAATCTGGTGTTATCTTAAAAGACAACAAAATAAACTGAGCGTGGCCTCATTCTTACACATATCTCTGCTGGCCCTTTTTTTCCCTTATTTTTTCTAGTTCTTTCACTCTTTAGAAAGCTTCCAAGATCTCTTGTGTCCTCACTAGGGTGAGCAATATCTACCTGGTGCCCTGTGTTGGTAGAAATGATTTGGTTCCTTTCTGAGAGATCCTCTTGCACTCAGTGCAGCACCTTCACAGTCTGCTGTGGGAGTCAGACCCTAATGCACCAATAGATTCAAAACCAGCCAACTACACACGTGCCAAGGGTGTCCAGGGTATTGCTCACATATTCCTGGTTTTGGGGGTCTGTTCAGCACCAGCCACGGCAGCTGCTTAACAGCTTCTTGAGCCCAGTGCCCAGGAATTAGGATTAGTTCACCCTGCAATGCAGGTCTCTGTGCAGAAAGAGTGCAGACCTCCACAAGAGGTTTTACTGAAATGAAAGCCACAGGTTTCTTTCACAGCAGACAATAAAAGAAGCAATTTTCCAGCCAGACCAGGGCAGCATCCTGGCAGGAGGCATTTGCTCAGGATCTGCCAGCAGGACAGGGGTACCAGGAATCCTCCTGCTGCTGCCTGGGCAAGACTGATGAAGATCCTTTCCTGCTCCCTTGCTCGGTGTCCCACCCTGGCAAGTGTCTCCAAGATTAAATTCAATAATACCCACTTTATGCTGATTATTCAGTCACAGCTTCTTAATGACCCTGGCCTTGTCCAGTACTCCATGGGGGTCCAAGCACCACAGGATTCTGGTCCAGGAGTAATCTCTGAGTAACAGCAATTGTAAGAGTTGCTTTGCTGATTAGGCACAAACTTAAGAACATTCTTAAAAGCTCTGCAGAGCAGGGGCCTATGTGCTATATGTTCATTAGGCTGTTCAGCAGCAATTCAGGCAGCTGAGAATTGTTGAGGACCTGGTCCATCTAATTGTGTGTCTAAATCATGGTGTGCCCGTGCTTCAGAGGTGCTGATGTTACATCTGCACGGAGTGGCTCGGGTTATATGGTCAGAATCCTGCGGATGGTCAGTTTGTAGCATAAAATTGAAAATTGCAACGTGCACCATAAAGCTACTGCCTGGAATTTATTATATATTGCAGCACAACAAGCAAATTCATACTAGATGCAGTATATGCTCAGACATTAATGTGAGCAGAGGATGAAATATTCTCCTCCCAGCTCACTGCTACGTGTTCTCTCCAGAGCAGAACTGAATAGCCCAGGATCACCAAAGGAGAGGCAGCCACCAGGAGTGTCCATGACACGGGAAGGACATCCCACCCCTCACAGCCTGAGGCCCCAGGGCTCTGAACTTCAGTTCTGCTCGTGCAAGAGCTCTCAGCCAAATCTCTTTATTATTCATCATAAAGAATCCCAGCTGTGGAAAGGCACTGCCGGGAGGAGATGGGGACGGGCTCTGCCTCGCCCCAGTGTAAATCAGGAGCGACTCCAGTGCTGAGTTCTGCTGCTGTCACTCGGCCATCAGCTCAGAATCAGCCCTTTACCTGCAGAGGATGAGTGAATATCTCCCAGCTCTGTGGCCAGGGGCCTGCTGAGCTGCTCGCAGAGCTGCTGTCAGCATGCCCAGGGCAGGAGCATATTTTTTCCTTGCTGTTGTACATAAGGGCTCTGCTGCAGCCGACAACATGAAATGTGTTAGTTCGGTTTGTTCAAAATGGAGTGTGTTTGTTAAGTGTTGCCTCTTTGATGTTGTGCTGCCATCTCCATCTTTGTCAGCATTGCCCATCTTTTTCAATCTAATGAACTCAAACCATCAGTGCAACTTAAGTTCGGCTGTCTGTTCTTGCATAGTTAATATTAAAAATGTACTAACAGTGTGGCTGCGAAATCAAATTATGCACATAAATATGCTGGCATAGCAGAGGAGGCGGCAGAAGCTGAAGTTAGCAACATTGATGCCAGTTCACATTTGCAAATCAACCGTCAATCTGTCATTAAACATGTTATCAAATGATGATAAGTGTATGCTTCTTGCTTGCATTGGCGCGCTTATTCCCGATGTTGATGTGCATTAATGGGATAATGTGCATTAACATAGTCTTGCTTGGATGAACACAAAACATTTTTTATCCGTCTCAGTTTGTTTCCCCCTGTGGCCCCCAAGTAAGTGTTTTGTGTTATCAAATTGCCAAAAAATGGGAAAACACATTACTTTTAATTAGCAAAAAATTTTGAGTCTTTTTTTTTTTTCAATTTATTTTTATAATTTTTTTACCCAGACTATCTCCTGGGTGTTGTCACTTGAGGTGGGGGGGACCAAAAAAACCAAAACATTCCACTGGCTCCTTTAAGTAAAACGATTAATGTCAGAAACTCAGAGATGACAATTATGTGCTGTCTTAATGCACTGGCCTTTCCTCCCAGCCCTTGCTTGTGACTCGAGTGATGGGTTGTGCTCAGCGATAGGAAAAGCAGGAGCAGGGAGCATCTCGGGCATTCCCAGCCCATTGTGTGCCACTCTCAGGCATGGCAGGCACTCCCTGGGTTGGCTGCACTGAGGAGTTTTGCAGACAAGGCAGAGAAGGCTGTACTGAGGATTAAACACCACGAAAATTGTGAATGCTCCAGGAGGGAACGGAGCATCCAAAGGAACTTCCCACGTGTTATCCCAGCTCCCTTCTCCCTCCTGCACGGCACTCAGGGCTCCATCAGGGTGCACACTGCTGGGAAACTGCCAGGAAGTTAAAAACAACCCGTTTGGAAAGAATAAAGGCATGAAAAGGAGGTGTTATTACCTATGGATGGACCGCTCCTGCTTCCCCCAGGACAGAGGGAGCGGCTCCTCGGCTGCCCAGGGAAGGCTCCACTGCCCTGGGAATGGCTTGAATGAAACAGAAAAAAAAATAGGATTTCTGTTTGCTTTTGTTTAGAATTGAGCTGTTCCCCAGCTTCTGGGGAAAGTTGAGGTGGAGCTCCAGCAAAGCAGGGAAAACAGCTTTCACACCTGCAGGTTTTGAAGGTTTGCAAACTCCTGTTAAAAAGTCGGTGGAACAAAGTTCTCCCCACTCCCTGGAGAACAGCCTGTCTGTTAAACCTTCATATTTATGCAACGGGGGCAAAATTGTGATGATCTACCCAAGTTTTTACCTTAGAACAGGAATGAAAAACAATATGAACAATATCTGGTCCTGTTCAAAATGCTGGGAATTCTTCCAGGAGTTTTACTAGGAGTTGACCAGTGGTGTTATCAACTCAGGCTCCACAGTTGCCTTAAAGGAAAATCAATCATTTCAAGCATTTTATTTTTAGTTTATAAGCTGGAAAATGAAACTTCTTCTGAAGCTTTTATGAAAGATATCAGATTATCTATGTCTTTCTAAAATAGCAACTCTCTCTCATGTAATAGGAATGTAATAGAGAATTGCTCTGAGTCTCTCTTTAAGACTACATCTAACCTCCAAACATGGTTTGAAAGTTATCTGGAATTAAAAAAAATAACAACTGGTAGAATAGCAAGATTCTACAGACTATGAACTTTTTGGTAAATGGGTCAAACTTTTGATCACTCTTTCTTTTTTCTCTGTCTAATAATGCCATTAACTTTAGGCATCCTATTCAGGTCTCTGATTTGTATTATCTGGATGATTTAAAGGAAAAATAAAAGGGAATAATTATTGATTTTTTTTTTCCTATATAAATTGTCTTGATTTTATAAAAGTCATATGTAGCATTTCCTATTATTTCTAAATTGGGGATACAGGAGCATAAGTTTCATAATCATAAAACTCTAATAGCAGTAATTGTACTCCTGTTAACCCCAGCTCCAGCGAGGCCTCACAATTCCTACTTGGAAACCAAAGAGCCTGTCTTCTCATACAAAGAGCTTGAATTTTAAGTGTATTTTCTGTAACACATCCATTACTGGCAGAATTTATCCAGCAACATTTCTCTTTTTTTACAGTTGTGTAGCTCTCCGTTGCTTCTACTCCATGAGCTACCTTGAAATTAACTTGTCAAACGTTCATCCCACTACTTAGGGAGGATTCCTCATCAGCTGAGTGGACTGGTTTGTCAGGGCTCCGAGGTGTTGGCAGTGAGGTGGCACTAAAAAGGCTCCTGTGAAGGCTGTGCTGGGGGATCTGCTGGTGTTTGGAAAGCCAAAATGGGAATTGTGTCTCAGTGACTCGCTCTCCACATCGACCCCTTCAATCCATCTCCCCTTTAATCCATCTCCTTCAAAGTGCTTCATCATCACGGCCCAGGGCTCTGCTGCCTCTCTGGCAGAGAGAATTCTGAAAGAATCCTTCCCAGAATCCTGGAAAACTGGGAAACGGAGCACCACGGAGCTGAATCTCAGCCTTGTGGTGCTCCTGTGTGGGAGCAGGCTGGGTCTCATTCTGTCTGTGAACTTCAGCCAGCCTCTGTTTTGAACAGCTGTACTAATCAGGTGCATTAATTTCCCAGTTTTCATTAAGCAGTTTGGAGCAGGGAGATGTTGTTCCTCTGCATATTTCAAAGCAGATGTTGAATAAGGGATGAGCAGTCACAGAGTTGGGCTCTTCCCCCTCCCCGTTCTCCCAGTCCTTATTCCCCGTTCTCTATCTTGTTCTATTATCCTGGGCCTGGCTTTGGAGTGGTTTCAGTTTTTGAAAATGGCAAGTAATTAGTCAATATGTTTTCACCATATGTATCAGGCTCAGTAAAGAGGCAACCAATGGCCTTTGTCATGGCACAGTGAGCGCTCGTTTTCTCGGCACTTCAAGTGACGCTGAGCGTGCGGCGAACGCCAGGGAATTTAATTCTGCGAGCAAACGTTTGACATCATCATTCACAGTTCAGTGCAGGTCACAGATTTGGGCTGAGGCCCCTTGGAAGGTCACCTCTGTTTGAGCTGTTCACACCAGAGCTGCCTCTGCCCTGCCTGGTGCCCTGCATGAGCAGGGGATGCAAAGGGGGATGAATTGTTGTGACTCCATGTGGTCCCATTTTACATCTTCTTGGCACTGATGCTGTTGCAGCAAGGGAGGATTCTTGAAACCCTTTTTCTCCTTCCAGACTGGCTTTTTACATACCCCAAGCAAGATATTGCATATTTTCCAGAGAGAAATTTTTGCTGTAAGGCTTCCTCTCTTGCTGACTGTTAACAATATTTAAAAAGGTCAGAATCTGATCTTAACACTGCTGATATGAAGTGACATTTGCCCAATTTTTGCCATCTCCTGGGCAAAAATATGTCCAGTGTTTTCCAGAAAGACATGGGATAGACAGCAGCTTTGCCTGGCTGTTCTCCCCTTGTGGGAATACTGAATTTCAGTTATCTGGGGAACAGGTTTCTGCATTGCCTACTGGCTTCCTTCAGACTTACAGATAAAACATTTGAGCTCAGCCTCAGTTCAGTGAGTTACAGGTTTGTGTTTTTTTAACATTTTGGGATATTTACAGCAAATAATCTTCAGTAAGAACAATGACATTTTGTTTTACTGCAGCCATGATTTAAATTTATGTGGCATTGCTATTGAAGTCAATAGGACTTTTTCCTGAGTACGTTTTGCAGGGTACAGTATCATTAAAATATGACAGTTAATAGTCTTGTTTATGTTATTACATTTAATGAATAAATATATCAGTCTGAACATCAGATTCAGCTTTGTTTATACTCTTTAATTGTAGTCTTATCTCCCTTAGAAGCACGTTATATCTTTTAATTTTATAATTATCCACTTTATTCATGTGTGACACTCCAGAACTGCTGCTTATATCCTAAGAGACATCCAAATACAAACAGATGGAAGACAGGCAACCACTAGGAAATTCAGATCTGGATCTGAATCCAGCTCCATCTTTTCAGACCTCTCCATAACTTCAGCTCCAAGGTCTTGGTTTGGGCTGTTGTATAAAGGAGCAAGAGTTGCAGAATGACTCTGATTTATCCAGCACTTCCAAACATGAACTTCCACAGGGATTTTACACAATCCTTCAGCACCTAAATGTTCTTTGTCTCTAAAAAGAAACCTCAGCTTTAAAGGCAAAGAGAGAGCACTGCTCACATGGCCCTTTCTGAAGTTTTCAAAATGGAATTCAAGATCATCTCTTCACTCAGTGGTCACATCTAATTCCAAACTCTCTCGTTTGGGATCTTTTGCCATAACAGAGTTACGGTTAAAAAAGCCAGGCTGAATAAAGGTCTGATACTTCCACTGTAAAACCATGTTATAATTATTTGTGCTATAGTGAGGAGAAGTTGAGTAAAACCCCGGGATGTTACAGGTGCACATGGGAACAGTTTCCACAGGATTCTGTCTGCCCTCCCTTCAAACCTTCCTGCTCATCTGTGACGTAACACAACAAATATTTGCTGTGTGGTGCTGCTTCCAAAGGTGATGCCTTCCTTTGGATGCAGTAGCCAAAGCAGGAGCAGGCTGGGAAAGGGGAACACCCAGAGCTCAGAAATGCTGCTGGGACGACAGGAGAGCAGCTGGTGAGAAGAGCCAAGTGCAGCCAGGAAACAATAAAAACCACAAAAAAAAAAAAAAGTGCAGAGTTTCCCCAGCTACTGAAAGGAACATCTTTACATAGTATATTTTTTCTTTCTTCCCAATCAATTTATCTGTTCCTTAACCTCTTAGATTTGGAAAACCTCCCTCCCCTGTTTTGTGTCTGAACAGAACTTCCAGTCAGTGGCCTCCCAAAAGTCACCTCTAAGGCAGTCAAGTAAGGAAGGGAAAATCTGCTTAGAGACTGACACAAAGTCAGTACTTCTCCCAGTTAGCACTTGAAGAGGAAAATATCATAATATTTAAACCAGTTTTGAAAACTTTCCATGAAAATAGGGGAAAGGAAAAAAAAAACCCAAAACATAAAACACTAGTTGCATACAGAGAGAGGCCAAAGAGAGTTCAGTTACCATAGAGATTATTACTGGCAATTGGTACTCAGCAGCAGATTGGGATCTGTTACAATATTTTTATTAATATTTTCTCTTAATTGGTTATTTATGTATTTTGGATCCATCTCTGTGCCGGGCCCAGATTTTTCTCTTTACCTGTCACTCTTGCTGACGTGAAGCAGCAGTGACTGTGCCAGAGAGGAGGCATTTCCTCGCTGGGTGAGCACTGCCAGGGTCACAGCGCAGCAACACCACCAGGACAAGTCCTGTGCTTGGCTCTGGCTGCCAGAGGAGGGAGAAGCACCAGGAGCAGCCTCGGGGTGCTCACAGCTCTCTCTGCGATTATTGCCACCCGTGCAGGATGGGTTTTGTAGGAACAGCAGGGAGGACTCAGGACACCCCTTCCCCCGTCAGTTTTCCCTGGTGGGTGTGCAAGCCTGCTCGTTTAACACATGCACATCCCAGTGCTTCAGCTGGCTCTGGACGACATATCCTGTTGTAAAGCCTTTCTCTCTTCTCCCTGGCTTCCCGAGGATCCATCCTGTCCCCTGTGTGTGATGCAGCAGCTGGTGACACCCAGGTTTTTAGAGCCCTTCCAGTGGAAGTCACTCAGGGGCCAGTGCTAAGGGACTTTTATAGTCAGCCAGCTTCTACAAATTCCAGTCTCTTTTTTTTTTTTTAATTTTAATTTCAGTGTGTACCCAATGTTAAACGCATTTTAAAGTGCTGCTATGTTGGATTTTTTTTTCCTGCCACACCAATTGCCCTTAGGGAGGTATTTTTTTCAGGATGCCTGAGACCAGCTGGGCTCTCACCCCCAGCCTGCTGCTCCCTCCTGCACCTTGAGCAGTCAGGGCACAGGCAGGGACAGGGAGGTGTGGGGACTCTGCTGCAGGGAGTGCTCTCAGCTGCACAGTGTGAACCAAGTCTATCTAAAAACATAAAAAGACAGAGAGGGAGAAACATGTTCTTTCCATCTCTAATCTCCTTTAGTTATCATGATCTCAAGGGTTATTTGTAATGATAGTAGGCACTGCATTTCAGATGGAAATGTGATTTTCCAAGCTGACGGTGTCACTTTAAGTAAACAAAGTTAATTCTGCTTCCTGCTATGCAAGGCCTAATCTCATTACCCAAACCACAAGTAGCATAACAGAAAATATTCCCATCTGTCAAAAGAACTTAAAATAAAGGTGGAAATTGTTTTTATGTTTCGTCCCTCCTCTTACCCCCGGATCCCTCACTGGACGTTAATTATCACATCAGATCCAGTTAAACCTGTTCAGATCCCTTCTTCTGTTTGCTCTCTGTGGAACAATGAGGCATTTGCTGCATTTTAGGGTTCCAGCATCCCCGTGGCTGCTCAGCACTAACAGCACCTGGGGGATGGATCCGGAGCTCGGTGCTGCACCCACTGCCCTGTCACTTCCATGGGTTAAACCCAGCCTGGCTCCCCTGGCTTGGCTCTCTGGGACTCACCCGGGGAGGGCAAGGAGGGACTGAGGCTGCAGCGGGAGCTGAGCCAGCCCCAGAGCAGACCCTGCCGTTCCCAGGGAGCTGAACACACTCCAAACACTCCTACAGTAATTCTCAGCTCCCTTCAAACCAGCAGCCACCCCATCATAAGGAGATCATTCACAAAACTCTCCTACAACAGTGTTTTTCAGCTCCTCTTCATTTGAAATGACCTTTATGTGATAATAACGTCTGCCTTGCTGAGCCTTAATTGCTTAATTAGAGAAGCAGCTTCTCTATTAGACAAACAGGTTTTGGAAAAGTGTATTTTTTCTTGGAAGGCTGATGTTTTCTTTCATGTTAAGCTCATCAGCAGTATTTAAAATGTTTAAAAAGACAATTTCAAGTGGTTATAGGGTGTTAGTTTATTTATATTTTGGCCATTTGAAGGCTTTGCATTCCACTTTCTTCCTGAGAGGTATTTACAGACGGAATCTCTCCCATTAGGAATTTTAAAAAACCTTTTTTTGTTGAGCAGCTGTTAAAGATTCTGGGTGTGATGGGGAATTTATTTATCCTGGGCAAAGGGCTGAGCCAAAATCCTGCACCTGCTTCCCACATGGAGAACAGAGTTGGTGCCCTCGCTGGGAGCCTTGGTAAGCCTCACTCTGAGCTCTGACTATCGTGTTTTGTTTTAGATGGGACTTCTGGGCAGTTTTAATGTATTTTTGTTGTGTTTTTTAAGCTGGAGCAAATCAATCTGTTGGTGTAGGGTGCAGGAGTACAGCTCCTGTGTGATTGTTGATGGTTTTGAAGAAGGTGATTGACTCGTTTGTTGTGAGCAGCCATGAGGATTTTTGCCTGGAAAAAGCCTGGTTGGGGTTTTAGGGATGGAGCTGTTACACTGATGTGCTGTGCTGGAAGCAGAAGCTTCCAGAGGTGATTGGTGCTGATCGAAGTTACACCAAATCAGCATTTCTGAGGTGAGATTTGGGGCTGGTTTGTGCAAAAGCCTCTGTCAGAGCCATCCAGCAGGAGAAGGAACATTTGGGATACCCCAGCCCTGAGGAGCAGCCCCAGACACAGCAATCCCCTCAATGTGTGCCTTCTAAAATCTTGCCTTGCTGAAAACAGAGAATCTCACCCTAAAACCCAAAAGGTGAGTGATGAATGACTGTGATGGGGAAAAAATGGACCAGAAGTGGCTCATTTTGAGAACTTTGGAAGTATTTAAGAATTGGCTTTCACTTATTACAACCTCAGTGTTTTTCAGGCCATTCTGCCCGTTATTCACCCTGTTGTTAATCAGAGCTCTGAGTGTGGCAGGAATTAAGAGCAGAAGGTACTTTTTGGGCAGATCTGCGTGGTGTTCTGGGCAGGTTTGCTGTGCTGATGCTCCAAGGCAGCCCAAAGCCAGCTGGCTGTGCTGGCACTGGATGGAGAGCAGGTTTGGGAGCCTGGCTGTGCCCTCCCTGAGTTCCCAGGGCTGGAGAGGGGCTGGCTGCCACCCCAGTGGGTCACAGCTCTCCTGGCTGGGTGAGCACCAGGCTGCAGCCCTGGGGCTGCTGATCTGCACAATCCCCGTGGTCTCATGCCTGAGTGTTTGCAGTGTTGGCGTTTCTCAAAAGTTGTGGCATTTAAGAATAAGGAAAGAAGCAAAAGGACATTTTGGGGTGAGGCAGGAGGTTTGTGTGTGGCCGGAAAAAGTACTTGCAAACAGCAAAAATTGATGTTTTCCTAACAAAGGCCAAAAACACTTAGAAATGATCTATGCCTAATATATTTGTTGTGCCTTAAGGTCATAGAGAGATTTTTTTCTCCCAAGAAAAAAAATGGATAAAACTTGCAGTTTTGAAAATATGTATTTGGCTTTAGGGCATTTTCAAAGCCTTTTTTATTGTTTCTACAACCACTGGTTCACTTCTGCTTTTCAATTCCCAGATATTTTTCATGATGTCTATTTTAATAAGTTTTGGGTCAAGCCATTGTTCTCCATTAATAGTTTGCCACAAATGGCATTGCTTGGATCAGAGTTGGAGCCTCTCAGAAATGACACCCTGGGATTTTTGAGGTGCAGCCCAAGGCATGGGCAGAGTGGAGTCTCCTCCTTTAGCTCAGAATTCCTCTTTTTTCCCTAATTCCGCTCAAAGTCACATGGCTGCACCATCCCAGCTCCTTGTGAGGAAGGCTCAGGACTGAGATAAAAGAGCTGCAGAGCAGAGCTAAAGCAGCCAAAATCTCTGGATTCAGTTTCTGCCCACGCTGTTGAGGCAAATAAATAAAAATGAGAGAAGTGCATCTGCAAACACACACAGAGGCACATGCCACGTGTGGGAGGGAGCAGGAACGGGGGCTGCATTGCCAGAAGGGAGCATTGTTTGCAACAGGTCTCCAGAAAAGCACTTTTTTTTTATTTTATTGTAGCTACAGAAAAGCAGGGCCTTGCATGATGTTCAACACGTGGCCAGGATCTATCAGGTTTATTGAAAATGTTCATTTCCTTAAAATTAAGCTGAGTCTGGTTTCCTTTGTCAAATCCTTACTTTTCTTCTGCAATTTATAGCTCAAAAAATCACTTTTTTTTAAATGGAAGAGGAGCCTCTCAGGGAGCTGGGTCTGGCCCTGGCCTGAGCAATGCTTTGCTAAGTGTGGCTTTATTCATCTTTTTCTCCCTTGCTTTTTGTTTTTAGACCCCGAAACAGGGTAAAAGTTCCTACTCAATTCAGGCAGCCTTTGTCATAAATTAATTTCTTAGAAAAGCCTGCTTTACAAAAAACTTGGTCTGTGCAGCATGTGAGCATTGCTGGGTTATGTCCTTAAGATCAACAATCATTTGGGTGTTTAAACCAGAGGGAAAACGTTTTTCTGTGTCATCAGGAATGTTTCTGAGGCCATAACATCCTGTTAAGGCAAAATAACACTGGTGACAAAACGTGTTTGATTGGCTCTGTGATCTGCCAAAATTCCCAATTAATGGGGAGAGAGAGGCCAAAGAAGCGGAGTTGAAAATCAACCAGAATTATTTTTACTTTTGCTGCTGTTCTCTGGAGCTTCAACGCTGAAGTTCATTCCTGGGGATAAGAACAGAGATTAGGTCAAGAGAGCTTTTCACTCTGCAGCCCCTACTGCCTCCCTCCTCTCAGGTCTGAGGTTTTCTGTGATAAATTATTCTAATGGTTTGTATTGCAGTGGGAACCAAAGGCAGCAGAAACATCCATTCTGCCGAGTACTTTACATCCACACATTAAGAAATAATCTCTGCACAAGATGTCCATACAATTTTATTTCTCTCTGCTGTTTCTTTTTTCTTTTTTCGAGGACTATCTGGTTTATGGTTGCAGTTTTGCAAACTGTTACCTCGTTGAGCAGTTTAGACTAAGCATGACTCAAAGACAGCCTCTTTTTTTATAACTCAATCTTCCAAAGTCTGCTATAAATGCAAATACTGAGGAGATGCCCCAATGTTAAGATGCTGATATTTGCATAGTATGGAAAGTGTCAGTGTAATATGTGTGAAATAACTTTAGCACAGACCATTTTGGAAGCTCTCTGCAGAAGAGAAAGTTTTTCTGCCTATAAAAGTGTAAACTCTATGAGAAATGGAGACATTTAAAAGAAAAAAAGAACAAAACTAATGCCAGTTGCAGTTGCTGCAGTTTTGTTCCCTCCTTGGCTGAACAAAGGAGCCCGAGTGGATTTGTCTCCTGCAAACCAAGAGCAGGGCAGCTTCTCCTGCGTGCTGCTGCTGCCCCTCTTGGCAAATACTTGGGGGTTCCGCTCTGATTAAAGCCTTGCTGAGGACAAGGGCCTGGTCCTTTCCTCGTGTCCTTTTCCCGTGGAGGAGCTTCTCTGACCTCAGCTGGCTCACCCTGGCTGGGGTGAGCAGGACTGGGACACGTGGCACCGTATCAAAAGATCTCTGAGATCTCTCAATAAAACAAACACGCCTTTTGAAGTTGTTTGGCTGTTTCCAGAGCAAAGCAAGAACTTCAGAAAATACTTCAGAAAATACTGGGCCAAAAGGAATCCTTTTTTCATTCTTTTCCCTGCCCTCCCACCCTGTTTGCCTTTCTCTTTTCCCTACTTGACTTTTCTGGTAAATTTTTTCCAAAGGAACCCTAAAGTCAGTAAAACCTGTTGTCAGCACAATAATTTTGGTTAGGTTTCCTTTTATTTTTTATAGCACTTCTATGTTGGTACAACCTTCAGCACAGG
>NW_005054356.1:2964117-2996090 GCF_000277835.1 Geospiza fortis | reverse complement strand
ACCAAACTGATTTTGCTGATGAAGCTTATTTCACTTAGGGAATTAGTAAAAAACTTCACTGCTCAAACCACTCTTTGGCAGAACAAGCTGCATCTGCATTAGTGGGATTTGGTGGTGTAGCAGCAAAATGTGGGGTTGACCAACAACTTAACCCTCAAAAGTGAAATCCTCCTGTTGAAATGTGCTTGCTTTGAACTTCTGTGGCCTCCATATGCTGAAGAAATGCTGGTTGCAGCATTTGAAATTCACAGGACTAAAGCAAGCCTTAGAGTGATTAAATCCAACCCCCGAAACATAACTTAGGCAGATCCCCAGCTTGATTTATGGAGCTTCATCTCATCTGGTAAAGAAGTTGAGTTGTGCTAAATGGAGCTGTGGCTGTGACCCTCTTCCCCTCCCTTTGATGGGAATATCATCATGGAGAGACTCTTCTGATGTGCCTCGACTTCCCCTGTGTAAACAAATCTCCTGTAAGTCTCCGAGCTGGGGAGGCTCAGGAGCTTGGCTCCGGGGCTGTTGCACATTTTGGTACCTCAGGGGTTGTCACACCAGTCTGAGGGCTTGCTGGCCAGTTTGGACTCATGAAACTGTAGCACCACTTACTGGTTTTGCTGGAGGAATTCCAGCCAGCAAAGCCAGGCAATGTTGTTTATCTCCTGCTGTCATCATAACTATTTCCTGAGAGCTGGAGAGATGTACTCCTTCCTTTCCCTGCTTGCTGTAGCCCAAAGGATCAAAGATAAGGATTATAATGGTTATGTTCAAGCAGAGGAGTTGTTGATTGGGATTTATCCTTTTAAATATGTGTAAGTCATACAAAGCTTTGCAGTCAGAAATATTGACTTCATTGATCCATGCCAAGAGCAGAAGAAACCCATGTGGGCTGAAGTGGAAAGGCTGTGCAAGATGCTTATAATAAAGATGTTATCTGGTAAATAAGATATTGCTTTATCCCCGGCCAAGGAAAATTAGAAATCCAGACTTTAAGTACACTGGTCAGGTCATGCCAAGTTAACTGTGGCAGCATTAGCCTTCCATGATCAATATTCAATATTAGGGCCCTGCATTCCTGTTTCTGGTCAAGTGAGATGGTAACACAGCTCCTGGTTCTGCATTGTTTATGGGGTTTAAAAGGAGAACATCCGAGTGAATCAAGTTCAGGAACATAATGGACTATAAATGCAGAGAACATCAGCTTCATCACTTAGGATGAAGGGAGTGTGGTGTAGGTCAAGATATTGCCTTTGGAAAGAGCTAAAACCCCTTGTGTGATTAGCTGGGATTTCAGGGCTGACAGGGGAGACAAGTGGGGTTAAAGGTGCCCAACATCCCTGAGGAGGGACTGTCAGAGCAGGGCCGTCCCTGAGGGGCTGGCTGGATCAGCTCATGTGAACAAACAAACAAACAAACCCAGAAATCCTCCAGGAACACTGTTGTGCCAGCAGCTCTGAGGCTCCTGAGGGACACGGGGATGTGGTTTTGGAGGGGTTGGGTTTGGGTCTGGTCTTTAACCCCACCTGCAGCAGTATCAGCTTGTCAGGCTGCAGGTGCAAGCAGGGGAAGGAGGGAATATCTCCAGAATTCCTCCTGGTGCCGTGGGGACTCGGGAAGGTGTGGAGCAGCCACTGTGGCTGTGAGTGAGAGGAGAAAAACCCCACCCCTGTGTCCCAGCGCTCCTCTGGACCCCCGAACTGTGCCTTTCCCCAGCCCAGCCCTGGTCACCCCCAGAGCCACCTTTTGAACCCTGTTAGCAAAGCACGGGGGGAGCCTCACCCCACGGCAAAAGCTGCTCGGGAGAATCCTCCAGGGGACAATTGAGCACTATCAAACACAACTGCAGTAATACTTTACTGTCTGCTGCAGATATTGAGCCCTCATTGCAGTAATTGTCACGGTGACAGAGCTGGGAACACTTGCTGTAATTAGGACAGTTGTTTTGTCATGTGTAACGATCTGAAGAGAAGCAAGGAAAGAGGCAACGAGCACTAATCTGCTCTGGTGTAGTGAAGGGGAACCGTGCACACACCAAATACAGCTCATATATTGGAAATTCAGATGAGCAGGCATTTTGAGGAAGTGAGGAAATAAATGGTAAAACAATACATCTATTCAGGGAAATTTATGCTCTCCTGGGTGTCTGTATCTGCAATAGAAAGTGCAGATGTTTTGCTGTAGAGGGTTTGTTTTTTTTTTTTTGAAGGTGATCCCGGTGATATCTCACAAAAATCCTCAGCCAAACCCATGTGTGTATATAGGCATATAAATATGTGCTGATATATGTTGATATAAATATATTCAAGCAAATTTCTATAGGTGAAATGTCGCTTACTCCAGCAGCTGGACAACATTCAGTGAAACTGAGCAAATGTGTGGAACATGTATCACTCAAACTATTTTAATTCCTCATAAATAACCACTCCAGCCTTGTTATTCTCTCTCTTTCTCTCTTTTTCCTTTTTGCACTCTCTTTTAATATTGTGCTCCACATTACCTTTTATTCTGATTCAGAGTCAGGAATGGCTGTTCTGGTTGGGTTTTAGCTGATGACAAACATTTCTGTGGATCAGAAACTCTTGGGAAATGGCCCCAGTTTGGGAGTTGTAAGACCCAGAGCTGTAGGGTGACTATTGCTGTGTGAGGGACTGCAGACTCTTCAGGCAGCAATTGCATGGGGATGCTCTGAGACAGTAGTAGAAATTTCCCTGATTGAAAATTTGCCATGTAAAGCATTTTTCAATGAGAAATTGGATTTTCAACTCTTTTTTTTTTCTGGTTTCCACCAAAATTTTGACATTTTATTTCACAGCTGGAAGGATCTTGAGGAAAATAGCACTTGCCATTTAGTGTTCTTTTTTAGTGTTAAGCTAAATTTAGTGTTCATATTTTCAGTTACTGTTTTAGCCTTAGAGTTTTCAGTGAAATCTTTCTTTCACTACTGAGGCAAATCAGAATTTTCCCATCTACTTCAGCAGCACCAAGATTTCGCTTTTGATGTTTTACTATAGGAAATCATTCTTGCAAGGACCTTAAATGTCCCTTAGAGCTTATCAACCTCTAACCTGTGTTTTAAAAAGGTTCCAGGGAACAGCAGACCACTTAGTCTGACCCTGATTCCAAGTAAAATGTTATGATTAACCCCAAACCTTATTAACAAAGAATTGGAGGGTAAAATACGATTAATGACAGCCAGCAGGAAGGAATACAAATCTTGTCATATAAACATTCTGTCTTCTTGACAGGATTGCATTTCTGCTCCAGAAGGGGAACTGGGACAGTGCAATGTACCTGGATTTCTCCAGGGCATTTAGCTCAGTCCAGCTGCTGTCTGGCCTCGTTAGGTGGTTTTTATTGCTGGGTGTTTTAAATCCTGACTCATCAGTGGATCCCTGGGTGAGCTGTTCACATCAATCCAGGGTTTGTACCAGTGATCCAAGCAAAGGTGGGAAATAGACCTGGGGAGGGCCCCAAGGGGACCTGGGGCTTGTGGAGCAGTGAAAAGCCAGGACAAAAGGAAGGAGCAGCTGGAATTTCAGGTTAAGCGGCTTCAGCCCAACAGAATTCATCTAAAATGAAGCAAATCCTGTGGGAACAGAGCATGTGGTTTTAGCTGTGGTTCCAAACACTCCGAGGCACAGAGAGAGAGGTGGGCAGTCACCTCCTGGCCTCAGAGTGCAATGATTCTGTAAAAAGCAAATTAATAATAAATTACTAATCAAACAAACAAATCCAGCAAACCAGGAGCAGATTCTCTTCTTCCGTGAAGCTTTAATGAGGTCCTGATGTGAAATGTCCACGTTCCAGGAGTACCTGAGAATATTCTAAAGGAAACTCAGAGGAGGCCACAAAAACGACCTGGAGGTTGGAAATCCACCTTCTGCCATGGAGCTGAAAGAACCTGAGGTGTTCAGCGTCCCAGGAGCCCTGAGTGGTGCTGGGATTGCTGGGTGGGCATCCCTGCATCCCTGCATGAGAGGCAGCTCCTCAGCCCTGCTGAGAAGGCATCTTAGCTGGGTACTTCTATTGACCCAATTTAGCAGGAAAATAATAACATTCTCTTAAAATGAGACACAGCTCCTGGCTGGGAAGGTGATGGAAGCTCCCAACAGTTTCTCAAGTGCACTCCTGAGTGCTTTCTGTTCTTCAGAGCAGGATTAACTCCCCTTTGGAAGCAGCTATATCAAATCGAGCTGGATTAGAGGGAAATTCTATTGCAAAGCCACTTTAGGACTGGTATATTGTGTGTACTTGACATGTCTGCATGTCAGGAGGGGCATTTGAAAATTGTTTTAATTTATGTGGCTATTTTTTACCAAAAAAAAAAAAAAAGAATTTCCAGTGAGAAAGCTTATTACTTACAGACTTTTTTTCCCCTCAACACCAGACTTCTGAGATTTGAATGTTTGGGGCCTTTGGATGAAAAGAAAAAAAAAAAACTTCTCTAGCAGGGAGATACCTTTCTACTGAAAGATTACCTCAACTAAATATCTAATTTCCACTGGAAAGGTGAAAAAAAAGTTTTCAAAGGAGGGGAAAAAAATTCAGATGCAGTTCCTGGGCTGTTCTGTTGCTCCCTCGGTGCCTGACCATGCTGTGGTGTGTCCCTGCACTGGGTTATGGATCTGTGGGACTCCAGGTGGCTCCTGAGCTCCAGCTGCAGCTCCTGGGCTGTCCTGGTGCCAAGCTCAGCAGCAGCTGCAGGTGCATCCCGTGCAGGGCTCTGGCAATCAGCATCCCAGCTCTTATTAGGAAGTAGGGGATTTTCCTTAAACTCTGATTAACCAATTATGTTTGTCCTGACTGGAATTCTTCTGTCGCCTCCCTCACCACAGGGCAGAGCAGTTTGCTGAATTTAAAGAGGACTGCCACAGTTGTGGAAACGAATGAGATGTTTTCTTAAAATAACTATTTATAGATGTAAATCTCTGCCTGGGTCTTGGGAACCCTTCCCAGCTCTGCCTCCGGCTCCAGCAGTGGCATCTCTCTTGTCACCTGGAGCCAATGGGAACAGCCCAGGAGCAGAGCCCATGTCTCCCTGGGTTTTCTCCAACCCACAGGGCTGAGGACAAGAGAATGTTTTTCTGCCAGAGACACAGCAAATTGAAGAGGTTTCTCTCTAATAGAAACTACATTTGAAGCACTCTGTTTAATTGGAGGCAGCCCAGTTGGTGTTTACATGAAATTAGGGTACGAAATCAGGTATTTTTGTTCTGTTTAAAAGTACATTTTCAGTCCAAACAAATATTATCATGTAATGATATTCCTGGAAATTTCTGGTGCTCGATTGCTGTTTGGCATTTTGGGTTCAGTGTAGTTTTGGAGGACGCAACCTCCAGTTGATAACATCCTAATGAAATAAAAATCTGTAATATGAAACAAAACATTAAATTCATGACATTTCCTGTACACTTCTAAAGGACCAAAACAAGTTTTCATTGATTGTTTTTTCAGATTTTGAAAAATATAAAGGAAAAAATCTAATGACAACAATGAAATATTCCAGGTTAATTCCTGAATTACCTGGAAGAGACATGAACATTTGTAAATGTACAGTGGTAAATTGTTCATGTAACAAAGCAGCTCCTAAGAAGGACTCATACCTTTCCATACCTTTCACTTCTCTCTTTTCAGTATAAAAAGTATTTGCCTGGCTTTTACACTGATTTTCCCAGCTTGGGAGTGGAGTGAATCAAAGTGTTTGAGGCAAATGCTGTGGCAAAGTTTGCTGCTGCCTGGCTAAACCTGCAAGTGAGGTCCCTGTGGACATATTTATATTTAATATTTTGCCTTTTATGGGAATCATTATATGGACAAAATGGCCCAACTCCTCCCTCCAAAAAATAACCCATGAACATCCATCCTTCACAAGGACAGGAGGCAGCTTTGGTTTCATTCTAAATTTTCAACAGCAAGCAGCTCTGATTCCAATGTGCATTAAAGGTGGAAAGCTAATTTTTGAGGGTTCATGGTTAAAACTTATTTTAGCTTTTTATTTTTCCTCCCATCGTGATGGAAAGTTGAAATAAATGAGCTGGATTCACCATTCAATTATGTTAATTTACAGCCCTCTAACCCCAGCAGTCATGCTGACATATAAATGATGAAGCAGAGCATATGATCAGATCCCTGGTACTACAAAAGAAGTGTTAAGCCAAGGGTGAGCAAAGATTTTGGAGCCCAGGAGTGTCCAGATGGGAAATGCTGTTTGCCCACAGACCCCAGAAATTGTTCTGTCAAGGTTAATGATGATGTTTTCTGGATTTAACCCTGAATTCACATTTTGAAGAAAAGTTTTTAGGTGTTTAAAAAAACAACCAACAAGAAAATCCCACTGTAAGGCAAAGCCATACATTTAATTTTGGGACAAACAGGACAATTCTTAGAAATCCAGGTGGAGACTGTTTCTTTTTCATTTTCAAGAACTTAATTTTATTTTTGAGCCAGATGCTAGTGCTAATACTTTGGACACTGAATGGAATGTCCATAGGTACACTTAGATCCCATTTATCCCAGAACTCCTGTTCCTGTGTGAGCAAAGCTGTGCCCTGCCCAAAGCTGTGGTTATAAATGTTGGGCTGTGGTTATAAATGTTGGGGCAGGCGCACAAAGGAAGATGAGAGATGCTGGCAGGGCAGAGCCCATTTTCTGTCTGTGCCCTGAATTTTCTTGGGGTTTTTGAAGAAGCTGAGAGTGGATTTGTGGGAGGGTGGGACGTGTTGGGATCAAGGGGGAGCAGCCAGAGCCACCTCATGGTTTGGGGGCTGTGCAAGCAGAGCCCCTCTGCCCAGCCCCGTCCTGGGCCACTGATTCAGCCCCTGGGTGTCATTGCCCACTGCAGCCTCACACCTGGAGGGATTTCTCCAGGAAAGCTTTTTTCCAGGAGGAAAAGGAGTTTCCAGGAGGCTGAGCAGGCTGGGCTGTCCCACCTGTGACACCTGGAGCCCCCAGAGCCCCCCAGGCCATCCCAGTCCTGGCTCTGAGCTGCTGACAGAGCTAACAGCCCCTCAGAGCCTTGCTGTGGGAGCAGAGCTGTGCTCTCAGGCGATAAAGATCTCTTTTTTCCAGCTCCAGTGCAAACAGAGACCCACAGAGCTGCAAGGCCAGCCAAGTGTGCTGAGGGGGCTCTGGCTCCTGCTCACTCCCTGGCATTTCTGACTCCACTGGAACCTGTTGGGTTCCAATGAGTCCTGGGGGCACTGGAAGCTCCAGTGGGGAGGAGATTTGGCAACTTCCAGTTCTCAGGGAGGATTTACAAAAGCTACAATAAACCAAAGAAAAGCTCATTCAAAATATGCTGATTTTTTTTTCCCCTAAGTCCCACTAACCCTTTTCTCAGTCCCCTGGTGTTCCAAATGCCAGCAAGAGCTGGAGTTTGTAGCCAGGGAGAGAAACAGAGGGGTCAGACATGGAGATGTTCATGGACAGTGGGAGATTGCTTTACAAGAGCCCAGGTGGGCACCCAGGTGCCTGTTCTACATCTGTACCCAGAAATGGGAGGGTCTGCACATCCCTGTACCACGTGTGCCATGTCCTGTGGGCACAGCATCTTTGTACAGATTAAATTTGTTTCTCACAAGGTATTTGGGAACAATTTTTTGGGCTGCACATTGTGGCAGGCTCGGGGTGTTGCTCTGTAAGTACAGATATCGTGACAGGGTGATTTCCACCACATCCTTAGGAGCAACAAAAGGAAAGGTGGAGGTGCCACAAAGTCAATTTGTACTTCTAAAGTGAGGGAATTTTGTCATTTCTAAAGGGTTTAAAACTAAATTTCTGGGGATGAGGCACGGTTTGTAGGATTCTTTCACGCTGGGCAGCCCCTGTTTATCCCTGTTATCACCCATGGCAGTAAGACAGCACAAGGTCTGTGGTCATGGAGATGGAGGGAGCCCGAGGACAGGAACTTCTGGCCTTAAACAACCGCCTGGGTGCTGGAGGGCTGTGCAGGGCACTGCCCCTTCCTTCAGAGCAAATTGCAAATCTTTTTTCAATCCTCATTCAGGCAAGGAAACCCAAGTGAGGGGATCTTCAGAAATCTTGGCTGTCTTAACTCTCCCCCGGTCGTGGGCCCCAGGAGAGCACAGGAGGATCCAAGCAAGCCACCAGAAGTTGGCTGTTTTCTCATGTTTTAGGAAGTGTGTAATTTCTCTTAATTCTCCATGAACCTGACATCTGATAGGACATCTAATAAAGCCCATAAGTAGTGTTTTATGAAGCTCCACTTCCCTCCTAGGCTCACCAGGGATCATTCTTCTCTTTGAAAAACAGCTCATCATTAGGAATCAAAGATGTTTGATATACAAAATAATTTCCCAAATTAGGGTTTGTCAAATGTAGGTTTGCAAATCTCTGCTTTTTTTTTTTCCTTTCTCTTTTTTTTTTTCCCTTTCTCTCCCTTGCTCTCCCCTTTAGGTTGATTATATCTTGGAACTAGAGGCAAAATAAAATTCTTCCACCCTTTCCCCTCCTTCCATCCTTTCCTTATCTCACCCCTCCTGTCTGTGAGGCTCAGCCCCACCTGAGCAGGGCCCGCAGGGCAGTTCCAGGCAGGATTTATTTGATGCCAGCCCCTGTGGCAGTGCCCAGCAGAGGTGCCCGGGGCTGGGGCAGGGTGGGCATGGCTGGAGCCCAGGGAGAGGGGGCTGCCTCGGCTCTCCCTCCCGCAGTGCCAGCAAACAGTTAACGGTTTAATACTTTACAAAAAAGTCAAGACAGACTTGTGATTCTTGATGTTAATGAAGGTGTCACACATTGTCTAGAGAAAGTTGTGCCTGGCAATCTTCCTTTTTTCGGATGCCTACACCACTGACATTTCATCTCGCATTCAAAGAGCACTACCTTAATGAAATGCATAATTAACATATTCTAATTGTGCTGAGCGCTGTGATGATTTTGACAGAACTCACTTTCCATGTCTAATTTGATGCTAATTTAATCTGTTCCTCTCCCGCTGACATGACCTTTCTTGATTGAGTTTCACTGAGGAAATTTTTTGATGGATTGATTTATCAGCAGTGCGGAGACAACAAAGGCTCAGGGTGCAGGGCAGAGCGGGCTGGGGATGGCCCCACGCTGCCCACCCTGCACTCCAGCTCCAGTGGCCTCCTTCCAGAGCCTGCCTGTCTCAGCTACTGATGGAATTCGAGAAATGTGACATCTGCGTGTGGGTTTGATCTCGCTGAGAAATCCAGTAAATATCTCATTGTGCCTGGCAGTCTCCTGCAGGGGAAACTTCTCCTGGGCTGCTGTGCTGCTGCTGGGGCAGGGCAGTGCCAGGGCTGCACCATCCAACCCACCTGGGCACTGCTGGCCATCAGCAGAATGAAAGGCGCAGTGCAATGGGGTTGTAAGAGGGGTCCCAAGATGTAACCTGCTTTTTGGAGGTTCCTTCACCCAACTTTGTCTAATGTTTCCTGGTGCCTGTGTATGTTTAACATCCAGGGTGTGCATTTATAACATGATCTGTGCAGCTATAGATACATAATTTATGGCTTGTGTATATATGATTATACCCTCATTCAAACACTGGAGAGGAGGTTTAATAATCCTCCCAATGTTGTGAAATACATTACCTGTATCTCCCAGCTCAGGAGGTGAGTGTGTGCCTGTGGAACACACTGCTCTGAGGAAATCTCGGGGGGAAATAGGGAATTTTTGGATTGTTTCACAAGAGAGGACATTTAGGAAGAAATTCTTCCTTGTGAGGGTAGAGAGGCCCTGGTATAGGATGCCCATCCCTGGAAGTGTCCAAGGCCAGGCTGGACAGGGCTTGGAGCACCCTGGATAGTGGAAGGTGTCTCTGCCATGGCACGGGTGGCACTGGGTGGGCTTTAAGGTCTCTCCCAACTCAAAGCATTTTCTGGAATGTTATATGGAATATATACCGACTTGGATGGAATTATATGAATACCTTTTATTATGGAATTATTTATATGGAATATATATGTAAATATATGGAATCTATACCTATTGCTTTGTATTGTGACAACTTCCTGCTCCCCTCAGGGTGTATTATTATTATCCAGGGCTCAGTATCACAAAAAGGTCCTTCCTGACCTTCCAGTGGTCTCTTCCATGCCCTGAAGCACCAGATTTAACTTTGCCTGTTCCACTACAGCTGCTGCTGCTCATAAACTCCGAGTTCCTTGCACTGCCTCAGCATGTGTGTTTTTGTTGCTTTGGGAAAAGCAGAGATAGCATCTCACTTTAGAGAGCATAATAATATCTAATTGACAGCATTGTTGAGATGAATTTTATAAACACCAGTGACATTAAAACAAAAAAAGGAAAATTAAGAATTTATGTTTCATCTTGCTACAGATTTAAGAAGTTAAGACACACATGTTCACTTTCTTGAGGAGTTGATGGAATAGTTTAGTTTTAAAAATGACTTCTTGATGTAAGTCCCAGATTTTCTTATCAGTGTTTAGCTACACTGAGCAAACAGGAGATGCTTGAGGAGAAGGGCAAAGGCAGCCCAGAGAGCAGAGGGATTCTCCCAGCTGGGCTGGGACCTGCTCCCGCCCTGCCCTTGCCCTCCAGGGAGTGCCGGGTCAGAACTGGTTCAGGAGGGGCTCCCAGTCCCTGTGCCCAGCACAAAGGAGCTCGAGGAAAGCCCTGAGAGCAAGGGTGGGCTGGGGGTTGAACCCTCAGGACCCCTGGGTGCTTCCCTGCCCACCCTGCAGCCCCACCTCCACAGCCAGGGAGAACCAAGGGTCCCCACCCCTCCTCTGATGGGCAAATGGACCTGATGGCCAAATTGAACCTGCCCAGAGTGGAGCTGGATTTAGGGTTGGATGCCAGGGAATCCCACCCATCCACACCAGGTTTGTGTCTCTAATGGATGCTTGGTTTGGGTTTTGTTTGGGGTTTTTTATGTGGGTAATTTTTTAATTTTGGGGAAAAAACCCCTCCTTTTGCAACAGAGTCCTTCCTGTCTGATTTCAGCTCTTTGCCAGAGGACAGACCAATACTGATTAATTCACAGATCCCCTGCTCTCTCTCTCTCTCCCAAAAAAAAAAGCGCTTGTGTATCCATTCTGGCTAAGTCTGTTGGGCAGCTGCATCCCAAAATGTGTAAACCACGTTATAACTGTGAAACTATGAGTCATTCAGTGTTATTTACCATTGATACTGGCAGGCAGCCTGATCTGTTCCTGTAATTATGTCTCTGTCTCTACCAGGGAGATCAAAAGTACAGAAATTCCAAGTAATAGGAGTACAACTATATCAGTGGGGTGAAACTGAGCATCTGGATCAGAGAAAGAGATATTGAGTGCACAGTGCTGCAGGAGATCAAAGAGGGAACTAAATCTAATAAAACAGTAATAATTGGTAAGCTCACTTCCAACATATGGAACATCAGAATTTGGTATTAAAATGTTATTTCTGAAGAACTTTAAAAAATTGGAACAGATAGTTTGAGGACATACAAGACTTGTGTGCATTCTGCTCTAGGCTCAGTATTTCTGAAAAGAAATCAGATGCCTTCATCCATATTTAGGAAACTAATTTAAGAACAATTTATAAAAAAAAAAAAGAATCCTGAAGAAATCTTACCCAGATACTTTCATCTGTGGTCACCTGGGTGCTTCTGGTTATTTTCCTGATGAAGCCAGTTGGAAAGAAGGGAGTGGAATTGAGTTTGCAGCCATGCCTGTTCATCAAATGCTCTTTTTCATTAGAGCAGTTCACTTCAATAAAATCCTGGGCACGTTTGATAAGACAGTATTCAAGGAACAAAGCTGTTAGGAAATGACTTGCTCATAAGTTCCAGCAATAATTTTTGGCCTTAGAATATTACTTGGTGTTTTTCATTGTCAGTGGAAAATGAAAATGTAGCATTTCAATTGTGAGCCATTAGGAATGGAGCGAGGCCCCCTGTTCTGTGCACTTCATCTACAAATTGCACCAGAATACTTGGGTGAACTTTTGATCTGCCAGCACTCACAGTGGAAAAAACAACAACATTCCCAGAAAATGCCCATTAATTTGAATGATTGAATATTCAAGGAGAAGGTTTCTCCTTATCAAGGTTTCTACAGAAGGAAAGTGAGAATTAGTAAAATGCGGTTAATATAAATAGAACCTGACTGCTGCATGAAGGGAAGTTTTTAGCACTCAATGCTTTGCAGATGGGTGCATCTTCTTGCAAAATGGCTGAGGACAGGAATGTTTGGAGCATGGGAAGGGAAAATTTAAGATACAGATATAGATAGATGCAGTGAGTCATCCTGCATCTGTATTCCCGAATCTCCATTGTTCAGGTTTGCTTCTGATGGAGCTATAAAAGCCAGGCTTTATAGCTGTGGAAAGGTTATTTAGCACGTAGGCTTTGCACAATATGGTTTGTGAGAGAACAAGTGTGGAAAGACATGCTGGGAGTTGGATAAAATACTGGCTAAAATAGAAACAGAACCGTGCCATGGTTTGGGAGGGACTCTGCTGTGGTGCTGTTTGCAGGAGGATTTGGTATTGTCTATTTTCTGATCAGCTCTCTGACATCTCAGGAATGATAGTTATGACTCACATAACCTCGATTCTTCTAAGAGAACATCATAGGAAATATTTCCCTGGTAGCCTTAAGGGATCTCTGGTAACGCAGAGTTTGTGGCTTCATCAGGTGATGGGCTCATCAAATATTAACGCTCTTTGCATTCTTCTTTCTTCCAAACCTGAAAAAGCTTTTGGGAAAACCAGTTTGGCCTTGAATGTGCTCAGGTCTGTCCTTTATTTGGGGCTGTTTTGAAGGGTTAGCTCACAGCTCTTTATTCATGGCAAAGAATGAACCCCAGTAAGGCAGGATTGTGCGAGCAGCATATTGGGGCTTGAATTAAGAATTCCACCCCATATCTATAAAAATGAGCTGTAAATGTACATTCTGCACAGCCCTTGGACTTCAAAAGCAAAGGGAGCAGCTGTCTGGCTCCCCGATCGTGTCACCATCCCCAGGAAGTGCCAGTTTTGAGAAACCCACAAGCATACACATGTATATTTACAGATATATAACATAGCATACACTCAGCTCCACTCCCAGCTACAGAATCAACAAAACAAACAAACGAAAACTTGCACTGCAGAAATATCTGCAGCAAGCCTTTTTTCTGAGGAAATATTATTGAGGTGCTGAACAACATTTGATCACTTGCAACCCTTTCAACTGACGTTCTATTATTCACATGTCTCTTTCATTATGCAACAGATGGTGAGTCCTGTCGCTGATTTTTTTCTTCAGATTCACAAAACTTCAATGGATCGTAATATGACCCTAAAAATGAGTAGAAAAAGAGAATGCTTGTTAAGGTTTTATCTTTGATAATAATCCATTGACAGAGAATAGCAGCTGACCTCCTATAAACCAAAAAAAGACACATTTGCCTTATTTTATGAAGAGCATTTGTCTAAAACATTTGACTGAGCTGCAGAATGTGGCCTTCAGCTGAAATGAAAGATGGTCCTTCTGTTGCTACACAAAGCCATATTTGCTGCTGCAAAGTGCAAAAGGATAGGCTGACAAATTGATAGTATGTCAGGAGCAAACCCGTCCTCGTCTTCACAAACATCTGCATATTTGTGAAGATTCTGACTGAGAAATATTTTATTTAGAGGCTTCATTTGGCAAATCTAAGATAGTCACCATGCTGAGGTCTAAACATTGTTAGAAATGTCTTTAAATACAATCACTCTGTCTGCTTTCTGGCCACTTATTAATAGACATTTCTCAGAGCTAAAAGATGGGGGGGAGTCTTGGGGCAATTAAAAGCTATGCTCCATATGCCTTTGATGTTTTTTTATCTCATCCTAGACTGGCTAGATCCTGAATTATTATGCCATGAGTTATTAGATTGGAGAGTTTGCAGTAGTAAGTTAAATAATAAAATGCTGGTATGTTCCTCCTCCTCCTCCTTCTAGACTAAAGTAATTTACAAACACAGAGCTCAGTCTGGCAGAGCCCTGCATTCCTGAGGAGCCTAAAGCCCACAAACATTCACCCTCCAGCCCACCAGGTGGGTCTTCTCCTCTCTGTGCCATGAGGGGTGAGGCTGAAACAGGACCACCTTTGGGCTGAAAAGCCCCATGGGCTGGTTTGAGATGGGTTATTTGTGCCTTTAATCTCTAAGAACTTCATCCAGGTCCTTTAGTGTGAGGTCAGGGTCTGTCTGCAACCAGGAGAGCAGAGAATAAACCTTCACTGGGGTATTCAGAACTTTCCTCCTTTAGTTCCAGGGGAAATCTGAGCAATTAAATTCATTGGAACAATGCTGGTACTTCAGCCTATAGAAAAATTGTAATTAAGAACTGAGAACTTGGAGAGTTATTTTGTAGAATGGCATTGATATCACTAATACAAAATATTTTATCTGGGAATCATTTCTTCTTTTGCATCTTGTTTTCTCTGATGATGGGAGTTGCAGGAATTCAATAACTGTTCAAGTTTAGGTTCTTGTCCTGTAAAAAAGATGCATGAACATACTCAGATTGAGCTGTTTGTTTGTCTTCTAAATCAAATTCCTGGCTGAATCAAGCAAAGCCAAGATATGAATTTTTTTTTAACTCTGTTTGCCTGCTCTAAGGCATAACCTAATTGATAACACAATATCATACTTCTGCAGTGAAGAAAAGTTGATAGACCAGCTCCTCTCTGCTATAAACCAGCATAAAGCTTTTCCAATTTAACCAGCTAAGAATCTCCTTGAACACACATATTTTTGGCAGGCCTGGCTCTTTAGACACTATTATAAGTTGGTCTTTCACATTTTTGCAGAAAGTCTTTCAGGCTCTGCCTCCCCGAGTTAGGCAAGCACGAAGGAATCGACATGAGTCGAACTAAACAAAAACTCAGCCCCAGTGCCTGCTTCTTGCCAAGAACAGTGCCCCAGAACTCGAGCACTGCTGTGTTTACTGGCCCTTTCATAACACTGTCAGTATCGAGGAGTTGGTAAATAGAGAACTCATCCAGGAGGCTGTCAAATCCTTCTGCACTGCTGCACACCCCACGATGATATGCTAACTCCCTCCCGTTTTGCCAGGCAGCCTGACTTTCCAGGCTGGGTCAAGAACGAGTGACACTCCTGCTCTAGGCTGTCCTTCAGGGGAAGGGATGCTAGCCACTGATTTTTCCTCAGAGTGTGCCCATGCAAAGGGAGCTGTCTGAGGTTTGGGATTGTGCTCTCGTTAAGGATCCCGAAGTCTCCCCACAGCATCACCTCCTCCTCGCTGCTGATTCTCGGTCACACTTTAATATTTCTCATTCATGTGCTCAAAGCGCTCTGCAAACGCTGCTGAGCCCACGCTGCTGCTGGTGGCACTGTCACCTTCTAGGTGACACCAAACAGAGCCCAGGGTGTGCCCAGGGCAGGGAGTGGGCAGAGCTCAGGCAGAGGATTTGGGTGGAACACACCGTGGGGTGAGGAGCAGCCCCAGACCTGCTGCTGTGGGTGGGCACTCCCTCCCAGACCCCAGGGTTCCCTTGGCAGCTCTTTTGGAGGTTGCACAACTACAATTTCATTTCAGTGATCAAGCACACCAGAGGCAGGTTTAATTTTTGCCCTGTGACTCTTGGCAAATTAGATCCAAATGACAAGGCAGGGTTTGTTCTCTGGTGCTGGGTCGGTGCTTGCATACAATAAATGGAAATTTTTTTGTCATATTACAAGAAAATCTCTCATATCCTTTAATACAAGAATATTAGAATCCTGGTAGATGTTCTGCAGTGTTCAGGCAGCTTTTTGATCCGTTGACAGATTTGGGGTGTGATGCCTCATGATGGGCACTGTCAGCCTGCTGGACAGTTCAACAGATTCTGAGGAGGATTCTGTGACAAAAAGTGCATAAACCACAGTTTTAGTTCCCTGTTCCAAGTCTTCTCACTGATTCTCTCATCCTACATGTCAGGAGAAGTAGTGAGGTACAGCATGAGTGACTGTGAATCATTTCCACCATTCTGAAAAGTTAAAAAAAAAAAAGATAAAAAGAGGGACATGTATTGTGGCAGCCCAGGTGAATTTGACATTCCTGCAGATGTGCAATAACATAATCTACTTCTTTTCCCCAGTTCCTCTCCTACAAGGCTTTGTTGGCATGATTAGCCTCCTTAGTAGCATCCTCCAGAGGGAATTCTGCAGAGATGAAATACAAAAACTGCTTTAAAATGATAAGTCACAAATAGGATCTGCCACAAGGCATTATAAACAAAACTAGACACAAGAGACTCATAAAAAAATTAAAGTCTAAAGTAACGGAGAAAAACCCCCAAATCTTCCTGCCTACAATCTCATTTGCACACCTGAGTTGTTTATGCAGCTCCAGGCTGCAAGAAGCACAAAGGCAGTAAAGGAGCAGTGAAGTGACCACCACAGTGACCATTGATTCCAGGCTTTAATTCTGCACATTTCCACACCCACTAACAGGGAGGGTGTTCCCAGCTCTCTTTTGCCACGCTTGGAGTTTTTCTGCCTCTGTGTGTTGCTGAAAATGTGATCTTGGAACAAAAAAGGAGATGCTGGGGGGAGGGAGAATAATTGAACAGAGCATTTTCTGGAGTTTAAGGGTTGTAATTGCCTGACTACTGATATGATCTGGATAAAACTGATCAATGTATTGAACATGTTACCAATAGCCCCATGCTTTGAGGGTGATAAATTTTTCCCAACACATTCATTTCATGATACTGCAGACATGAAACTCTGACCTAAAAATGTTAAATGCTATTTCAGCATATATGGTCTCTTTTCAGACATTTTTTATTATATTTTTAGGATTCTTTTTCAATCTTGGAAATTTTTTTTATTTTTGTTTTATCTTAGCCATCTTTTTGCCCTTCTCAGAGCAAACAGATCTGAAGGGCATTAGAGACTTCACCTTCATCATATTCAAGTGGTTGGTTCAAATGAGAACTCCCTGACAGGAGTTAAAGCTGATAAACTTCACTGTGAAGTTCGTCTTAGTACATTTTAAATTCCAGCTCTAGATGCCCAACCTTGTCTGCTTAAATGAGTTTCAAATGAGTGTCTCAGGTGCTGTTGAGCCTTGAATCCTTGGTTTTGCTGTGCTGAAGGAAAAGGCTGGACTGTACAGAGCATGTTAAACCATAGCTGGACTGGCCAGGAAACAACAGTTCCACTTTCTGGAAAACTCTGGGATTTTGCACATTTATAACTTGTTTCTCATCAGTGTAGGAAACCATAAAAAAATTATAGTGGGGTGCAGAATGCCAAGAAAAGGCAAAATGGCCCACAGTGAAATCTGGGAGGGTCATCCCAGCACTTTTATCCTGTGGTTTCAGCAGAGAGCTGAGCCTCAGTCTGTTGTGGGTTTAGCACACTCTGTAATCAGCTCACTCGTGGTCTCTGGGCTGTGCTTTTGTCTGACCTGAAAATTGCTAATTGCACTGGCAATGTCCTCGAGGAGCAATGGCCACATTTCCAGCAGCCAGGGCTTCTTTTGGAGAAGCACAATTGTAATGGGCAGTGCTGGATGTCAGAAATGAAGACGTTGCAGTTCAGAGAAAGGCTTGTTATGTTGGTAACAAATACCTGAGGGAAGCATTGTCAGTAAAACGGCCTGAGAGAGATCCTGAGCCCACCGAGCAACAACTGCTACATGAGTATAAAGTTAAAAATATTATTTGCTGTGCTTTGTAAAATGATGCATTGGATGGATCAGATTAGTTCAGGGACCTAAATTTTAGCTTAGACCAGAACATTTGAGGTGTTGGTGTCTAGGGAGTGCTCCACAGATGTGTTTCTGTTGCTGGCACATGGGGAAATTCCAGTTTTAAGCCTTGGGTGTGCAGGAATTGCATCATGGTATCATCAGCACTGGATCCTGACCTCACCATGGTTTTTGGACCATGCACCGACCTCCAGCTTCAACCCAGAGTGCAGACAGCTGCACTGCCATCCCAAATTAAACCATCAGGGTGGTTTTCCTATCTCTGTTCTGTGTCAGGCTGTTTTTTCACACCCCAGTGTATTCACTAGAGCACCTTTCTTCTCAGTAAGGTATGACCAAGTTTGTCTTTTGGAATCATTCTGTAAGGGTCGAGGCATCGATTGCCGTCTTCCACAGAGCAGAAGCAACAGCAAAATTCTCTCTCCTCCATCCCTAAGGGAAAAGTATTTATTTCTCCATGAGCAGAGAAATCAGTTCATGTCAGATCAGTCATTTAGGAATGGACAGCATCGTGGAATATTACTTCCCAAATAATCCCTGAAGTTAAGAATATAATGCCAGGGCCAAGCATAAATAGCTTTTTCTTCCTGTGATTCAGTTACAGATCCAACAGATTGCTCCCTATGTACAACCACACACAAAATTTTCCAGGATGCAGAATCAGGCACCCCATCCCAGGGATTTCTGGGATGGTTTTCTGTCATGCCATGTGGAGGATGCAGTCTGCTCACAGAAAAAAAAAAAAAGGAGCATTCCACTTTATTACTTAGCATTGAGAAAAACAAGTTTAATTGGCTTCTGCTGTGCTTTAATAACTAAAGAACAACAAAGGCATTTAGTCATTCACATAATTTCCTGTTTTTAAAGGATTTTAAATGCAACTCAGTGATTAACATTAAAAAGTAGCTACTGTGCAGACATAAGAACTACTTCATTTTTTAATTATATTTTAACAGGTATAGATTCAATGTTCTTGACATTTATAACAGGTCCTTCATTTCCAGCAAAATACCATGATGAAATTTCCACTCCCATGGCTTGATCACCCTCATGTGCCTTCCCAGAGCTGCTCTGGCAGGCCGGGCATGGATCCATAATATTGCACTAAATCAATATATTGCAATAACTATTGCAATATATCCCCATCTATGGAGGGCAGTCATCAAAATAGAACCAAACTAAAACCAAAACTGAAAAATCTCTTTGCTTTTCCATTCATGGGGAGGAATGAAAAGATGATGATGCTTGGGTTGTTCCTGTCTCTGGTGACCATATTTTGAAAAGCTGTTAAAGGCAGGAAATCCCTGCCCAGCTCCAAGGAGCTCAGTGGGACCACGAGCAGGAGCTGGGATGCAAGAGGGGCCTGGTGGGCAGAGACCAGGAGGTTTCAGAGGACAGTGAACAGCAAACCCTTGAGGATCCAGCTCCCAGCCTCCTGTCAGTGGACTCCAGATGTGTCCCTTGCTGCCCTCTGTGCCTCTGGTCACTGCAGAGGGACCTTAGCAGTGACCATTTGGCACAGAGCGAGGAATTTGCCACTTAGACATCATTCTGGTTAGAAAACCCCTCATGCAGAGTGTGTTTGTGGGGCTCAGCCACACACAAACCTGCAGCAGCAGCTGCTGACAGCAAACCACGTTCATTTTGTGTCACACGAGCACGGCTTGCGTGGGGCTTTTTGTTCTCATGAATCACAAGTTTCACTTGAAGATTTTTCTGTGACTGATGCTCAAACGCAGAGTGAGACCCATTTGAAATTGCTGAGTATCATTCTGTTCCTTGAACTTGGCCATCAGGGAGGGGGGAAGCAAACCCTGCCCTTCTGTCACACTTTGTTTGGCTGGGTCTGTCTGGCGTGACGCATCCCTGCAGGGCCGGGCGCCGCCAGCCGTGGTGCCCACGGAAACATATCCACACATTAGGCACAACTCCTGATTTTGTACGATTGCTGTTGTTTTTCATCCTTCCCTGCCACTGACCCCTGCAGGTCTGGGCCTCCAAGAGGTATTTCATGACAGAAAAAGCTCACAAATGGTGTGAGATGTGTGTCATGGAAAGGTTGGCATCATATTTCTTGTGTGCAAAAGGACAGCAAAAATCACCGAAATGGACGATAATAACGGATTCCATAGAGCTTCCAACTCCCTCAAGGCTGAAACATCTTGGGCCTTTCTGAAGAGAGGCATATATTTTGAAGAGAAAGAGGGAAGGAAGTAATAAAAAAAAAAGCCTGATCTTCTGCTGATGTGGCCTTGGCAATCGGCTGAACTGACAAGGCTGTGTATTTGTAAAACAAGCTGCACTAAGTATTTTTTCGGCCTCGCGTTTAGAAACACACGGAGTGGGGGAAGAAGAAGGAAGAGGGAAAAAAAAAAAAGAATAAATATGGAAATCAAATGTAAAAACTTCTTGCACTCACAACTGGCTTCCCGGAGGGAATTCCTGCCTCTGTTCTCTGCTCTTCCTCCACTCAGCAAAACAACTGCCAGTCATTAACGGAGCGGCGGCGCGCTCGCTGTACAGTAATTGAACACCAATGGCCCACCCTCATTTGCATCCCCCAGCTCTTGATTGGCAGCTGTACATGAAATGCCAGATCAGTTGAAAGTATGTTGTGAGCTGGCACTAATGATCCAGTGGCTCCGGGGAAACCTGCCATATTGTAATTCGGCTATCAGGCATGAAAGAAATAATTCTAAGTGCCAGCAATGTGAAGCCGAATAAATGTTTCAGTGCTGCAGGTTGCCAAGGGTGACACTTCTGATTTAGTATAAACGAATGCCCCGTTGCCTTTGGGGTTGGGGGAGCTCGCAGTGTAGCTGAGATGTGTGTATAAAACATTAGTATTAGAAAATGGCTTCGGCACGGGATGGGAAACAGAGGCCTGGTCCCAGGCGGTGCGGGAATGTTTACAACTAATGACTGGATGAAAGGATTTTTCTACCTACTGTAATGACAGGCAAAATAGGATTTGCTTTCCCTGAGATGGAGAATAATGGCTATGTTAACTCTGCCTTTCCTTTTTCTTTCTCTCCCTAAATGAAATGCTCTTTTGTAAAGAAAATCACATCTATTTTCTTCTGTGTAGTGGAGGGAGCGTGCGGATTTAACTCCTTGGGAGCGTTGGGGTTTTGGAGGGAAGGAGGTGGATGAGGGTTTGTGGGTGGCCTCTCTGGCCAGCCCCTCATCACCTGTCACAGATTTCGTGCCAGGGAAAGATTTTTTTAGTAGCGCTTATGCTCTTGATTAATGTTAAAATCTGTTGAGAGATGAAAGAAAAAGAGCTCAATGCCTTAAAAACGTAACGCAGACAGATTTTACTTTAATATTTCAGCTGCTGCACATTAGAATGTCACAAAAGGTGAGGGTGGAGGGACAGGTGTCTGCAGATGCTCGAAAATGGGGAGGCAACACGTAGGAAGAAGCTGCTGCTCTCCTGTTGTGACTGTACACACACAGCTGCAGGGATTGTAAATGGAGCTAATTAATTGCATCTGCACATGGGATGGTGTTGGCTCTGCAGTAGCTGCAGGTACAAAAACCTGCCAGGAATTTGTTATCTTTTCAAGAACAAAATCCTCTGATGCTTTGGAGAACAGCACACAAAGGTGTGCGGACAGTTTGAACCTCCTGCCTCTCCATGTCACTTCACAGATAAGATAAACTTCGTTATCCACACCCAGTCTGCCATGCAAATTGCCAATATCTCCAAACTTGGATCACTTTTATTAACCCCATCTTTAACTGCAGCAGGGTTATCTGAAAACCTGGCTGGCAGAGGAAAAAAGCAGAGTGCTGCAGGAAATTAATTCATGTCTTAAAGTTGCAGCTAAGTAGAAAGCAAAAAGAAAAAGATGAAAACAGCTAATTCAGCCTGGTAATGGTTAAATTCTGCCTTGCTGAGACCTCAACCTTTTCTGCTGTGTGTGGCATTTCACTGATTTCATGTTTTCTTGTCCTGTCCCTTTTGTGTCTCCTGTTTTATAGTTTGTTCTTTTGGCACTGAAGCCACCCCTGCTTTGTACCCAGCACAGGGGCACCTTCTCCATGGCCTGGAGCTCCAAGGTGTTAGAGGGACACAGGTGATGAGAACATTGACCAGCATGGATTAATCCTCATGGGTAAAAGAGATCCTGGACCCACAACAGGGATCCCCTGGCACCTTGTGAGGTGCTGCCTGGGAGATGTTGGGTGGTCTCAGCTCCCATGTGCATCCATGAAAACTGAAAGCGTTCGGCATCACTCAGGGTCAGATCCTGACTATTTTGTTGAGGCTTTTTTTGTTGTTATGGAGCCCCATGATGAGACACCATCTGTAATTTGTGGTCAGTGGGGATGCAGGAAGAAAAATGACAAATTAGAAGCACAAGATGCTGTAAGATGAATGAACTACCTGAGAAGGAATGTGTGTCAGCCTGCAATTTATGAGGATAAAGCATCAGAGCTGACAATCTATTATCAGACATCAGATGAAGCCTAAAATTTTGGATATAGATTTGAATAGCCCCAAACAGAGGCAGCAGATGGATTGGTAGGCTGATATTCAGGGATTTCATTTGGCCCCTCTTGAAAAAAAAATCAAATAGGGATTTCTTTCAAACCATGGCTCTTGATTTAGTTTCAGATGTCAATCACTTGGCATCTTCAAAACTGTTTGGAAAAAGTGTTTTGGCTCAGCTGCATCTCAGCATAATAATCCTTTCAGAAGTGTCTGCTCAGACACTGAATATTATGCCTGCTATTTTTGTGCTGTCCGGTATCATCTGTACCCACCTGGATGAGGATTGTGTCCAGGTGGCTCCTCTGGAGGCTGAACAGCCCCAGCTCCCTCAGCCTTTCCTGGGCAGGGAGATGCTCCAGCCCTTCAGCATCTTTGTCACTGGACCTGCTCCAGGAGCTCCAGGTCTCTCTTGTGTTGAGGAGCCCAAAAGTGGCCACAGCATTCCAAACTGCCCAGCCTCTGCCTGGCTCAGCACAGAGCAGGGTGGGACTGACCCTCGGGAATTGCTGTGGGAGCCCCCAGAGTGTTTCACCATAGCTGCACACCAGAGGATTTGCTGGAAAAGATGAACACTTCCTCTCAGTCCTGGTCTCACCAGATGCTGTCGCACTCAGGTGCAGCTGAATGGCCAATCCAATATTATTTTTTAAAGGAATGCCCAGTCTGGGAAGCAGAAGGAAATTCTGTTGTTGCCTTTTATATATTCTCATGCAATTGAAAAAAAAAAGACCCAAAACACCTGTCCAAGTCATGCTAGGAAGGTTTTTGGCACCTCTGGGTTCTGCTGCCCATATTCTCCCTCTGCATCCCCTGAGCACTCATCCGTGACTCAGAGATTTGCAAAATAACCAATATGTAAGGTGAATTATTTCCATGAGGATAATGAATGATATATTTGTCTTTGTAACACACCAGCTCTGCTCCTGGTTTTTGTAACAAGTCTCTTTCCTAATACAAATATCCCCGAAGCGAGCGAGATGATTTCAGTAATTTGAGAATGGAATGTATTCCATGAAAGTTAATAATATGGTGCTTCCCAGAAGTAAGACAAATATAAAGACCTACAAACCAAATGATAGCACTTTTATTTTTATAGATGAAAAATCCCAGGAAAAGCTTCTTTAAATTACCAAAATGTATAAACAAATCCTTTGTAATAAAAGCAATAATTTACGCCGTAATGAAATTTGTCACATAGTTTATTTTGAGTTATTTAAAAGGATTAATTTTGTAGATGCAGGCTGATAGATCCTCAGTGCCTCTTTGCAGGAATTGTGTTTTTTCCAGAAGTGGATCAAAACCACAGTGGAAGTGGGAGCAGGAACCTGTCCTTACTCCAGCTGTCCCTGGTTGTAGTGGCAGTCACAAAGTAGGTGGTCAAATGCATGCAAAATTCTGCTTGGGCAGTATCAGAAGTAATAAATGTGGTAAGGCAGAATAAATATGCAAAATATAGTACTTTAACCTAATAACATGACCACTTGCAAGCTTTAGCATAACACTGAAAATCACTAATGGAGCCCTGTGCAGATTTGCACGATACAAGCAGTCAAGAATCATGCATAATGGAACAGTGCAACAGCTAACAGCAGATTCACACAAGATAATTTAAACTTGTTTGTATGGAAATGAAGAACTGATCTTTGAAGTGGTCCTTAATGAGATTCTGCTTGATCCTCACTGTATCCGGAGAAAGGCTTCCGTTTTCCTCCTGCATCCGGCTCGTGTTGCTGGGGTGCACAAAAAGGACTCCTGTAAATTATGAATGCCAATTTGCATCTGCATTGTTAGGTGAGAACCCAGGGCTGCCATGTAGCCTTGCAGAACTGTTATTAAAAGTTCTCTGTGTTGGTAGTGCACCCCTGCACTATCAGTAACCCAGCTCAGCATTCCTGGTCAGCGTGGTGGGGTCCTGAGCATGCTTTATGCAAACAAATCCAAAGAGGTTGTAATAAAATTGTGTTTTGGATTGAAAATACAGCAGAGGTTGTAGCAAGGTGGGAGTTGGGCTCTGCTCCCTGGGACACCCCTGCCAGCCCCATGCCAACCACCCAGCCCCTGTGCCAGTTCTTCTTTCAGGAAGAATTTCCCCATGGAAAGGGGGCTCAGGCACTGGAACTGCCCAGAGAGGGTTGGAGTGCCCATCCCTGGAGGTGTCCAGGGAATTCCTGGAGGTGGCACTCAGGGCTCTGGGCTGGGGACAAGGTGGGGATCAGGCACAGGTTGGACTGGATGATCCTGGAGCTCCTTTCCAACCTCAATGCTTGTGTGATTCTGTGATCTCACTTATATGTTCTACAGCAGAAGGAGTGCTAGGAATTTTGGTCTTTTTCGCCTTTTTTTATGGACTTTTGCCTTCCCACTCCCACGCCTGGGCACTGCAGCACCCTGAACAGAATTGTGCAGTTCATTGCCAAAGCTGTAACCCCACTCCAAGAGGGCTGGAAGGCAGACGCTGTGCTCGTGCATCTTGGAATATGTTAAAGCACCACGAAGCTCCTGAGCAAACTCCCCCATAGCCCGTCAGGAAACACTGCTGAGCGATCAGCCTCCCCAACCCTCTGCGAGCTCTGAAAGCGTCCATCTGGCAAACGAGCCTTTGTTTGTGCTTTTGAAAGGCACGGGGAAAACATTCCGTTGGTTTTTTCTATCTGTTTGTTTGTTTGCACAGCTCAGGAGATTAAGGACGACTTATTTAAAGTTAATGATTCTGTTCCCATGAGGGGAAAACACCTTTCTGTGAGCCACAGGTCCCCTCAGCTATTTTTGTCTCTGATGGGACATTTCTGCCTTCAAAGGAAGCAACCACTGTAAATACCTTCAGATGAGTGAGCCTCCCAACCTGCTGCTTGCTGGCTTTCAGAATTCCGTTTGAAAAGGCAAATTCTGTGTAATGAACAGAGGGGAGGAGCAGGGTTTGTTGTGGTTCCATTGGAGGGGCTCACACAAGGCCACGGTAAACCGAGATGTTAAGTGACTCTAGAAAGGGCAGCGTGGAAATCTTCCTGCTTGTGAGAGCTGCACAAACCAGAGCACAGGATTGCTCAGAGGCACAGGAATAGCTCCTGGACAATTTCCTGCTCCTGGGGCCATTCTTCAGCCAGGCTCACCCTCAAAGGCCTCCAGTGGCTCCCATCCTTTCTCACCTCTCTTTTCTGACCATCCTTGAGGGCTGATGTGGGGAGATTTAACAAATATCCCTCAACTTAAAAGAGGTGTTTGATGGCTAAACATATGAACTCATGAAAAAGTCCTGCTAGATAGAATAGAACCAAAGTTTGGTGTCCCATGTTTGCTTGTGAATGGCAAGGGCTGTCCCAAGATTAGCTTAGTCCCATTTTCCAAGGTCATGAGAGAAACCTTTTTCTAATGCTATTTAATTCCTATTTTGGCTTTACATGTAGGGTAAAAAAAAGGTGTTATCATTTCTTGTAAGGCCAAATAAAAAGAAATCATGCTGAAATTTTATTTTTCTTATATGTATTTCAAGTGTTTCGTTATATTAACTGTATAATCCTTGCAAAGTCAGTCAAAACAGCAGAAATTATTCAATCTCTTTAGGTTCTGGTGGATTTGTCATGGATCCATCCACTGTTTTCTCACTTTTGAAGCTCTTTAGAAGGTTATGCTTTTCATGAACTGTTTCTATGAGGTAGTTCCTTTTAGACCTTTGCAGCTGGAAGGCTCACTCAGGTTGGATCTGTCCTGTGCACACCCCATGCCAGCCATGGCCAGGGGCTCCAGGGCTCTCAGCCCTTTGGTGCACACCCAGCACCTCCTTGAGCAGTGGAAGGAGCTTCCAGGTGGGCAGAAATATTGGAGGCTGAGAAGAACTGAGGGGACTGTGCACATCTTTCTGGTGCTGTAAATGCCACCCGTGTTTTTGCTTTCCTGAGGCCCATTAGGATCTCTCCTGCTTTGCTGTGCACAGAATTTACACACCCAGCTCTCATTATTGCCTAAGGGGATCCTCACAAGTTTTACAGTGCCCATATAGATTTGACAACCTCTGCATCTGATTAGTTATTGTGTTTACCCAATGCCCTGAGCTCTGAATGGACACCCAGGCCTCAGAGGGAGATTTGGTGGCAGATTTGGCTTTTGGCTGCTGTCCTGAGCTAAATCACCCCACAGCCACTGCATTCCCCAGCCCCTCGTGGTAAGGAAGGACAGCCCAGCCCAGCCTTTCCTGTGCTTCTTCCCCAGCAGTGCCCCTGGCTCTGCTTTCAAAAGAAATCCACATCAAAAAACTTTCCCTCTGTCCCAGACCCACAGGTAAATTAATTAATGGTGTGTTCACCAGAAAGAGTTATCCATTAATTTTTCTTCTGGATCTCCCCACATAAGCAGGAAAACTGAAAAGAAAATTGAGACGTCTGCTCTTCTCTTTTCTCAGGTTGAAGATGCTCGTGGCTCTGTCTCATTAAGGCTGGGAGGTGTTAATGGGAGGTGTTAATATGTAAATCTGGTCCTAGCAAGGCTGAGGAGCCGGCTGTGGAATTCCAGCCTGGTTCCTTGCCTGCAGTGTGCCATCTCTGGCAGGACAAATGAGGAGGCTGAGGAGGTCCCAAACCCACCCCAGAGGTCTGGGAAGGACCAAATTATGTTTTTAATTACTTCTTTCTCTGGGAGTTGTAGAAAAGTAGGATTTGTCCTCTTCTTCCAGGGAACAGGATGAGAGGGGAAGCCTCAAGCTTGCCAGGGAGGGTCAGGTTGGACACCAGGAGGAATTTCTCCATGGAAAGGGTGGTGAGGCTTTGGAAGGGGCTGCCCAGGGAGGGTTGGAGTGCCCATCCCTGGAGGTGTCCCAGAAGGGGCTGGAGGTGGCACTCAGTGCTCTGGGCTGGGCACAAGGTGGGGATTGGGCACAGCTGGGACTCGATGGGCTGGGATTTAGGATGGCAATCATTTTCCATCCTAAATGATTGTGTGATTCCTCTCTACTGAAGCATCCAAAATAGTTTTCCATACCTGAAAACGCAGGACTGATCATTTCTGTGATTGTTAGAATAGGTTTGAAAGAACCTTTAGAATCAAACTTGCAAAACCCTGTAAAATTGAGACTGAAAACAATCCTTGGGAAGTGCCCAAATAGGGGTGTATCATATAATGATAAAAAGTGACCCAGGGAGGAGGGAGACGTGAGCAGGCCCTGGCGGGGCTGGTTTTGTGTCCCTGAGCAGAGCCGTGCCAGGCAGGGCTGGTTTTGTGTCCCTGAGCAGAGCCTTGCCAGGCAGGGCAGGCAGGAGCTGCTGCAGGTGTTGAGGTGTCTCCATGGGCCAGGGGGGCTCCTGCAGCACTCACAGCCCCAGTTGGTTCAGGACCTGCACTGCCTGATCACTGGTACTCTTACAACAAATAAAACATTTTAATATGAGCAGTCACTGAATGTTTACTGTATCATATTGCTGGGAGCTGAATGTGTGCCAAATGCTATAACAGAAGGGAGCATATGAACTCCAGAATGATGACACTAATAAGGAAATTACAAAAGGCCCAACAAATGGCATTTGTGTTAAATCAATAATGCTCTGTTTGTTATTTTTTATTCTAATCTTTCTTCTAAAAAAAAAATTATCTTTCCAAACAGTTGGCAATTCCCATTCTTGTTCTTCTTCCTGAACATAATTAAAAACATGTTGTGGCGTCTACTTAAGACATCAACTTTCCCAAGCCTGTCTTGTCCACTGCGTTTTAAACAAAGACACTTGTTTTGGCATTGTGCCCTTAATTAATCATTTGAGACTTTATTGCTGTACAAAAAATGTCTTTGTTTAATGATTCATCACAAGCCCAGTTTCTGCAGAACTTAATCAACTACAGAACCAACTTTCTAATCAGCTTAAAGTAAAAGGGAAAAAAGGCCAAGATTGCTTTTGGTGTATTGTTTTGGTAAAGTAGCATTTGTTCAAGGCACACCAATATTCTGGGCTATGGTTTAAAACTGCAGAGATCAGACTGGTCGCTTAAGCTGGCATTTCAGGAGAATGCTGTTATTTCTTGAAAAGCGGGATCCTTGCAGCCCTGGCCAGCAGCATGTGCAGTGCAGAGCCTGGCACCAGGCAGCTTCTTGTGGAGAGGCACTCCAGGCTTTGGAGAGAAATTTGTAATGTAATGTTTGGTGTGATAGGAAAGCCACAGTGAACATGGCTGGATTTATGAAATGCTGAAGTTATTTTTCCACTGGTCTCACATTTTTTTCTGCCTCTTCTTTTTCCCTCCCTTTTCTTTTTCTTTTTTTTTTTTTTCCTTTCTTTTTTTGGTTTGGTTTTGTTGCTTGTGTTTTGTTCCTTTGATCACATAGCATTCTTCCATTTAACTTTCACTTTAATTCTCATACGGCTACAACCAAACTTTTTTTCTAGCGGCAGATTTGTACAACAAATGAGTTTCCCATAGGACAATATAGGAGAGTCTTAATTTTTCTGTGATTTTTTTGTTCTTCCTTTTGATTTGGAACAAAAAGATCACAGCTAAGGAGCTCCAGTCCCTGAATGACACAGAAGAACAGCTGTGCTTTAGTGACCAGAAGCAGGGCCTGGCCCTTGCAGCTCTTTGCAGGGTCCATCCCTGCTCCAGCATGGATTTCCCAGCTGAAGCACACACAGATTGGAGCTGATAGCCTTTGGCTGGTGGTGCAATCCATCACGTGTAGCTGGGGTGCAGTTACATGACTGACATCTGACAGACACACATTTGATAGCTCAATTATTCCAGGCATGGGAGCCAAAGCTCCTCTGAATTTTACTTCGAGTTGTCAGAATTGCACCAAAGTACCCACAAGACCATCTCTTTTTTTTTTTTTTCTTTTCTTTTCTTTTCTTTTCTTTTCTTTTCTTTTCTTTTCTTTTCTTTTCTTTTCTTTTCTTTTCTTTTCTTTTCTTTCTTTTCTTTTTTCTTAAGTTTTTCAGTATATTGGTAAAAATATACAATCCCCAATTCTCTAAGCAACTGCACACAGCTTGCACTGTGTCAAAACATGCCTATATTGAGTAAATATATTATTACTCTATGTTAATGTGTGTTATGTAACGGTCATCTATATTAATGTATTCTCCATGTAAGATAATAGCATTCATTTGCTGGAGTTTGTAGCTTCTGCTGCTCTCCACACTTGGATTTTTACTGCAGAATTTCCTCTTTCAGGTCAGGCAAGAAAGTCTTTGTTTTATTGGGCAATGCCAGTCTGCACTGCCATGAGTTGTGCCAGTCCATGCTGCCCTGCTCACAGGAGGTTTTGGTTTCTGTGCTCATTGTCATGTCTGTCCAGAAGGTTTTAAGCCATAAATAATCTGTGCAGGGTCCCTGCAAGACAACAAAACAGCAAGACCCTTCTCTTTGTGATCATCTTTTGTGTCCAGGAGTCCCAAAGCCCAGCCCAGCCCTGCTCCTCCCGAGGGCAGAACTGACCCTCCCTCCCAGCAGCATTGACTCTGGTGGGAATCATTTCCAGGCTGATTGCTGCTGGTTTGCCTTTGCTGATGTGCTGGGTGGTGTATGAGGTGACAGAGGGCAGGCACAGGGTCAGCCTGGCCTGCAGAGTGAGCCCAGCAGAGCTCACCTTGTGCAGCCTCAGCAGAGGCTGAGCCCTGGTGGAAACGAGATCCTTACAGTGCCAAAGGCTCCTTCACCCTTGCAACATTTCCTTGGGTTTTTGGCTGAGCACAGTGAGCAGGCAGAGCTTTATTAACACCACCTTTGCTGGCTCCTGGCAGCAGTGGCTCGCTGGGATGGCAGCAGGGGGGGATTGTCCCCTCCAGGGAAGCCTCTTGGAATCACTGGACACAGCCTCTGGCCAGATCACCAGGGCTGCTTTTCTTTGCTACTTGGCAGCTGCAAAAACAAAATGCAGCTGTAAAAAAAAAAAAAAAAAAGAGTCTCTTGTCTTTTTGGCAAGGTCTCTGGGTTTGGAGTGTGTGTGTGTCTAGGCAGGACCAAAGCAGGCTCGGTGAGCAGCGTGCTGTGGGCACCTTTGCCTGCACAGATATTCTCAGACATTCCCATGTTCTGGGAGCCTGGGTGAAGGGGAGGTGAGGGGCTGTGGCTAACAGGGTGCTGACAGTCAGGCTGTGCTCTCCAGCCCAAAACTCTGGCTTTGAGTGCAGAGCAGCAGCAGAGCCCTGCCTGGGAGTGTTGTGCTTGGGTCACTTGGCAATGCCCAGCTTTCCATCACACATCTCAAACAATTCTGTGTGCAAAAGTCACTTTTGGTAATTGTGAGGAGAGGAACTCAGCCTCAAAGAGATGGATTCTGATTTTTTTTTTCTCCCCATTAGTATGATTTAGGATTGTACAATAAGCATCACTGCATGGCTGCTGGATAATGCACATTATTAATTTGGCACATACTATTGCTCTATTTATGTAATATTTCATACATTTTGTGGAGCTTTATATTCAGAGAGCAACCATACAAATAACAGAGTCTCAGGTCTGCCCCTGCCACTTCATTTCTTCCTGAGCAGTAGAATAGTATCTCAAGGAACTCCTGAATCACAGGTTTCCTTCTGCTGTCTCCTCAATCAGCCCTTCAGCTGGTCCCTACTAGTATGGGGACAGCTAATAATTAAATCCTAACTCTTTGAAGCTAAACAAACGAGGACAAGTGATATAATTAAAGCAGAGAGGTGCCTGACTTTTCGTCCTCCTTAGAAGTTGCCAAGTGGCCGGCACAGGTCTCTCTTTTTGTGCCAGTGTTTTTCATTTCAGCCACTTCACCTTGCAGGAAGGGACCTACTCCTCTGTTTCTCAGGGCCCAGGCACATTCTCTACTTGACAGAAATAACTGAGAGCATCCACAGCATTGACTTGTGGAAAAGGTGTTAGGGGTTGAGTACTTGCAAGTCTGGACCTTTTTATGAAAATACAGCATGTACAGAGAGAGGAAGGTGAGAATCCTACAGGGAAGAAGTTGGAAAATTGAAGTGATTAGGAAAATAAAAAGAAGTTTATCTGAGAGTGAAACTGCAGACAGAAGAGTGACCTGTGAGTGGAGTTCACTTGGGAACCAAGGAGCTGAACTTTGGTTTCCTCCTCCTTGTGTCGTTTACTCTGCATTAGCACCAGAGGATCAGTGCTGGCTGGATGCAGGGGTTTATTCAGGGGTTTATTCAGGAGGCCAGGCCCGAGGACAGCGCTGTGGCTGTGTCCCCAGTGCTGAATGGCAGCTGAGTGTGATCAGGTGCTGCTGGAGCTCCCCTGGCCTCCCCCTCTCGCCCAGCCTGTGCTCTGTGCAGGCTCTCTGCTGCACCCGTGGTGATGTGCACTAGCAAAGGTTGTTGCTAAGTGACATGACAACTGCAAAGTGCTTTTCAATTCCTCTGTCTGTTTGCTACTCCCACCCTCCACGCTCATCCTGATGGAGAGTGTGCTGCTGGAACATCCCTGTCTGGCAGCGAGCGCTGTGTGACAAACTCCAGCTCTCACTCCTCACTGAAGTGGTACCCAAGCTCCTGCTGCTGCCCCAGTGCTTCTAGGAGTTGGAAACTTGGGTTTGGCCAAAGATTGTTCCCATTTTAATTTGCTCATGCGTAAATGTGGGTGATTGAGGGCGCAGTCTGGAAGGGGTTTGGTGGCACCTTGCCCCTGCCGTGTGGCAGCTGCTCCCGGCCCTTCCGAGCTGTGTCACCCAGCCCTGCAAACACAACACACAACCCAGGACAAAGGTTTGACTTTGATAAAGCTGCTCTTGCTGCTTTTCCCTGCTGTGGGTAACTGCCATGGGCTGGCAGGCACCAGGCTGTGCTGTAGTGGAAGATCTCTGTTTCCAAACCCTGCTGGTAGCCCAAGACTCCATTGCTGA
>NW_005054356.1:2959914-2964078 GCF_000277835.1 Geospiza fortis | reverse complement strand
CAACAAAATACCCCCAACCAAACTTCAAACAAGCAGATTCTTTGAACTGTACCTCTTAGAGCAATCTTTCTGCAGCTTACATCTCCCTGCCTTGAGTGTCCTTGGCCAAACCATCCCCTTTTCTCTGTGCCAGTGCAGTGACTCTCAGGTTTGATGGGCCCTGTCAGGACACAGCAAACCAGTGAGAGGAGAGCAGTAAATTGAATTACAGGGCCTGTCCTGGGCCCTTCTCTCTTCCATACCTAAGTGAAGTCACCATTTCTTGCCATGCAGAATTTGTGAGTGAAGGACTAGAATGATACCTGAGCTGTCTCTTCTTTACCACATTAAAAAGGTCATAAAAGGAGAATCAGTTTAAAAATCCTGCTGCTGAAGAAAGCCTTTGCACTGAAATAAATCCCAAGCATGATATTTCTTTTTTCAGTTTGGGAGGAGGGGAGCTGCTAGAAAAAAATGTGAGCTCAACTATTAGCTTTCCACTTGTAAAACTTCATATATCACTAAATATATTGCCCGTAGAGGACAGAAGTTGTTAAGATGGAGAAGAATTTTGAAGATGGATGAATGACAAAGACAAATGAAGATTTTTATTTTAGCAGAAGTTTCCAAGTGCTGTCTCTGGGTTGGGAGGGTACTGTTAATAAAGTACACTTGACATATAACTGTTCAAGTTCCTGAGAAACAGCTTTGCTTTAAAGTTCGGTGGAGGATCAAAAAGAGTGAATTCTCTGTTTTTCTCTATAAAAAAGAAAAAGAAAGCCCTGAAAAAGGATAGGTTTTTTTGGGAAACGGCATCTATGCCTTTTGTCTTTTCTTTTCTTTGTGGTCCAGAGACAGTGCGTTGACTGACTTCTTCAGAAAGGAGATCAGTGAAATTGTCAGTTGATTACTTCTCCTTGATTAGCATTTATAAGAGCCCTGTGATACATTATTTGCATTCCTATTTAGCCGTGATTTTTGTGGGGCAGCAATGATTAAACTTGTCACAGGGCCTGATTGACAGGGTCAGATCTTCACTTTCTACTCTTTTGAAATTAAAAACAAATGTGTCAGCTCCCTTCATGGGCCGCAGCGCTGTGAAGCTTGCTTGCCTTGTCATCGCAGATAGGTCAGGAATGTTTTAATTTTAGGGATGGATTCTGCTTGTCAAGCAGAGTGTGATGGCGTGTAGTTCTGGAGATGAGATGTGAAGGGTGTAAAACAAAGAATGGAAAGAACAAAGACAAAGACACTCACATTATTAGACAGATTTAATTAGTCTGAATGGATATTATGCTAGATGAAGCAGTGAGCTGTGAAATTAACCCTTGATTACGGATTGGCGGATCGTGCTCATAAAGGGAATCAAACCTTGGTGAATGGGAAAGAGGTGCTGTCCTACCCTCCCAGCCTCCATCCCCACGACCCCTTCCCGAGTCCAGGAGGGGGTGGAAAGCTTTGAAGGAGAAGCTGTTGTTGGTGGCATTTGGGAAGTTGGGGCAGTGTCTCCCTTTCTCCCAGCCGCTGGGGCTGGCCTGCCCAAAGAGCTGCACGAGCAGCAGGCTCCAGGGAGGGAGGCTTGTGCAGGAAGGATGGTGAGGAATGACTCCCACCGAGTGCAGCCCTGCCCTGTGAGCAGCACAGAGCCCACATCCCCTCTGGAGACACATCCCCGCCTCCCTTCCCACCACAGCCATGCAGGTTTGGTGTTTCTGCTTGAAAACGTTATTTTGTTATGATAAGCTGTGAGTTAAGGTGAAATTACTCACCCCTAGGTGAGGATTCAGGCTGGCAAATCAGAAAGATTGGTGTGTCCCACCTCTAAATCAATGCCATGATGTCCCAACAATGAGGCAGTGTGGGGACACAAGGCAGTGACAGTCCAGAGGGTGCTGCGTTTGAGCATCCAATGCTCTGCAGAAGAGGCACTCCAGCCTTTTGTGTGCTTCTCATCAGCATTCCCAGAGCTCTGTATCAAGAACTCCTCTAATTAGCACCACTGCAAGGGAGGAAAACAAATAGAAAATACAGTGTTACCCTCTTGTTAGTTCCTTGTCATTTCTTCCAAGTTGTTCAGCTAATGGAGTAATCAGCCTTTCTGTTAAAAAAGAGGGGAAAAAAGCCAAAGGGCGTTAGGTGCACTGATCTGCCAATAGGTGTGAGGCCCCTGCTTCCCTCTGGCACATTTGGAAGGCTCAGTTTCCGTGCAGATTTGCATGCCAGAGACTGTGAGATTGAAAAGGAGTGAGACATGAAAACAAGTTGGGTCAAAGACTGCCTGGAAATGGTGGCTGGTAACTTCTGAACAGCAGACCCACCTCTAGTGCTGAGGCTCTGTGGGCACTGTGCTGCACTGTGCTATCTCTCACACCATTTTTGTGTATCTGATAGCAAGAATTCTCATTTTTACTTAACATTTAGCAGCATTTAAGTAGTGTCTCTGCGTGGAGTGAAAAAACCCTTTGATTAAAGACCACAGAAGATTAATGAAAGTCATTATCTTTATATGATAGCAGAGAGTTACTACCCACAGAATAAAAGGAATTTCTGCCTGCACATCTTTTCTGCCCTGGTTCCCCCATCTCTTTTCATACCCTGAAAGAGAAGAGGCAGCATGGGAAGGTGATGAGGGAATAGGACATGACACAAATCCCATTGAGAAGCCTACTGCTGAATCTCTGTTGGTGTTAGAACAAGTCACTGTGCCATTCTCCAGATGAAAATTATTATTTAAGGACAAAAGCCTAGTACTTATAATGAAACCTGAAGACACAGACTAGTTCTTAGGCAGAAAAGCCTTGTCATTGAACTGGTGTTTATGCGAGCAGTCACACATTAGTGTTGCTGCTTTCAGGGGCTTTTCATCAGAGTCCTTATTATTACAGACCTATTGAGCTGTTCCTCAGTTGCTGGGAATCAGCAGAACTCTCCTGAAATTAATAGTTTTACATCAGCTGAGGATCTGGCTCTTAACTTCTGGTTGCTGATAATTATTCAGCTGAACTCTTCCAGTACAGGCCAAACCTTCTGAGAAGGATCTGCCCTTCAGGCCCAACACTGAACCCTTGGTCTGTGTCTCCTCAGTCCCCAGCCTGGAAGGCCAAGTGGGTGACAGATTAATTTAATTAAACAGTTTTCAGGTAATGATTTGACTCAGAAGTTTTTGCAATCTCTGCTGGGTTACCTGGAGCAGGGCAGGTGTGGGCTCAGGGATCTGGACAGCCTGCTGGCCCGTGTTGCTAAAAGAGAACAAAACACATGAAATACTGGAAAATAAATGCCAGTGAGAGGGAAATCTCTGTATCTTCTGTCTGTGTATTTACAGAAATGCAGGTGAGGCTGGGGTTTCTTTGTTTTGCCACTTGCACAGCTGTCTCTCCTGTGGCTCCCACAACCTCACCACGGCTGATCCTGTCACCGTGCTGCTCCTCCTGCTCACTGCAGAGAGACAGACTTCAGCTCCTGCATTCAGCTCCCATAAAAACCATCAGCAGACAAAAGGGATCCAGAGGAGAGGTTTGGACAGAGCCATTCAGTGCAGAGACTGCTGAGTAAATGCTCCAGACAGCCCTACAGCGTTCGAGGCACTCCTTCAGTGAGGAACAATGAGCACTCAGGGATGGATACAATGCACATTGCCTGGGATGCTCTGTTCCCCATCCCCATCCTGCTGCTCCTGAGCAGAGCTGAAGGAGCAGTGCTGGGAGCACTGGCCCCATTTCCAGGGGCATTTCTGCCTCACTGCTGTGCCCTGAGCAGGGGGAACTCTGCTTAAACCTGGGAATTAACTCTGGTGTAAAAGAGGAGCGAGCACAGCAGGCTCTTCCCCCAAATGTGAGCTCAAACTCACATTTCTGCCTCCCAAATACAGAAAATATTTCCTACTTATCCACACGGGATCCTGGCTCACCTGGGGCTCAGGTTTGCAGCCCTGTTTCTCCTCCCTGCCTGGATTCCAAGAGCAGGAGCAGTGGTGCCCCCCGCCCTCCCTTCATTTCTCCCACGGAATTGTTTCAGCGCTAGCTTGGTGTGTCAGCTTGTAAGTCTATAAAACAGTTTTCTACCAGCTGGAAATCCAACATGCTACATGAATACATAACAGTGCCTAACCAAGAAGGTTTGTAATTCAGTAATTAGCTGTAATTAATGAACACAAAGTGAAGACTCATTTACAGTTTAAATTAT
>NW_005054356.1:2955958-2959876 GCF_000277835.1 Geospiza fortis | reverse complement strand
GAATTCAATTATTTTTTTTCTTCAAAGCTAATTTAAAATTTAAGGAATGCCATTACATGAAATAATAGGTAGGAAATGTAATAGAAATCGCTGAGAACAGTTGGCCATCCTTAGAATGGGAGGAAAAAAATGCTATCAGTGATGATTTGGAAATGTTATTTCGTCTGTGAGCAGATGAAGGATTGAAATCTACACTCTTTTCAGTGTATTTAAAAGGAAAGCGAGTTTGGTGGTTGCTAAGTCTTTGTGCAGGAAGAGCATAATTGTGCATTGTGCATAATTGTAGAAGCAGTTGATACTGATAATGCTGTTGATAGCAACACGATGACAGCATGGAAATGCTCACACCATTATCTTTAATGGGGCTGAGCCGACTGCAGCAGCACCGAGCCCCTGGAATCCTCACCAATCTTACTTGGGAAACTTCAGCCTAGCAGGCCTTAAGTAATTGTCACTTTGCAATCTGCCTCCAGTTCGTGTGTGTACGTAGGGCTGTGTAAAACACTTTCATTGTGCTTTAAACCCACCACGATGCTGCTCTCTGCAGCTGCCACTGATTATTTTTTCCCTCAAACAGTTCAATAGCAAGAGAATTCCTAACCCATCTGATGCCACATATCTGCATTCCAGCCCTTCTTCTTTTTTTCCTTTTTTTTTTTGCTCTTTATTTCTTCTTCAGCTCCCTTTTCATTTTAAATAGGCCACTGGAAGCTCCGGCGTCTAATTTTTCATAGGTGATCGACTGCTGAGTTGTGGGTTTATGTAGACAGAGGGAAGGTAGCGATAAGCCAAGAGAGAGGATTCTATTAGGGAAATGCAGCAGTAACTAATGAATCCTGCCAGTAATTGGGAAGGTGTAAGCCTCTGTAATATCCTAATGATAGTCATCCGTTGTGTGCATCCCCCGGCAGCGGCAGCGATCCCTCATCGGCTCCGTGATCTCAGACACTTAGCCATGCAAATCTTCCTGACAGGACTCTATGTCTTTGTCTCCCTAATTGGACAGTATAGAGTTGTTTATGGATATTGCAGACATTTAGACCTCAGTTGGAGGTTGTTCAAAAATCGTTAGCAAAGTTGCCTTAACAGCATTGTCAAATATTTATTCCCCTGTTTCAATATCTGTTTTTAACCCAGGCATGGTTGGAGAGAGAATTAACATTTCGAAGATAGAGCGTCTCCTTCCAGCCTCTGGTTGAGATTTTTATTAAGCCATTTTCTTGCAGAAAGAGAGAACAACAACAACAACAACAAAAAAATCTACCAAAAGTCCTCATTTCTTAAGGATAAAAACGTGAGATTGTAGGGCAAATGTGCTGATTTTTAACACCATTCCCATGGGGAAATATTAGGAATGCTGACAAAGGCAGTTCCACTTATAAAAATTACAGGAAGCTTATGGGGCAAAAATTCCAGTTAGTGTAAGCCAAAATAAATGGAGAATATTCCCATTCACTACACCACTTCAAGTGAGAGCAGATTCAGGGCCTGGCTCAGATATATTAGAAAAACCATGGTTTTTTCCTTGGTCAAGAGTTGAGGGATTTAATTCTTGTCTCTAATCATCTCTTGGTAGTAGGTGAAAAGTAAGATATAATAAATACATGAAATGCTGTGCTTTACCAAAAGGAATTTTTTTTTTTCTCCTAAAAATTTGGTACTGGGGGATTTCACATTTTTGTGCATAACACATTTCTGGTAGAGAGTTGTGAGTTTTCTGGGCACAAGGCAAAGACTTACAGGCACTTCCTGGGGCCACGAACACCAGGAGGAAATCTGAATTTAGGAGAGCAGGCTGGGGATCAGAGGCAGAGGCTGGAGTAGCCACGAGTATTGGAATTTGTGAGGAAGATCAGCTGGATCAGGCAGCTGAATTTACAATCCCTGGCTCGTGTGCCAATTTCCTCAGGTTGTCCCACAAATCAAGGGGATTATTTGCCTCAATGAAAGCAATCAGATCCCTCCTTTTTGTAACTACTAAATTAATCCTACAAAGAGTTAACTCCATATGGACTTCCACTGCCATCTTGTCTCCCAAGGCTGCTTGTTCTACACTGCAGATATTTTATAAATATTAGATAGAAATATATATAAAACCAGAAAAAATATATGCAAGAATTTGCCTAAAATAATCATTTGGCTTTTTTTTTTTTTTTTGAGCCAAGTCTTTACACAAATAGAGGGTGTGAAAGCTTCTGTTCATGGGAATATTTCTAGGAACAATTTCTGAAAGTATTAATTTGCGCCTGTCTGGCAACTATCTTGAAAGCTGTTTGTAGTTTTGGAAATTATTCAGCCAGGGAGCAGTAGAAATGACACATTATATCGTTGATTAATGTAGTAAAAAGCAAATTACTGAAGGGGGAATAATCAAAGCCATAGTTGCAGCAAATAGTTCCCTTATCTGATTTCTCTCGGGTTAGCCCAAAGTTTTAGGTACTTCCCACAATCAGACCAAAAAGATAAAGAAAGAAATTAAAGGAGAACTATTTGTAAAACAAGGGAAGGAATAGATTTTTTTTCTTTTTGTGAAAAATTTCTGCATATTTCTTACAGTTCTTTAAGTAAGCTCCCATTTTTTCAGTTTTTATGTCTTTTTATACAAAACTCTCTGTTCCCCTAAAGCAGTACTGACACCATCTGTAAACCCATCAGCTTTTCAGCCCTCTCCCTAAACTGCTGAGGAAAAAGTTGTGACTGCAGAAAAAATTCCATCCAGTGAAGGTCAGGGAGGGCAGAGAACTGCCTGGATACAGAGCTGAATTCATGGAATCCTGGAATCATTTTGGTTGGAAAAGCCCCCTCAGAGCCTGGGGTCCAACCATTCCCTGTCACTGCCAAGGCCACCATGTCCCCAATGCCACATGCCCACAGCTGTTAAATCCCTGCAGGGATGGGGATTGCACCCCTGCCAGAGCTGAGCAACCCTTTGGGGAAGAAATCTTTCCTAATATCCCACCTAAACCTCCCCTGGCACAGCCTCTCATCCTTTCACTTTCTCCTTCCCCAATTCCTGCCCCATCCAAGCTCAGGATTTGCCATCCTGAGCTCACTGTGGGGACAGGGGCTGTAGCAAGGTTGTCCCAGCTCTCGGATATCCCCTTTTTTGAAGTGAATCCCTGTTTTCCCAGATTTGATGGACCCCTGGCTGCAGGGAACATCCCAGTCTAATCCCATTAGAGCCACTCAGCCTCTGAGGTTTCCACCCCCACTGCTCCAAGGCGGGCCAGTAGGACCAGGATCAGCCTCTCTTTTCCATGTGGAAGCCATCCTAAGGCAAACAGGCTCTGGATGTGCTTGCTAGAACCTTCTTCTCCAGAAAATGAATGTATTGGCACTTAGGGTATTTTTATAGACACACACTCACGTATATATATTTTAAAGCCCAGCTTTACAAACTTATGTTGGTGCAGCAGCCCATGACACTGAATACAGGCTGCTGTGCAAAGCAATTGCCAAATGTTTACATAAACACATAAATAAGACAAATAAATTCATTTTCATTATTCATATTTTCTGCTCTTTCTTCTCCTTTTTATTTATGCCTTAGACAATGGCTCCTGTAAATATTCTGATTAAAAAAACACCTGCAGTGGACAGAAAGATGATCAAAAAGCCCTGATAGAGAGCAATTCATGTTTCTTCTTTACAATCACTAACGAATCTTAACTTGAACCATGTTATGTTCCCAAGTGAGTGATAAGCAATGATTTATTATGAAGTGTCAGGAAATCAGAATGCCATACAGTGAGACATGAGCTAGTGGAAAATGTGTTCCCTGTTTCCCAGCCTCATTACTCAAAGATGCAGTGTCCCTTTCTCCAAGTCTAATTTACCTGGCTTTCCAAGGCACTCTGAGAGCACAGGAAAGGGATCCAGGAGGGAAATACCCGATCCAGGCTGTGCCTCCACCTTCCA
>NW_005054356.1:2944047-2955948 GCF_000277835.1 Geospiza fortis | reverse complement strand
CCAAGTGACCAGGGAAAAGGGGCTAGAAACGCAGAGCTCCCGCTGTATCAAACCCTTCCAGCCCTAATGATGCTCCCCCAAAGCAATCGCTCAGGATTACAGCATCCTTTGCCTCATCAGCGCTGTCAGCGCCTGAAGAGGAAATAAAACAGGCGGCGCTGAGGAGACAAACGGATAAGTTTTCTTTATGTGTTAGAGTTTCTTCTACTCTCTAATGATTCCCTTCTCCCCATGATCCTAATTCAAGCAACTGGCATGTGATATATTTTATAGACAAATCAGCAGCAGAAGAGCATGTGCAGCTCTGGCACCACGGAGCCCGTGATTTACTCGCAGCTCGCGCCCGTTCGCGGTTTAAGGTGGGAATTTGTGTTTTAAGAGCTTCCTCACAAAGAAAGGAGAAAGCAGCAGATCCCATGCTAATTCACAGGAGCAGCCTCCTCTCCTACCCACTAATGCTCTCTGCAAAAAGGAACCCAAACAGGCAGAGTCTCAAAAGTGTGACATTTTTCTGGATGGCTCTTTGAAGGCCCCAGTCCCAGAAGCATTTGGGCTCAGTCAGATGTGGATGGAGGAAGGGAAAAGCAGGGCCTGAGTGTGGTTCTGTTCTGCTGCAGCAGACATGGAAGTAGGAGCCTCCCCAGGGAGGTTTGGCTTGGATGGTCTGGGCACATCACAGAACCATCAGAGGCACTGACACCTGAAATGATGAGCAATATCATCATGAGCATTAAAAATAATCAATGAGCAAAAATAATCATGAGCAATAAAAATAATGTCGGAAAGGAAAAGCCTTTATTTAAACAATATTTTTATATATTTATAATAAAATATATTCAATAATATATATTTATATTTAAATATAACATAATAAAAATACAAACATTTAAAATATTTTTCAAATTATCTTATTATCCAAAAGCACAGATTTAATCACAGCAGATTGGTTAAAAAGCTACCAACTGTAGCATTTTCTGTTTCAAAACATGATCCCCTTCTATTGTGATAAAATGGGAGAGAAGGCCAACAAGTTAAACTGAACAGGATAAACTTAAGAACAAGGAATTTATGTCCTGCAAATTCTTTCACATGAAAAAAAAGAATCTCGTATCTAGGCATGTTACAACTAGTTCAGTCTGTCTTAAGGCAATGGTAGCTGTTGTTTTTCCTTGCAGATAATGTGGAAATCATAAGAAAAAAATTAACCAGAACTCATCCTTGTCTGAAAGGCTGAGAGACTCACGAGTTTCAAAAATCTTTTTTTTTTCCTCTATAGAAATGCTTTATAGAGAATCTTTGTGAAGTACAAACCAGAGAGTGGTTGTCTCCCAGCACTGACAATGTCTGCTGTTCCAGACGAGACGGTGTGTGATGTACCATCCTGAAATATTGTCAGCAAGCCTGCAAATATGAAGGCATTTTCATAGCAAGGCAGGGATGAAAGGGAAGAGCTTTGGGTTTGCTTTTTTGTTTTGCTTTGTTTCTTAGTCCTAATAAAATCTACCAGTGTGCTCTTAACTTCTCCCCTCCCGTTTTGTTCCGAGGAGAAAGGGAACATCATTCTCCTGTGAAAGTGTTCTGGAGAGAGGGAGGAGGTACAAATTCCCTGCTGGAGGGGTTTGCTGTAGCCAGGACGAGGTTTGTGTGATATTTAAGTAACTCAGAGTGCAGAGACAAATCAGCATCTCCCCACTGTCAAGTGGCCTTTGCTGCCTCACAGTGAGTTGAGATATTTCAGTGTCACAGCTCAGAGGTGGGGCTGAGGAAAAACCCACCCACAGCAGCCTCTGGTTTGGTGATTTAGAAATTCTCTACAGGGTTTAAAAATGTGGGGTTTAATCTCAGGGGGAATTACACTCCAAGGAGCACAAGGAGGCAATTGTGGATTATGCAATAGCTGAGTGAACTCTTGCAGATAATTCAGCCTTTTTAAGCACCCTAACGAACTGAGGGATGCACCTTTGGGTGACCCACGAGTTCCTCCTGACCTCCATCCCCGTGCACCAGGGTCTGGAACACACAGCCCTTGGCCAGATGGTTGGTCCATAATTGCTTTGTCTCTTGTGCTGTAAATTCACGTTTTGCAAGGTGTGTTCCAAAAGCTGTTTCTCGGCTGGGATCCTTACAGGTGGCACTTTAAAATGTAGCGAGCACCCAATCCTACAGAACCTGCTTGTCACAGAAAATGGCACAGTTTGCATGTGACCTGTAATGACAGTTGCTAGTTGAAAAGAAACCAGAAATTCAGCTTTATCTTCCACACTTTGGTTGCAGCTGCCATCAACTAAATCTCTCTCCAAGGGCAGATGGTGCCCTGTACAATGAACAATTTAATCTTTAGGAAACTTTGCCAAAAAATCCACTTTTTTTCCCCTCCTCCAAGAATAGGCTGTCAATAACATGTGCTCCTAAATACATTGTGATTTGATGACTATACTTTATTTATAGGAAGAAATAGAAGTTAAACGTTCCCTGGTTTGGTTTTTTTTTTGCCTCTTTCCAAGTCTGTGATTCTTCCAGACACACCTGGGGGACCAGGTGAATGTCACCCCTTTGTGCTCTGTGTCACTGTGTCACCTCATACTGGGCTCAGGGGTGAAATCCTGGCCTCCCTCTACACAGGGGGCACAAATCCCCCTCTTTCCAGCAGCCCAGGATTCCCTTGGGTCTCTCTGGAGCCACAGGGAGCTGCAGCCCCAGTTTTGTGTCTGACTCATCCACAGCTTCCCTGGGCCACCTGTGGCAGCACCTCCTCACCCTCACAGGGAAGATTTTCCCAATATCCAATCTAAACCTCCTCTCTGGCAGTTGGAAGCCATTCCCCCTTGTCCTGTCACTCTAGACCTTTGGAAATTGTCTCTTCCCACCTTTCTGTTTGGCTCCCTTCAGGACTGAGCTCCTTGTCCCTCAGCACCATTGCTGAATCAGCTCCCTGCACAGCTCCAAACAATGGGGGGAAAAGCATCATCCCAGGCAAGGTCTAAACTCTTCCACCTGGGTTTTATAGCAATTAATGCTGTGTTCAGACAGACACACACCAGAAGGAGCTGAGTTAGAGCCCACATTTCCTTCCTCTTGCCCCACACTCCCACAAGCTCAGATCTGAAATGTTTTCCACACTTCCCTCTCCGTGTGGCTGAGGGTGAATGTACAGACTGGTGGCTTCTGCAGGGACACGAGTGGCTCAGGGACCTGCTGGTGACACTGGTGGGCTGTGGGACCCTTCAGTGTGCAGGACACGAGGGATTGTCCCTGCTGGCATCACATGGAGCCTCTGCCTGCCTTTGGCTGGGTGCTGCGCCCCCAGCAAGGTGGGAACTGAAGGATTTGGGTTTTGTGAGGGTTATTCCTACCTCTCCCAAAATGTTTTCCCATCCTATTAGAGTGTGTTTGCTGAAGCAAATGTGCTCTGTTTATTTATTTAATGTGCTGGTAAATGACCTTCTGGAAAGCTATTCCTGCCACGAGGCTTTAAAATGAATGGGCAGGCAGAGCTCCAGGGAGCATGCTCCTCCCAATCAGGATGAATCATTCCAGCAGTTACTGTTTAGATTGATATAATTTCAGTTATAATTATGGGTAACGAGAAGGCGTTTAGAGCCTGTAACATTGTAATTCATGGTGAGAGGAGTCCTAAATGAAATAAAATATATCCAGATTTGCTGTTTCCCCCTTTCTAGGTACTGTGCGCGTGGCATGGTTCTTTAAGGAACAGATTTTGTGCTGCTGCAAAAATCTAGCAAAAGTAGGTCAGAAATGACATCTAGAGATAACATGTTTGGTAACCACAAAGGGCCTGTCTGTGTCTTTCTATGTGGCCTTTAAAGAGTCCTGCAATTTATTGTGATAGGTACAGCTGCAGCCTGGAAAAGTTTTGATCCATAGGCTCCCATGGACTGTGGTGGGTGGATCACAGAGGAATATTGTCATTTTTGTTATCCCAATGCATAAATAGGAGCTGGTAAAATGATATTAGCAAAGGTATGGAAATACAGAGAAGACATTATAAATACATGAAGCTGCTGTCATCTGCCTGGCTCTGGAGCTCCATCCCACCTCAGCCTGGGCCACTGAGGAGGTGGGAAAACCCAAAAATCAAATGGTGAGAGCAATCCCCAAGAAAAGGACTTCAGATTCTGGAAGGACCTCACAGCACCTTCCAGGATCTGAGGGGGCCCACAGGGAGGCTGGAAGGGCTCGTCAGCAGGAGCTGGAGAGACAAGACAAGGGGAATGGCTTCAACCTGAAAGCGGGGACATTTGGGTGAGATGTGAGGAAGAAATCCCTCCCTGGGAGGGTGGACAGGCCCTGGCACAGCTGTGGATCCCTGGCAGTGCCCAAGACCAGGTTGGATGGGGCTTGGAGCACCCTGGGACAGTAGAAGGTGTGAAAGGGTGGAACAAGATGAGCTTTAAGGTCCCTCCAAGCCAAACCATTCTGGGATTTCATGACTTGAGAACCCCCCCATAATGGGCAGCCCCCAGGAGGCTGCATGGCTCTGTTGGTGTGGCCTTTGGCCATGGGGACAAGGGGACACTGGAGAGAGCAGAGAAGCACTGGGGTGTGGGAGACAAGCTGGGCACTGCTGTGTGAGCTGGGAGCCCAGCTCAGCTGAGCCCAGCCCAGCTGTGGGAGCCCCAGGAGCCCAGCCCAGCCGCAGTGCCGCTGTCAGCGCCGGGGCCTGGCGTGCCACGAGCTGCTGACACACACTTGACGGTTGTCTGGGGCTGCAGACGTGTTTGAGAGCTCCCATCTCAGAGGTTTCACAGCTGTGTTTTTCTGGCAGTGCTGGGATGAGCAGAGGGAAGCTGTGCCATGGACAAGGAGAGGGAAGGAGGCTGTGAGGAGGAATGCTGAGTCCTGACACATCCGCGTTAAAATAGATACGGCTTTTTACATCTGTTGATGGCTCGATAATTAGTGTTAAATAAAAGCAAAGCTTCAGTATCTGCAACTGATATTTCACATATGCTGTACAAGACACCAGTATAATGAACACCCTCAGCCACGTTTTCAGAACATGATTTATTCTAAATGGTGGAGTTTTCTTTATGGCACATTTCAGCAAATGCCCAGGAAGCACCAGACTCTGCCCATCACGAGCTGCTGGAATGTGCAGGCTGCTCTGCCCTGACTGCAGGTGACAAGCTCTCCACAAACTCCCTGAATCTCTTACAGACTTGATAATGAAATACATAAACTATGACCCTTATTGATCAGGGCTCACACTAATTAATTTCCCAAAGTCCTGTCCCAGCCTGCAGTGGTATCAATTAAATAAAAAAAAAACCAACAAAACCCACAAGGATGGAGACTTCAGTTGGCCAAAGGACCTTAGGGGTGAAGTACTTATCCTGTGGAAATCAATGCCAAGTTCCAATTGATTTGACTTGTGCACAGATGTTGCCATTAGTCAAGTAGGTGGACACTGAGCCTCAAAAGTTTATTTGTTGCCAGAGGAGTTTCTCATGGACCTTCCCTCTGACCAATGTGCCTCTGAAGTGTCTGCCCAGGGCTAACAGTGTCCTCAGTGTTGTTCTGTGACAGGGAAGTGACCAGGGATATTGCTATGCTGATTCAAAAGTCTCAGGGTTTTCCTCACAATGACACAAAAAGAAAAGGAGGCAGGAGTTTGGCTTTTCATTTTTCCAATCCAAGCTTTTATAAATATTTCCCACTGGCAGGCAACCAGTGCTCTGAAGTCACTTCAAGACTCCTTCCCAGATTTAGCACTTTCAGTGACACTAATTTGGATTAATTATCCTAACGATGTTGTGGAGGCAGGGTTGGCCTAGTGAAGAGTCACCACTCCTGCTCTCAGCTGGGTCACCAGAGTCCCTCACCACAGCCACAGTGCCTGTGTCCCACCTCTGTGAGGGAGGCAGAAGCTGCAGGGCCTGGTATGATCCAGGGCAGGACTCAGCTGGGATGTCACAGGGAGTTTTCCATCCTGGAGACCTCTGGAAAGAGTAAAGCCCAGTGCCTCTTCCACCCCCAGTCCCCTTTGGATGGTTTGCAGAGGTGATCCCACAGTGAGAATTCGGCTGCAGCGTTGCTGTGTGTCAGCCCCAGGCCCTACAACAGCAATGCTTCTGGATTTCTTTAAGATTTGAGCAGGGTGTGAACTGGCACAGCTCTGCCCTTTTGCAGTGAAAAATAATAGCTTTGCAAAGTGAGAATTGCTCTGGAGCGTTACCTCTGAAACCTAAAGGCAACATCCTAAATTGTCAACATGGATTGCTTTTAATATCTTTTAAGTGGGAATAATGATCCAAAGTATTCACCACAATTTCAGATTGACTTCCATGCATCCTCAGTTGCCAAAAGTCTCTACGTTCAGCTGCCAAAACCTCCTCTTCCCTTCCAACAGTTTCTCCACAGCAGGTCTGGGTTGCCAATGCAAAACTCAGCATCGCTGTGAAAACTGAAAAGGTGAAGATATTGTAAACCAAACCAAATTATAAACTAACTAGCATGAAGTCAATGGACTTTTTTGTTTTCTTATGGAATTTTTTGAAAAGCTGAGTTTATTTTACTTTAAATAAAGCTGCTACTGAATTTCCAGTTGATTTAGCCAGAACACAGAGAACACACTGCAGGATTTGAGTTGTGTTTGCTGAAATAGCCATGGCCTTGAACAGATAATATATTTTTCAGTAACATATTTCTTTGCCCACTGCAGCTCTTTTTTTCCTCTGTGCTCTCTCCAGATTGACTTTCACTCTGCTTATTGCCTGCCTCATTTCTCACCCTGTTTTTCCAGTTGGTTTTTTTCTACTGCTTTCCTCAGTATCTTTCTCCCAGGTTATAAGCTAAGCAGAACTCAACTTTGGGCTGAACTTTTAAACCCACATCTTGAAATTAAATAAAACAAGCCCCTTCTGTCTCTGTGTAGCAGTAGCTTCACAACTTGAGTCACTTACCACTTTTAGCAGCTGCAGGATGGAAAAGGTCCATTGGAAGATGGTTTTTAATGCTGGGGAGGTGCCACAACAAGTAGGAATAATGCAGGAAGAGTGGGGTAATTAGACACTGTGTGGGTACTGAGATGTCCAACTCTCCATGTGGATTTTAGAGCATGTTCTTGGCTGGCTGCAGGAAGGAACTCCAAGTTTAAGAAGCAGAGTAAGGGGCTCAGTGACCAGGCAGAACCTCAGCACCAGCTGGAGTTCACCCACTGAATGGTTCCATGGTTGTGGAACGAGGGTTCCATCCACGCTCGTGTGCCCTGGCTGGTTGTGAGCCTGTGGGTGCACAGAATGAAGCAGAGCTCATCTGCAGACATTTCCATGGCTGGAAGTGCCTGCTCAGAGGTGTGGCTGTGAGCTGCAGACCGTGTAACTGTGGCTGTGTTGTTGTTGTTGTGCTTGCAGGACGATTGCCTTAGTCCAGCTCTCCATCCCAGCTCCGCACCCGGCCCCGCTCGCCACCGCGGCCCTGACATTGAACTCACAGCAACCCGGACCGAGGAGGCTGCCAAAAAACTCCTGCTATTCTTCTTCATCCTCACGAACAATTTGGTAATGAAGTATTGATTTCCACTCCCCTGCTTATGGACGATATTAGATTTTCATTGATAAACTGCACTGGGGCTGTCTGGTCTCCACTGTCCCTTTTTGCTGTCACTAAAACAAAGTGCCACTGAAGTAAGATAATGACTGAGAACATTGATGTACTTATTTCGTCAATTTGTAACACTTGACAGGAAAAAAAAATTCTTCATAGTTTAATGTCCAAGTGTGCTACACAAGATGCAGTCACATTGGAAGCTTTACTTTTCATGGTAATGTCCATTTCCTATTTATAACCCCTTTGGGATAGTTTGTCTAAAGGAAATGTTTCTATTCTGTGCAGCTATTACTGTTGCACCTGGGTTGCCCAATCCAGTCATTGCACTAGGGATCAATACATCACAGTAAGTACAAGAATTATTAAGTTAAAACAGATTCTGAGCCAAAAAACCTCTGAACAATGTTAATCTTCTGTGCAAGTTGTTCAAATAGTTATGCTTAACCATGTTGCTGCCAAAGATTTGTTTGAAATGGATTATTTTCAGTTTGTTTTATTCCTCAGATATATATATATATTTAAATCTCCATTACGCTTTATGACGAGACATATGGTGTGGAGGGATTTTTAAACAAAAGTACTATTGTTAGATTATTGAACATTATATAAATATAGATATATCTATATATAAATATCACTATATAAATATCTATATATAGATATAAAAGAATAAAAGTAGAGTTCCTTTCTCAGTTAGGTGAGTGTAAATCCGAAGCTCTGTTGTGGTCAAGAGAGCGACTTTGGATTTGTGCCACCAAAACTGGGATCAGAATCTGGTGTCCGAGCTCTGTCCGGCCCGGCCAGCACCACTGGCTGTGCCTTCAAACCCGCCCCGACCTGGGAGAAGGGGGCTACAAAAATGGCAATTTCAAATTTGTGCTTGTAACTTTTTTCATTAAAACTTCGAGGGCCCAGTTTTAATTTGTGCAATATTCACGTTAATAATGAGATCTAATTAAGACATCCATTAAAAGCCCGTTAAAGTTAATTTAACGTAAAAATTCCAATAGAACTGTATTAGATTTTCTCCATTAAATTAACGTTATGGATTTTTAACGGATGTCTTAATTATACATTATTATTAACGGGAATACTGTATTACACAGATTAAAATCGGGTCCCAAGTCAACTCCCAGAATCTCCCAGGATATGCCAATGTCACGAGTCCCACTGTTCCTAGTGCACTGCTTGGAAATCCAGGCGCAGCCCTGCTTGCTCTCGCTCAGAGACAACAACCTCCAGTAGACAAATCCATCTCTGCATTTAACGATGAGCTTCCCCTATTCTCCAAGGAAAAATAAGTCTGGATCAAGTTGTAAATCGCTATTCCGTGGCAAATGAAATATTCAAAGTATGCGAGGCACAAGTGGAGAAGAGGCTCTTTCTCAAATCAGAAAGAGCTTTGGAGTGTCTTTTCCTGTTGTTTTGTTCAAGGATATAATTGAAGTGCAGCAGTCACAAAATCAGACTAAATACGTTCCCTGCATTCTCTGTGGCATGTGCAGAAGGGCCTGTTTTGGCACTGCTTGGGAAATTTTGACATGATCCCTAAACTCAACATGGAGGAGAAAAAAAGGCCCTTCTTATTTACCTCCTAGGGAAAGTGTTGCCCTTATGCCACATATAATAGCAAATTGCTTTTTTTATGGCATGCATAACCTAGATGGGAAAAAATATGGCGCTTGAGGGAAGGAGGGAAAAAGTAAATGAAGTTCCAGGAATGTCATTCTGAAGTAATGAGGCATGGACAGAAAATATACCCCTCACATCATCGGATTGAGATGGCAGTCGAAATAGCTTCATTGAAGTGTCAGCACTCATCCATCAATCAATCATCCACAAGGAAAAATAGCGACAGTACAACGGGGCGGCTTTTATGGGATTTACTCATGGGCATAGGGAATAGCAGCTCAAATGTAGTTCTGACATGAAAAGCAAGGTGCTGATATTATTTTTTATGATGGGAGGATCATAAAGTGAATTGAGAACAGTGAGGTCTGTCTTTGCTTAACCTATTCAACTGGAAATGAACGGAGCTCAACTGGAAACGAGCAGAGCCTTCAGATGGGTTAAGATTGAAGCCTGCACCGTGCTGAGCACCGGCCATCGACAACAAAATTCTATTAAAGCAAAATCAATGCATTAGCATCGAGCTCCTCAGAAGCTGTTAAATTGCACAGCCCAGGCCAGAGTTATGAGGTGAAGTTGCACAAGGTGGGGCCTGTGGTGCCGACCCAAAGGCCACAAGCAGAAAAACGCCTGGGGGAGAAACTGCACGTGTGGCTCCTTTCCCTGAGCTTTTGGGTGCAGGGACAAAATATTGGGCTGATGGCAGCATGTGGCAGTGAAGCTCCCAGCCCTGGTGCTGTCACGGCCGGGAGTCTGGCTGGTTTTTAATTGGATTCTCCATGCAGGGGTTTGCACCTGTGGCAAGGCCAGGCTGTAGGAATTCCCACACGGGGAGCTCTAGGGAGCCTCTTCCCACAAAAAGGAGGACTGGGGTCCCCAGCCAGCCCACGGCACCCAGAGCTGGGGCTATTGGGGCACCAGCTGCTCAATTTTGGCAGGAAATAACCCTTTATGGTGCCCTCAGGGTGACCATAGGGTTCATGGCCCCACCCAGGACCCCAGAGCTGCAAAGGTTTGGGGAGATTTTGGAAAGGCCAAACTCCCTGAGGGAGGTCAGGTTTTGCTCAGGAGCCTTCACTGTGTGGGAGCAGCCACTCTGTTTAAAAATCTGGCCACAAACCTTTATCACACGGTGCTAAAGCTTGATCATTTTGCCTGCATCGCTGTCCTCGGGGAACGTTTTAGGTACACATTTGAATTAAGTGATTTTTATTTTTTTTTTTACAATACAATATAAAGAAGGGAAAATGTACGTCTCTCTTTTCTCTGTACAAAACTGGATGAGCTGATAGTTTTTCTGTCATATAAATCAGGTAGCACAAAAAATCATTGCATCTTTTCTCTGTCGTCGCTACTCAATATCTATCGTTCTGACTTTTATTCTTATTGGAGATCATCAAAACATTAATTAAAAGCCTGGTGATCAAACAGCCGAATATTTATGATTCACGCCCTTACTTATTAACAAGTGGCATATTGATACACCACATATCCAAGCTGTTTATGCTCTTGCACTGAAATAAAGCAGGAAGAATTGTTACCCTTACACACTGCTTTGAAAGATTTATTCAGAAACCAGAGCTCCCTTCCCGCCACCATCCATGTCAAAATAAGCCATATCACCTGAAAAAAAAATGTTCTATTTTAAAACAGGGAGATGTAATTAGCATCCCTTTGGGGCCTAATAGATAAGAATTTCAGTGGATCAGTCTCAGGTGTTTTTTCCAGGTTTTTGTTACTTAAACTGAGAGGGAGAAGGACACTTCACTTTAAAAATGGCTGTCATTAGTACAATAGTAATTGTTGGGTTAAAAGAATATCTTTGAGAATCTGCTAACAAACCTGCCCAGTAATTACTTGTCAATGCAAGTTATTATGGGTTTTATTACCTACTTGTAAAAGTATTTACAAGACTGACCTCCCTAGCTTTTTTAGAGATCAGGGAGGATATAAAAAGTCATTTTAAAAATCAATAATTATATATTAGCACGATAGGGGGTGAAGCCTTCCAAGCCAGTTTCACAGGCTGTTGAGCCAACTCTTATGCATTCAAATGGCAGGATTGTTTCCCTAATTTTTGGCCTCTTCTTCTTTCTTTAATCATGTTTTGATGAAGTGCCATATTTATTGATTACTTCATACCCACAGTTCAGCTCCTAAACCAGAAGGGGAAATTCCCACTGGGAAGCACCCGTGCAGGATTTGCATGGAAAATGAGCTGCCCCAAGTGACCAGGAAAAAGAAATATTGGGGTTTTGGTTCTGTGCTGGTTCCCCTGGCCTGATCCAGCCTCATCCCAGACACTCAGGGTCATGCTGGGGGTGTTACTTTGGGATCAAACCTGTTAAGAACACAAGGGAATCAAGAAGGCAGCCTGATTTTTGGCAGAGATTGAAGAGATGGCTTGGGCTGGGCTGTCCCCTGTCCCCTGTTCCCTGTCCATTTTCCATCGTCACTCCGGGGCTGGTGGAGGGAGATCTCCATCACACAGGGCTTTTGTCCTCACCAACAGATATACGATGCAATTTATATTTAGAATTCTCTCTATAAAGACAGTATTGATCACAGATTCCAGATCAATACCTTGCAATTACAGCAGGCTTTAAAGGCCATCTGTCCCCAAGCAGGAGCACCGAGAGAGCCACTTCCATGGATTGTCAGCAAGTGCTACTGGTGTGTGCCCATCCTCTCCCGGCACAGACG
>NW_005054356.1:2935599-2944028 GCF_000277835.1 Geospiza fortis | reverse complement strand
TTCCTGCTCCTAGGAAGTTGGGTTGGGAATTATGGAGCTGTAACTGCTGGATATTGACCACCTCAGAGCCCCCAGACCAGCTCCTCATTGGGTTTCACAGCAGGGTCACTGACATTGGGGCTTTCCTCACCTGGGTTTTCTGCTCCCCATCACAATTTGTCCCACAGGCCACAGCTTTTCTTGTCTTCAGCTGGAAATGGTCAGCAAGAAGTTCCTGAATTTCACTAGAATTAAGAACATTTCCATAATGGTGCTGAAGAGTTTGAGTTGGACATTGTGGGTGCAAACAGAGCCCTTTTTATGTCACAGAATCTTTTAGGCTGGGAAAGATCTCCAAGATCATCGAGTCCAACCTTTGACCATTTGTGTCAGTTTGGACCACAGCAAGTGCAATATTTTTAAACATAACAAAAGAATAAAGGACATGCATCTAAAGGCAGATTTCAATTACATTTCATCGATGAGGTCTTAATTTATCAGCACCTGAACTCAAAATCAGCTTGTTAGTTGATGGCCCTGGGTGAGCCACTGGGTTGTTATTCCAGAAATGCTTCCTGGGTTTTCTTTTTTTCTTCATTATTTCCTGCAGTGGAAAGCATGTAGAATTCAGAATTCTTATTCTCCAGTTGTCTTCTGAACGAAAGTGAAAGAATAAAATAATAAAAATAATGGGTTTGGAAGCTGACTCACCTCTGCACCCCACATGTGCTGTGCCACATCCCCCCTGATCCTCCCTCCCATTTCAGTCCAATATCTGAAAAACAGAGGCCAGATTCTGGATGCATTTATTCCTGTGTCAATCCAGAGCCACCCTTTCAAATGCAGCAGATTTACCCTCTGTCTACCCAGCTCCAAACGCCATCCTCATGGTCCCAACCTCAGATTCTGAACATATTTAGGCATTTTTGAAAACAAATCCAGCAAACTTCAGTCCATAGCTCCAGGAAAATTAAATCTCCTGCACTTGAGAAGGCTTTTAGTTATGTCAAGGAGGTGATTGCAAAACTTTGATATTGATGTGACCATGCTTGTAAAATAACACCAATTGTATCACTATAAAGCACTTTATAGTGGTACAGCTCCTTTTGCTCTGCTGGACCACTTTTATACCAGTGCAAGCATTTTCACCCCAGTATCCTTCTGTCTAGTGGTGGATTTTTTTCCCTCATTATGCCAGAGGAGATGTGAAGAGTAGATGAAGTTTCAGACAACACTTATTTCTTGTACCAAAATGTTTGCACAATATTTTCTTGGAGAGTATTTTTAAAAGTGAACTCACTGTACCACTGGACTTAACTGCAGAGTAATAAACTTCCAGTTCATCATCCCTCTCAGCTCATGAAATGTCTTTAGGCCTTTGTAGAAAGCCCTGTTTGAGACAACAGATTAAACACTAATCCTGGCGGATCGCACAGCTCCGCTTCACACCATCGAGCTGAGCAAACTTTTTTTTCCCTTTCCTTTTTTGATCTAAGTAAAGGCAACAAATTCTTTCATTAGATTCCTTAGATGAGATAGCAGGGGGAAAAACGATCAGTATTTCATGAAGAAAACAAAAATAACATCTTGCAAAAATGCAGCCACGTTAAAGGCAGGGAACAAAGCCCCATCCCCACACGGCATCACACATCCTCCCAAATGCCTGAAATGTGGGAGATCTCTGTGGGCAATATTTTCCCTTAGAAGCTGGTCCAGGTAACATTTGAGAATGGCATATCTGTGTGTATCCAGGAGGACATGCAGGTGCACACGGACGTTTCCGCAGCACCCATCAGACACGGGCACAAGGTGTGAGTTTGCACATCCCTGCAGGAGCAGGCAGAGGCAGCAGCTGGGCACTGCTGGCAGCAGGAACCTGCAGGATGTGCAGGGCAGGATCTTGGCTCTACCCCGCAGCAGATGCTGGAATGTGCAATACAGGTTGCAAAAGCTGACAAGCTCAACAGTTCTCATTTGGCTCAGGGTATTCTCTGTCCTATGTCTCTGCTACAATGCGCCCTTTTGTCTTGTGCTCAGGCACCTCTTCTTAATCCTTTGTTGGTCTTTTACTCTGTGTGTTTGTTTTGGGTTTTGTTACCTGGAACATGTCAGCACGAATCAGGAGGGACCCACCCCCTTTTCAGTCCTGGAGCACAGCTGGCCACTCTGGTGAATTTGGATTTGGGTTTGCTCTGCCCCAGCGCTGGCGCTTCGTCGCACGTTTGTTGTTGGCAGCATCCTCACGTTCCATCTGTGACCCGTGGTGTCAGGATCCTGTTTCGAAAACAATAAGGAAAATAAAGAATCAAAAGCTCATTTCTCTTTAAAACAAACAAATGTATATACTCCAAATGGCAAAAAAAGGCAAGATTAAACCCATTTTTTATATGAACAAGGCAGACGGGACTCCCTCGCGAGGGGCTGGTGGTGACTTTCCCTGGCGAATGTCTCGGTGCTCCTGCACTCATTTTGTACCCAGTGCATGCTGTACAGAACATATTGCCTGAAACTTAGAGAGGAGGGGGCCAAGCTGCTCCTCCTCGGGCACTGCAGCTTGTTTGGATGAAAAGTTGCGCCTTTGATGCATTTTTATACTGTACATATTTGTATATATTAACTATATTGCCATGTTATGAACACAGATTTTGTTATATTTGCTTGTTTCGGTTTCCTACAAAAAAAAAAAAAAAGGGTCCACAATGGGGGATATTATTTTTCTTTTTCCATAGAAAATACGCTTGTAATTTTTGTTTGTTTGTTTTCTTGGTCATCATCTTTTAATGGCTCATAAAGGAATTAGAGAGGAGTTTTTGGAGGAACTCGGAGAAGCAAGTCTGTGTTTGCATGAGACCTGCCCAATTGCTGGCTACAAAGGGGGGCGGGGGGAAGAGGGGAAATCTAAGTCAAGTTTTGCTTTTAAAGCATGCTTAGTCCCATGGGAAACTCATACATGTACAATTATTCTCTTTGTATTTTATCTAATAGTGCCTGAATTATTTTTTTTAATGTCTTCTTGGAGGAACAATTCATAATTGTCAAAATTTGAAACATTAGCTTAATTTTGTTTTCATGACCTCTCATTTCTTCTCCTTATTTATTTTGTTGCTGTTTATAATGGGCCCCAAGGCCATCTCTGACATTGCAGTGTTCTTCTTCCACATTAAGGATGTTTTTAAAATTACTGAGATTATTGAGCCAACAGGCTGCTTTAATCAAAACCATGTTTCACTTGGTTTGGATGATTATGAATGGGCCTTGCATGGAAAAGCCCTTTCTGCTGGGAGGACCATACCATCTAGTGGCCCCAGAGCTCCATCACACACAGGCATCTTCCCAAGATTCACTTTCTCCAAGCCTGCCTGGCAATTTGGCTTCCAATTATTTGCTTATTATAACGAACTTCAACTAAACAAATTGATAATGTTAATGGCTTTCCCCCCCCCACCCCCTTCGGTTGATTGCTAAATAAATTCGTATAATTTATACTAGAGGAGATTATTGCTTTTATTGTTTTGGGTTCCCCCAAACCAATTATTAACAATCAGGACTATGTATCTCATTAAATTTAAATCAGGTCAAACCTATTTATCTAAGGCCTTTTCTGATTTACAGGAAGATGACTGCATTCCAGAGCATTTAAGATGTATTTCTGTGTATGATTTTGTAGCATTGAAATCTATTAATGGTGATTTTTTTGTTCTGTATTTTCACCACGGTAAACACATTGTATTAAAAAAAAAATCCCTCAACTTTCCCACCGAAAACATTACTTTTTATGCCCAGGGATTTATTTTTTTTTTAATAAAATCACTGCAGTTTTAGAACTGTAATTAAAGCCCTGAATAATAGATCACACATCTTTATCTGTTGTGTTTAAAAGGAAAAAAAATAGCCCAAACTGTTCACATAATCCTGAATGCCTCATTTCCATAAAAAAGGTTTCTATACATATATTATTTACATTTTTAAACATGGTAATTCTTCCCTTTGTGGCATAAAATGTCTCTTTTCCACTGCAGCTACTGGAAAGCGACTGCTCACATCTGAAATGTTATCGTAATTTGCATCAGGAAACCCAACTGCAGACATTAAGGACTTGGGTGTGTTCAATTATGATTTTGCTGGAGGCTGTCCCTCATTTTAATGCTGCACTCATTGAACTACCTTTCTGAAATCTAGCTGATATGGCTCACCACAGACATGCTTCACAACATCATTAGCTTTGCAAATGGCTTCATTTCAGTCAATGCAGACTTCAGTTTTTTTGGCCAATTGTAAAATGGAAATTTGAAAAGGGGAAAAAAAAGAAAAAAAAAGAAAAAAAAAACAGATGCACTTAAAACATGAAAAGAATTATTTATATGATAAAAATATATTTAGATTTTCAAAGCACAAGACTGAACAGAAGTGCTCTTTTTATGCTTTCTGAAGATGTTACTGTTAAAAGTCTTTCTACATCAGGCTTAATAAATCTGTAATGACATTTGATGGATTGATTTTTGTGTGGGTTTTTCTTTTCTTTCGCTCTTTTTTTTTTTTTTTTTGCCTTTCTTTCTCTGCAGAGAAAGAAAAAGACTGACCTGGAGAGGCTGTGGGAGTGAAAAAACCACAGGAATGTGCCTGTTTCAGTAAAACTCACCCAGGATTTCTGCAAGCTCTTTTCCCTTCAATAATAATAATTTAAAGTAAGAAAAAGAAGGGGGTAAAAGCAACACCACCACGCTGTGTTGGTTTCTCCCAATCTTTCCCTCTCCCTCCTCTGGCTGTGGGGTTATTTATTGGCTGGGGGGACACCCCCATCCCACCCCACCCCATCCCTGTGCTGAGCACACCCCACACTGCCTCTGATCCTGCCACACTGACCTCTTCTCTTCTTCTAAAAGTGATTTTTTTTCTTTTTTTTTTTTTTTAAAAAAAAAGGAATATATTGCACACATTTCAAGAAACCCCTCTAGGGTAAAATAAAAAATATATATAGATGGCTAAAATAACAAATGAATCATAAAACTTCGAGATGGAAAAGGACTATTAGATCATCCAATTCATCTTGCTGTCTGCCAATACAGGTTTGCTGCCTTCCCCTGGGCTTTGTCTCGCCTCTCTGGCTGAACTCCAGCTCTGGGTCCTCTGCCCCTTCCCTGCAAGGGCCCTGGAATGTTTTATAGGGACGGGGCCCAATCCTGCCCGCAGGGAGGCTCACCTGCAGCTCCGACCCCAAGGATTTCAGCGCCCCACAAAGCTGGAACTTGCTGGGCTGAGAGGGGATTTCACCTGGCTCTGGCATCCCTGGGCTGTGGGGCTGGGATTGGGATCCACAGGGATCAGCAGAGATCCACAGGAATCCACAGGGATCAGAGGAATCTCCAGAGATCCATAGCAATCCCCAGGGATCCACAGGGATCCAGAGATATCCACAGAAATCCACTGGGATCCACAGAAATCCCCAGAGAGCAGGAATCCCCAGAGACCCACAGGGACCTCCAGATATCCACAGGGAACCCCCAGGGATCCCCAAAGACCTCCAGAAATCCCCAGGGATCTGCAGGAATCCCCAGAGACCCACAGGGACCTCCAGATATCCACAGGGAACCCCCAGGGATCCCCAAAGACCTCCAGAAATCCCCAGGGATCTGCAGGAATCCCCAGAGACCCACAGGGACCTCCAGATATCCACAGGGAACCCCCAGGGATCCCCAAAGACCTCCAGAAATCCCCAGGGATCTGCAGGAATCCCCAGGGATCCCCAGGGATCCACGTTCCCCCTGTTTCCGAGCCCTGGTGCCCCCCAGCACAGCATTCCCAAATCCTGGAGACCCCAAACCAGCTGGAGGCAGCTCCCAGCAGCCTGGGGAGAGTAAATCAGAGACAGCTCTGATTTATTCCAAGGGTTGAACTCGCTCGTCTCCCTTTATTTTTGTTTTTTTAATTATTGGTGATTCACTCCAGCAGAAGAACAAACAAACAAACAAACAAATAAAATCAACCCTTCAGCTTCTCAGATGGATGTTTTGGCTACAGGGCAGCTTTGAAAGCTGGTTCAGTTGTTTTTTGCTTTCATTTCTTTTCTCTGCTCCTCAAAACTGTCTTGATTTAATAAAAGTTAAATGTTTTCATAGGAAAATCAGGCTGGGTGGTTTGTGATTCTTTTATGTACAACACGAATATTACATTATTCAACAATTCAGGAATAAATTTAATTCTGCCTACCTTTGCTGAGTGTTTTACAATGGAATGGTCTGGCAGAGGGGCTGGGGGCTGAGCAGGGACCCCCTGGCTGCAGGAGGGCACCGGGGTCAGGGCAGGAGGGCACAGCACCAGAACGGGGCAGGCAGAGAGCAGAGCCTGGCACCGGGGAGGGGACACAGCTCAGGGGGAGGTGACACCTGCCTGAGACCATGGAATGGGAGGGAGAGACACCAGAGAGGGAAACATCTCCAAGGAGTGCCAGGAGGGGCTGCCAGGCTCTCCCCAGGGGTGCCCAGGGACAGCTGGGCATGAGGAGCCAGGATGGGGGTGAGGGATGGAACGTTGGATGGACACAAGTGGGATGAGGAACAAGGAACATAAACCAAACCCAACAGGTTCCACCTCAACATCAGCACAAACCTGCTGTGGAGGGGGCACAGCTCCAGGGATGGCACGGATCTTTCCCTGTGGAACAACCCCAAACCCACCTGGATCAGTTCCTGGGCTGGGTCATCCCATCCCATCCCATTCCAATCCCATCCCATCCCAATCCCATCCCATCCCAATCCCAATCCCAATCCCAATCCCAATCCCATCCCAGTCCCATCCCAGTCCCATCCCAGTCCCATCCCATCCCAATCCCAATCCCATCCCAATCCCATCCCAATCCCATTCCAACCCCATCCTGTGGGAGTGTGACCCAGTTTGCTCTGCACTCTCCAAGCACAGCCCCTGGAGCTGTGTTCACCAGGCAGAGCAGGGTGCACCCCTGGGCTTGGGCATTTCAGGTGGCACGGCACCAAGGAAGCACTAAATTACATAGAAGACAGATTTCCCACAGAAATCCACCTTAAATACACTTATTTTTTTAGAAATGGATGCCAGCTTTACGTTAATACTCAACTTTAATTTATAATGATGCAAGTACAGCCACAGTTCCTCAGTTACCCTCCACCAAAAAAGTGCTTTTTGCTGCCCAACTATCACTTATTTCTACTTTTAAAGCATTCACAACCAAATGCACTCAATCTGGCTTTCTGAGCGTGCAGGCCAGTGGTGTGGGGCAGCTCAGGTGGGATTAAGGCGTCCTGGGCTCTATAAATCCAGTCCAAAAGTCATTAACAAATCTTTAAAAAAATAAAAATCCAGAACCAAAACCAAATCCAAAGCATTTCGTGCACCGCTCTATTCAATATTCTCCTTTAACTGACAAAAGCTGAACAGTGTCACAAGCGTTAAAGAATTTTGTTTGCTTGTTTTTCCAAGCTAATAAAACACCAATAGCTCTGGCTAAACTCATCCAGAACATATTGAGGTTAAATTAACAAAAGGAGAAACCCCTGAGCCCAGGCAAACAGCAATAATGCCTGGTTGGAGAAGGGGGAAATCACATTTTTATATGAAAAGCCCATCTGTAAGCAATTGTGCTAATGCTTTAAAGATGATCAGCTCAGGCTTTTGGAGTCAAACAGGAAAACAACCCAAAATCTTATCAGGAAAGAGATTTTTCAACCTGAAAACAGATTCTGTCAAAATGTCAAAGGCCCAGATTTAGGTTCTGCCAAAAGAGACTTTAACAGACCCACTTTGAAGAGAAATGCTGAGTTCAATTACCTTTGAACCTCATGGAACAGCTGGAGGGAGAGCAGAAATCCAGCCCCAAACACAGCCCTGAAGGGGAACCCGAAGGAAACTGAAATGAAATAATGCCCATGTCATGCTCAGCCCCTCCCTGAGCACCAGCACGGGGCAGGTGTCCCACAAAGGTGGGAAAACCCCAAAGCTGAGCCTGGGAATGTTCCCTGGAGACCCCAGAGCCATCAGCTGAGAGCAGGAGCCGTCCCAGAGGCAGGAAATGTCCTGGCCTGCTGTGCAAAGCTGGGAGCTTGCAGCGGGTTTCCGTGGGCTGTAAAGAAACGGAAAGCAAAAAAAATAAATCAAGTTTGGGGAAAATGTATTTCAGCATTAATTATCATTTCACTCAGTTCTGATCTTCTCGTTTCCCAAACTATTTATGCTCAACTTTGACATTAAAATTTCATTGGGTTTGCTCAGATCTACTTTATTTAGCAATGTTTAATTAGACTTTTGAGAGCATACATATAGATATTAAAAATTCAGAACTACCCTAAACTGAAATAATATTTCATGACAAAATGTGATTTTTAAATTTTTTCTTTTTTTTTTTTGCTTTAAGTGCAAGCTCTTTCCTGATTGTCCAGAATGACCAGTAAACCAAGGAGCCTGTGGTTTCCTTGGCTTAC
>NW_005054356.1:2907783-2935557 GCF_000277835.1 Geospiza fortis | reverse complement strand
TGAAGGGATGAAATCACAGGAAAGTTCTTTGTAATTATTCAACCAGACAAAAAATCAGTAATTAGGTCATGACTTTCAGAGAGGATTAATGAAAACATTTCACATGAGCAAAATGAGTTTTAAATGCCAGTGTGCCCCACAATTATTTATGTGGTTGAATGTGCTCATGCAGAAGGTTCTGTCCTGGCGAAGTGTCCCACGTTACAGCCACATCCCTTCAGTAACTGTAGGCACAACAATGCTTGCCTGCAGCTAAATCCAACACATTTCAGGAGATATCGATGGGGAGAGGAGGGAAAATCCGAGATAACCTTTGAGGATGAGGTTTGCTCCTGTTCATCTCCCTGTGTCTGGAGCTCCGGGTGATGCCGCGATTCCCGATTATTGAGGGGCTCAGCGCCTCCCTCCTGCGGGGCTGCGCTGCCTTCATCGGCTGCTCTTGTGCCGTTTCGGATTCATTCGGGAATTTACAGGGACCCGCTGCTTGGGACGCGGCTCCGGCTCCGCTGCTTGGCCGACACCGCCACCTAATGCTGGGCGGGGAGCGCCGGGCACGGGAACGGGGCTGCGGAGCCCGGGCACGGGAATGGGAATGGAGCTCCAGAGCCCTGGGACTGGGAATGGAGCTGCGGAGCCCGGGAATGGGAATGGTGCTCTGGAACCCGGGAATGGAAATGGCAATGGAGATCCAGAGCCCTGGGACTGGGAACGGGGCTGCGGAGCCCTGGCACGGGAATGGGAAGGGAGCTCTGGAGCCCTGGAACTGGGAATGGAGCTCCAGAGCCCTGAGACTGGGAATGGAGCTCTGGAGCCCTGGCATGGGAATGGGAATGGAGCCCCAGAGCCCTGGCATGGGAATAATGTTCCCAGAGCCCTGGCACCGGGAATGGAGCTCCAGTGCTTTTCCCCTGGCACCAGGAATGCTGTTCCCAGAGCCCGGGCACAGGAATGGTGTCCCCAGAGCCTTTCCCAGCCCCTGGACGCCCCGGTGCCCCCCAGCGCTGGGATTCTCTCGGATGCAGCGCACACGGAGCGCAGGGAAAAGGTGTACAGGAGGGGAAGTAAAGGGGGAAAACTTCCAGAGAGGGAATGTGATTCCCAAAATCCAGATTTCCTGTCCTGCAGAAAAGGCTGGGGTGCTTTGGGGTGCTTTGATTTCACACACACACACAGGAGGATAAAAAGCTGCTGAGACAGCCCAGACAGAACTGATCCCGCAGTGAGGACACCTCACCTTCCCCTTCGGATCCTTCAGGAGGGAGAGCCTGGGGCAGCAGGAGAAGCCTGAACCCAGAGCATTCTGTGGTTTGTGATGCTCATCCCAGCAGCCTCCCCATGGAATTCTGCTCCAGCTGCTCCCCCAGCTCCTGATTTTTGCCATGTCCACACCTGACCCAATCCTGGACTCTGTGTCCACCAACAAAGAACTCCAAACCAGATAAAGCTTATCACACACCTGACCCTCGTTCCAGACCCCACGTGTCAAAATGGGCATTCTTGCAATTAGCACGTGATTACTCAATCTGCATAATTACACGTGGTAATCATGCTGCAGCCTGTTTGGAACTGCCAGATCTCATTTGCCCCACTAATCCTGGATCATATCAGTATCTTCAGTAGGAACTACTACTTTAGATGTTATGAATTAATATTAAGATGAAATTGAATTAAATGTACTGATTTTAATGTCATGAATGCACTCATAACTATTTTTTTCCCCTGAGAACCATCTGCAATTTAGAGACTTGCTAATCCTAATTAAATGCACTTTTCTCAAGTGTGTGCAAATGAACAGAGAAATCTGCTCGGGAAAGCACTTGCATATTTTCCTTTTTCACAAAGGGGGAGAAGAAGCTGTTTGCTGGTTTAATATTAGCTCTTCCTCCTTAAGTGAGAACGAGTTGCTTCCTTGCAATTTCAGGACACAGAGCAGTCAGAGATGGATCTAAAGGGACAATTTGCTAAAAGCAGAAAGAGCCTTCAAGTGTTGGTGATGCTGCTCTGAACATTCATGCTGGAGTTTAGCTATTCTGGACAGTGCTTGAAACCCCAAAATTCTGCTCGGAGGCAGCAAACAGAGCCTGGCACTCACAGGTACAGAGCACACGGAATATTCTGTCCTGGTTCTTGCCTTCAGCACCTCCTCAGGCAGCACTGGAGCTGCTGCTGGGTTTTTGTGCAGAGCTCACAGAACTCAGTCCTGAACAGCCAGCTCTGTGTGGCTGATCTGAAACCAGCCCGAGGGACCCTCAGCCTGGGGACAGCACCAGGGAGAGCAGGCTCAGGGTGGCTGCAGGGCTCAGGGTGGCCGCAGGGCTCACAGCACCCCGCTGTCCCCTCCAGCAGTGCCACCCAGCCCCTGCGACCCACACCAGTGGTGCTCCAGACCCCAAGTGTGCCCCACAGGCCAGGCAGCACTCACCATTGCATTTCCACATTATTTTGGCCACCAGCTCCCACATTTGGAAGGATTCACCCCATAAGCAGTGCTGCTTTTGTTAAACCAAGAACCCAGCCCAGCCTGGACATGCAGGAGGCTGTGCCCCCTCATTAGTGCCCCCAAATGGGGCTCTCACTGGTGAAACCCCTCTCTCCCAAGGATGAGTTGCCTTGGAGCAGTCTCTCCCTCAGGTGCCTTCCAAGCTGATTAATTTCAGTTTTGAGATGTGGTCAGAGGTGCTGGTGAGATCTGGCACCTCAGAGAGTTCCAGGAACACAACAGACCTAGAAAATTTTGCAGAACACACTTGGTTTAAAAAACTTCATAATAATTTAATACAGATTATGAAGTCCTACAATAAAAAACACAATCAATGCTCCTCTCAATGTTATTATCACAAAAAATGCATTTAATAACTCAGTTTCCTTTCCTGAAGGAAAAGAACTGCAAGAGAAGAAAGCAAAAGTTTCTCCCTTATTTCAAGACAGATTTTCTGGGGAGTGACTCAGTATTTTCATGTAACTGAACATGAATTTGGATTTGGTTATTGGCAGCTTCTCCCTCTCCCCCAGCAATGCGAGGATGGTGAAAGGTCAAGTGAACATGAAATTCCAGGCAACTCCTTTTAAGCTTTAAAAGCAAGACACAGAAACCAGTTTTGCAAAACACCAAGTCTATATTTACATCCACATGTAATAATATACTCAACTAAAGTGAAATACATCATAAATTAAATGAGTAATGTGTGCCTGCTGCTTGCCGACTTCCGGTTCCAACAATTAAAATAGAACAAAATGGAATGAAATAAATACATTTAAAAAAGAAAAAAGGAAAAAAAATCAACAATTTGTACCTCTATATATGCACTGCTATTTCCAAAGGAACATACAAAACCAGTAGTATCCCAATAGTTAATACTGATGGGCAAAGTGTGGTGATGCTGCCATGGAATGGAGTCTTCAGGTCCATTTTTCCATTCCAACCCCAAAAAAAGCCTTGAGGGAAACTGTACCAGCATGAAGGAGATTAAAAACAAACAAGCCTTAGGTCTGTTTGCTGCAACACATTAAAAAGCAGCCCTGCCCCGTGTGGCACAGGCAGAGCAGCTCCAGCCCTGCACCTCCAGGACAGGGAGAGATCACACACAAAAATAGATTAACCCTTTTCCAAGTGAATTCATCTTCAAAAATAGGCTATAAAAGTGCAAAACTAGGAAAACAAAAATCTAGATTATGTACATATGGCTCAGCTTATGAACAGGAAAACAGGTCAATAGTGTACAATTTCCTGATACACAGCACTTCATTCCATTGCCAGTTTACAGAGACATTAAAAACCAGTCCCATTTACAGGAACTAAGACAACTGGAACATCTCAAGTTGCATAATGAAAAAACAAGAGTTTCCAGGTTTTGCTATTTTACATTTGCTGTAAGAGGGAAGAGAGAAAAACAAACAGTGCAAAATATTTAATTGTTCTGTTTTACTAAAATATATGGAAGTCAAAGCCAGGTACAGAAGGAATTAACTCTTAACTACAACTTCATGAGAAGAAACGAGGAAGGCAAGTTAAAATATGCAACAGTTCTGCTTTACTGGCTGGTAACTGGCCATCTTCCCTTTACAAAAATTAAACTGCATGTGCATTAGAAAAAACTCTTGTTGTCTTCACAAAAAAATAAAAGGAGATATTCTCCCATTTACAGGTTATTTCTCACTCATTTTAAACACCCAGTAGATGCTAAAACTTGACATCAAGAAGCTTCCAAGCACAGTCAAGTAGGCTCCATCACAGCCACATCCCTTTTGCAGTCTGCAGAACCCAAATTCATATTTCAAGGCTCTTACTGAGACTTTACAGCTTTGGACAAAGGTGCAAAGGAGTTTTTTTTTTCTTGAAATGTGACTGCGTGGAGCTTAGTACAGAACCAAACATTTGAAACATGGAGATTATTATTGTTTCTCAAGCAAGTCCCAGGGATTTTCCATTTGGATAGTGGCAGAGGTGTTTTTAAGAAGCTTCTCTGAAGAACAGCAACCAGTGCCAAGAGAAGAATCCAGCCACATTTCAGGAAATCCAAAATGTCAAGTATTGCCTCATGCTTGCATTTAAAACCGTGCTGGAAAGAACCCCAGAGCAGCAGAGCCCTCCAGCACGGCCTGGTCCTCACCCAGCCAAGGCAGATCAATGTCAGCACCGTTGCTTTAATGTTCACAACATTTATAAACCGGACACTTTCAGACAGTTTATTTGGAACTTTTAAAAAACTAACATAGTTCAACAGGAAAAAAAACCAACAGATGAGAAACTTTCACTTTTATGAAAAAGGAGCATTACGCCAACAGGATTTTCAACTTCAATATTTACAGTTTACCTGAGGTGCAACGATATATATTCTTTCCAAGAGAAACTCTTCAGCAGCGCTCAAGTATGTAAAAATAGAACTCCTACCTAATATTTGGTCAATTAATTCTAATGAAAAATACTCAAAAGTCAAGGTCAAGATATACATTCTCCACACACCTTCATAACCCAATTGTTTAGACTACTTTTGTATGGCTATTTGGTACAAAATGTTAAAAGAACCAATATTATAAAACTGTAGTGTTTCTATATACAGTACAATCACAGCTTAGTTCAGTAGCTTTCACCATTTTCTCTTCCTCAGGGGATGAACCGCAGGTATAACTCCATGGAATATGCACTTGTGTCCTTAGACCTGGAGGGGGAAAAAGAGGAATAAATATAAATTTGTGGTATACAGCTCTAAAATAGTACAGCACAGTTTTTACTGGGAGGAGTCTCTTTCTAACAAAGGGAATTCCTTCCACATCCTTGCTAAAGAATTGATACTGCCATGGAAGTCTGGACTGCCAGCTTTTATCTGGCAAATAAAGTCTACTCTGGAAGATGCTCAGCCCCAGGAAGAATCTCAGGCATGAAATCAAGTTAACAACACAACCAGACACACCTATGCTTAGTAGGAGGACAATAAGAGCAGTAAGATTAGAAGAATACCAAGAAATAAAAGGTTTTAAAAGCTGTCAACTCAATGTCAGTCAGCTCTGCTCCCAAAATCTTTCCATGAAATCATGTGTGCTGGCCCAGGTGCTACAGCATTCCAGAAATACTCCTTAAGTATTCCTTTTAAAAGGGAAATGATCTGTAGTTCTGGGTTAGAAAAAGGCCAACAGATCTATTTATTCCCAGTCCTGCAGAGCACTTCTGTCCCGAGCAGTGATGGGTGCTGCAGGCACAAGGTCCAGCTGCAGCCCTGAGGAGATGAACTCATAGCACCAGGTACAGCTTTCACCTGACCTCCCTCCCTCTGCTGAGCAGGGAAATCCCTCTGGGACACCTCTGGATCACAGGGAGAGGCTGCCCAGGAGCCCCAGGAAGGCCTCCTGGACTCAGAGCTGGGGTCTGAGGAGCCCTGAGTGCTCAGCAGGGGCACAATGGGCAGGGGCCCACCCAACAACCCCAGCACCCAGAACTGTGTCACAGGCACCTCCCCTCACTTGTGCTCCTCCAGCCTCAAGGACTGACTGAACTTGGACTCCCTGACTTTCACTGCACACTTCCCACTGCAATTACAATTAATGTATTTATCTAGTGTTACCCTCCCACTTCTCTTCAAAAAGGAGCATCCTGTACCTATCAAAGAAGCCATTACCACTACTCCAAACAATCAGAGCTGCCACCCCAGCATCTGGTGATTTTTTAAGGAGGAAATTTTTATCTTTTCAGGCTCAGACTTTCACAAGCTCTCCTCATGCTGTGCAGGAACCTTTGATGTCATCAGCACCCCATGCAATGTTTAAGGACAATTAGTTCAGAAGGTTTGTGTACCGTTCTGGAGTGATTCAGTTCTTCTTGTCACTGGGTCTGAAGGGCGTGTTCCCCACAAAGGGCTCGAAACTTCTCTTCTGCAGCAGGTTGCTGGGTAAGTGTTGGTATGACACTGATCTCTTTCCTGAAAAAAAAAAGTCATTTAAGGGAGTTAGCATTATTTCCTGCTCCTTTCAGGTCCACATCAGCATCCAGAATCCAAAGTTCCTTGATAAATCATCTCACAATCGGGCCTCAAAAATCTAGATATTCCTACTATAGGAAATTCAGGATCCAGAATCAATATAAGGAGAATGAAAAGATAATTTAACAACTTTGTGCTAAGTTTTATTGAAGTGATGTCTTTGCTTAACTCATCCCACAGCAGATGTTCTACCTAAGGAGGTCTAACTGCTGCACCCTTAATGCCCAATTCAGTTCCTGTATTTGTCTGAAAACTGAATTTTTCAGTGAGTATTGGAGAGGAAAACTGGGGTACTTCATTGCTGCCATCGAGGATTACATGGAACTCATGACACTTTAAAGAGTGTTAATACAATTTACTTGCAGACCTTTGTTAAGCAATTTTCAGTCTATATACAGGTAGTTTTGTGTTTATCTGAGACCATTAACTCACATTTATAGATGTGAAATCAATGCCTGTTCCATAGTAAGTCTTACTAGCTTAGGCAAGCAGTCAAAAACACTTCATAAAATTAAGGCAAAAAGTCCAGAATCATTACTCCCACAGGATCCAAAAAGCCCAACTGCCATCCATATTCCATGAGAGCTTCCAGTGCAGCGCTGAAAAAAACACCTCCTGATCTTTAATTAAATTAAAATGGCACAGCCAAATTAATATTTCAACAGAATCCACGGAGCCATTGGAGTGTGTCACGAGCAATTGTCTTTAATTTGCAGCCTCTGCCAAATCAATCAGCCAACAGGTTATCCCTGATAACATGTTGCCATTGCAAAGGCAACTAATTTGAGAATAACACAAACTGAGTGGTTTCAGAATGTTTCTGTCTCTTCAGGGCAACACGGGATGGCAAAGCTTACAAGCAATAAGGGAAGGCATCATGCTTTAATCAAGTTTGCCAAGTGGAACATATTCTCCTGACAACTTGATCCAGCATTTAACATGCGACAGAACACGATGGGGGCACCACGGGGATGTTGCCACAAGGCACACGGGCCCTCAGAAAAAGGTTTTGACATCGTGGATTATAAAATCAGCAGGGTTCAAGAGGGGGAGAGGGCAGAAAGCTGCAGGTCTGCACCTGCACAGCTCTGCAGATGGCATCACACAGCTGAGGTCTAGAGAAACTGCTGTGTTTCATATTTTTAACGGAAAATAAAAATAATTTAAAGAAACTTTTATCTCTGCTCTTCACCCAAAATAAAATTCTGACACTGAGAGGTTGCTTAGCTGTTACCCTGAACCCTTCTCAACAACTATCAAGGTTTGGGTTGGGTACTTCTGAGCAAATTGGTAGAAAAATCAAGAAATTATCCTTACAGACCTACATCTCCTAGCCCAGGGCTTTTATGGAAATTGCTACGAACACCCAGCAGAGGGGGGCTCGTTTCAGAGCCTTTCCAATGGAGGTAACAGCCATAAAAAGTTGCTTTTCCCTCCCTGAGCCAGCACTGGGTAATGAACAATGAAACCCTCATTTCCATGACAACAATGCTGTCAAATCAGCTGCAGCCACCGTTCTGAGGGCTCTAAAAACAAAACCAGTGCACAGTTCTTGACTGCAGGGCAGTGTGTCCAGGCTGGCACCAGGGAAGAGGAAGCAAAGCCCAGCCTGGAGACTCCTCTGGCACAGGTGGAGCTTCCCAAAGAAGAACCAGGTGGATTCCAGTGAAGTCCCTGTTTAAAAACAGAGCTGCTGCTGCAGCAGGCTGCCCTGGCTCACACTGCTGGCACCTCCACACACTCACTGATCCTGTCACAGCACCAGGACAGCAACTTCTGTGTTCGTGGGCACCCCTGTGCAGACCCCAGTGTGCATTCCTCACAGCAGTTCAGGCTCCACAGCCAAAGCCCTGCACCAGCCCAGGCATTAACCCCACTTCCTCACCCCTCAGTGACTCAGCTGTGGTGCTTTTCCTTCTTCACTCCCTGCCCAGCCGGGCACACAACGGTGACACCTTCCCTCACCTTTCCCATAACCCACTAGCAAAGCCTGCATACTTATATATAAACAGAAATTATTTATATGTGATATATTCTTGAAGCCCACAGCCTTAAAACAAGCAAACCAAAACCAGAACAGAGTGAGCAAATACTATTTTTGCCTCATAACTAAATGTGGATTCAGTATTTGCAGTTTGCTGACCTGAGGGAACACACCCCTGCTTGTTACCATCCCAGACTACTTCAGAGGAGCAACTTTACTGCTTCCAGAGAATGGGAGCATTCAGAGTTCAGGAACTTCACAGACTTTCAGACTACACAGCCCACACAGGCTATTCATTTTTATAATGGGATCTTCGTCTCAAAATTCAAAGTCCTGTATTTGTAGCTAAGTCCATGCTGAGCTCAGCTTCAAGTCATAAATACCACCTTCTACAAATAGTCAGACAACTGCTTAAATATCACCCAGCACCTTTTAATCTCAGCCTCCTGCTGACTTTTTGAAAATGTTGACCAAGGACAAAACACAAAAAGCATGTATTTTGTAGAAGTACCAGAGTTCTCCCAATACATCACAAATCATTTATCTCTGCTAGGCCCAGAAGTTTCCACAGAGCATTGCTACACCATAATTAGAATAGCAGAAATCTGTTGTCTTGATTTAACAAAGCATTCTGTTCCTACTAGAAGTTAAACATTAAAAAAAAACCCATTGAAGAGCAGAAGTCCAAAATTTACATCAGTTTTATGATCTGCAATACATCCTTTTCTGCTCTTGAAAGAAACAATTTTCCAAGGCAGCTTTTTTTTTTTTTTTTTTTTTTTTTTGTAAAAAGTTTTATTATTATTCCAGATGGTCCAAGACTTCTGGCACATTAAGCAGAGAGTCTCATTCCATATCCTGGATTAGTCAACATGTCTGGAGCGGTCTGATGAGCAAACAATACATGTTTGCCATCAGAAACCCATGGCAGAGGGGAAGGGGGAACTTGAGGAACTTCAGACCCCTCTTTAAAATTCAGCCCTTCCATGCCTAATTCCCCAAGCCAGGAGCCTGCAGAACCTGGATTTTAAGTTTAAAATCCAAGCACTGACTGAACCTGGTGAAATGCTAAGTACAGCTCTTTTTTCAATGTTTCAAGGTGGGCACACACTCATTTACATCCCATTCCCCTCCCTGAGCAGTGGTGTGAGAGGAGGAAGGAGGGACTGTACCTTCTCCTGTCGAGCTGATGACTTGGCCATTGCTAGATCCACAAGAACCATAAAGTGATCCAGAGCTGTATGGCTCGTAGGGTTTGAGAGCAGTCAATCCATTGGGAGGATCAGCATCATCTGCACTGAGGAGCCCTTGTTTGGTTGGCAGAACAGAGGATGTGGGTTTGGTGCGAGGGTATTCCTGAGGTAGCAGATTTGCATATCTGTTTGCAACGTGAAATCTGCTCATTTCATATCTCCTGTAATTAGCCAGTGGAGAGTCCAGGTGCTCCACAGCTACCACAGAGGGTTTCATCCGTTTGGAAGAGCTTTCTCCATAGTCCAGACTTGCACTGCTCCCAGATTTACTGCAGAGATAGTCTCTGCCTCGCTGGCAAGCCCAGCCAGGTTCATTGAGGTGAGACTCCAGAACCCCATTCATGCTGCTGCTGACCAGACCAGACTGAGTCACTGGGGCACCCAGAACTTTGATTTTATAGTCAGATTTCTTTACTCTGTCCAGTACTGGAGAGATCCTGAAACTGGAGTGCACTTCTTCTTGCTGAGGTTGTCTGTAGTTGTTTGCCTGAGCTCCAAGGTTGCTTTGCTGTTTATGAAACTTGAGGTTACTCGGGGCTGTACTGCTCGACTCGCTCACGGAGAAGAGAGGGGCTTTGTTCTGAGGAGGGGCACACTGCTTGGCTTTCCCTGGCTGCAGTGCTTTTTGCTGTGGGGTTGTGGAAGCCTTGTTTTTATTGGGATGGAGAGGCAGAGGAGGCACGTCCTTGCCCAGCAGGGCCGGGGGGCAGCCTGTGCGCCGGGCCTTGGCCACGGCCTTGCTCCTGTAGCCGTTCTTGTTAACGGTGTCAGGGTTGTACTTGTGCATCAGCCTCTGGTGCATCATGAGGACCTCGGGGTAAAATGTCCTGTAGGTACAGAAGGGGCAGGTGCTGGGGGCCAGCAGGCCTCTGCTTGCAATCACCGAACACTCCTGGGAAGTCTTACTGGTTAAGTCCAAGGGCTGCTCGTGACAGTCCACGACAGGTCTGCGTCTGTAGTTCTCAGTGCATTCTTGCATATTGTTCACATTTTTCCCACCAATGAAAGCACAGATGTACTGGACATCATCTTCCTCTGATGCCACAGAAGCCTTTCTCTCTCTTTTAGGTTGGGCTTCCTTGGTTTCCTTCTCAGCCTTCAGTTTCTCCGGGTAAGGAGTGGGCACGTTCTCAGGTACTTGACTCAAACTGCTACAAACAGAACCTTTGTTCGATTCCCTGGAATTGTTCTTTACTTTTAAAAAGACTGTGCTGCCCATTGCATTGCTCAAGGACAGAACTTCCTTTTGCTGCTTGGCAGGTGGGCAGCTCTCAGCATCTTTGGCACCATCAAAAAGCCTCTTCAGATTTTTGGTTTCTGGAGCAGCATCAGCAGCCAGCGACAGCGCCGTCTCCTGACCCCGCAGGGAACCTTTGCTGTCGCCCTTCCCATCAGCTGCACTGTCACCGTGCCTGTCCTTGTGGTGTCTCTCTAAATGATACCTCAGGGAAGTTTTCTGGGCTGCTGCATACTCACAGAATTCACATTTGTACGGCTTTTCACCTGCAACACAAATTTATCAGTAAATCACGATGAGATTTGAAGTCTTGATCACAAACGCAAGGGAACATTGTGGACTCAAACACTAAAACTGATTTTTCTCTCCCCTTCCACACACTCCTAAGTCCCAAACTCGCGTAAAACATTTAAACAACAGTATCTTAATGCTTTTACTAACTACAGTGACACCTTCTGGCTGTGCTGGGATGTTTCCACACGCTGGCTGTGGATGGAGATGGGAGCTGACAACGTGTTTGGCAGAGATAAGCAAGGAGTGGAACTCTGGGTCAACCCCAACAAGCTGCAGCCCTTGATCATCCCACAAGCGCCCTATTCCCAACACAAACGGGGCAGCTCAGCTGGAAACAGAGCTGCCCCCCAAGAACACACAGGCAGCAGCAGGAAGGGTCTGTCTGGCTATGCAAAACAAGGAGCTGAGTTGAAAAAGAGACTCAGCTTTGCCCCAGGTAGCAGCAGCTGGCAGACAACCAACTTCACACCTGAGAAATTGGCTGGTTTTTAAATTAAAACCAAACCCTAAATTTTTGCTATACCACTAAATGTAGAAAAAAATTAAAACTTTAAAAAATATGGTTTTAACAATACTTAATGCAATTAGCATTATTTAAAACCATTTATATTTACGTAAATAATTCAAATAGATTTTAACTGCAATTATTTAATTTTGTTTAGAATTAGAGAAAACTTTGTTCTTAGCATCACCAACTTGGAGGGCAGTTTCTGTTTCTCAAAAGCAAAATCAAACATTCTATCCAAGTGGACTCAGCAGATTTCCCTCCCCTCCCCAAAGGTGTAGCCCCCATTTACCTGTATGAGTTCTGAGATGAATATTGAGGTAATAATTGGAGCGAAAATACTTTCCACAGTAGCTGCATTCTCTGGAGGTCCCAAGGGTTTTAACTTTTGTTCTTTCCAAACTGTCTTCATTTTTATCTTTGAGAGAAAATACAGGCATATTATGAAGAGCAAATGTAAATTTGCAGTCTTGTTAAAAAGTCATTTTTTTAATGATAAACATAAAATTCTGAACTGCAGTCAAATTCTACACTCTGCAAGTAACTTTTGCTCTGTTTTGCAGCACTCTGAGTAACAAGAGCACAAGAGTTCAAGAGATTTCTGTCCACAATACTGTGGTTTGTGACAGTGACCAAGGAGACCAGAGAACAAACAAGATTCAAAGAAGAAGAAAAAAGTTTTCTTTATTTACCTACAGAACCTTAACGGAGAATGGCCCATCTCAAATACACAGGTTATAACTGTATTATTTTATTAAATGGGAAGTTTGAATTAGTGCAAGTGGGATGATTCAGACTAAAAACCTGCTCTGTGCATGACAGCCAAACACAGAAAGGTGGGGAAGGAAGGCCTTTCCTTTTAAATTAATTCTAATAATGTATTATTTATGTGCTAATCAATGGAATGTCTGTAGAGCGACACTCCTTAGATTTGATGAGCAGTATTTCCTACAAGCTCCTTAGATTTGATGAGGAGTATTTCACTGTATTATTAAGGAGTGAGCAAGTGCCAGGGTGTCCCAGCGGTGCCCCGGGTATTCCAGGAACAAATCCAGGGATGCCCAAGCAGCTCCACTCCAGTGCAGAGGCAGGAGGTGCCACAGGAGGGCGGCAGGGACGGCGGAATGGCAGAGAATTCACCCCCAACACCACGAGCAGCCACAGCGACTGCGCTGCAGCTCCACTGAAATCCAGCCTGCTCCACTCAACAGCCAAGGCAAGGCTGACTGGAAACCCTGGGAGGAAGGAGACCTTCGGCGTGACTAAGAAGTCGGATCTAGAATAGACTTGAAAGAGTTCTTTGAGGTTCCTGCCTGCTGGAATGTGTCTCTCCTGGAAATGCTGCATGGCTCAGCCCGGGTGAGTTAAACAAACAGCTGTGTCTCCAGAGGTGTGACTCAGCAGCTCACACCAAAATCTGCTCTGCTTTAGGATAAGGCGCTGAGAAACAAACTAAGCAACTTCACATGAGGTAATCATTTCATTCCTTTGTTCCTGTAGGCAAAATAAAGGGCTGCACATTACCAGAAATGGCCAAGTCAGGCCTGTGTGGGTGCCAGGACATTCTGTACGCCGTGTCTTGCCCTGAGATTATGCAAGTGTCTGTTTCTTAAAGCCGGCTGGGAGCATGTCACACACAGAACTGCAGATTAGCTGGAGACTTTCTGCCAGGCCTTTTGTCCCTGACATGCAATCTTTTTCAATTAAGGAATCATTCAGTATCACTTGCTTTTCTAAGACACTGTGACATGCAGAATTAATCCTGGGTAATGTACAGATGGAGTCCATCCACGCTGTCAGCAATGCTTCCAGGCAGAGGAGTTAAATATACACCTCTCTTACATACAGGTCCACATATTAACAGCCTGTGGCCTTACACAAATGAGTCAAACATGCTGGTTCTGACATTTAGGCTTTCAAATTACTGTTCAGAACAAACACTGAACTTGCAGTTAGACAGAAAGAAGTTTTAAATTATTCTTTACTTCTCAGAACCTCAAAGGCTGCTGGTGTCGAGCGCTGAACATTTTTTGCCCTTACAAGATAAAGGGGGGGAAGAAAGTGAAACTGCAATTATTTCTCATAAAATACTCTCTGTAAAAAACACGTGCTGGATGAGAAGGGCTACGGAACACTCCAAAGCATCCAGTAAAGTTAAGAGATAAGGGGTGAGCAAACAGTGACTTTTTCCAATTGTTAAACTCACTGCTATGAAATCGAGTTCAATGACTGCAGTAACTCCAAGAAGACCCAACACAACTTCAAAGACGTCAAAATGGCAGCATCCAAATCTTCCTAATGCTCTCATTTTTCTCTGTTCCCTTTCCCCTACCATAACATTCCCTCTCTAGTTTTTGAACATTTCCTATCACGTTCTGAAAAGATAACGGAAAAGCACGACGCATTCTTTGGCTCTAAGAGTTCCTAAACAACTCCCAGTAAGAGCCACTTCAAACTGAAGTGCTCCCCGTGCTACTCACCTAAATTAATTGTTTCTGGAAGCCCATCTTCAGAGCCATCCTCAGAGCCCCCCTCCATCCTCTCTGCTGCCCCGTTCTCCTCCAGGTTCCCAATGATGTCGGCACAGTAGGTCCTGGCAGCAGTGGAAGTCTCCCCATCACCCCGCCGGTCCCTCTTGTGCACTCTGGAGTGAAGGACCAGCTGGTGGTACGTCCTGAAGGCTTTCCCACACTCAGAGCAGTGGGTCGGCTTCTCTTTGTTCTGGGATGATTTAGAATCCATCTCCATAGAAGGCACTTCACCAGAGGGATGCTTCAGTTTGTCCTGGGTTAAGTTACCATTCCCTGTGAAACTGCTGTTTTTATTTACCTTTGACTTCCCTGTAGTTTCAGCCTGGCTACCTTTATTTGCATTCCAAATTTCACAGAGTTCTTCTTTATCTGAAGATGACTCATCGTTGTCTGTACTTCCTTCTTGCCCTGGCTCTTTAATCTGCCCATGACCAACTGCAATTTTACCTTTGGTAGCCAGCTGCCATGCTTGATACGTGGTGAAAGGATCCAGCTCAGCGATCCACTTCGCAAGCTTCTGCAGTTTGTCCTTTTCTGGAACCGAATTTGGTCTTAAATTCAAGAATTGGAAAAATTCCTGGTTTTGAGATGTTTCTTCTGCATTGACTTCAGCAGTCACTTGGGGGCTTTCACCGTTGGGAACTGATTCTTTGGTATGCACTTTACTGTGCTCAATTAGAGTCTCTTTATTGTGAAATAGGAAACCACAAACCATACAAATTTTGTAAGGTGACGTTACGTTTTCAGTTACGTGCTCCTGCACCACCTCATTTATTGTTATGGGGCCTTCAGAACCTTGCTGATGCTTGTTTCTGGAACCAGGTTTTCCAGTGTGCGTTCTCATATGATTTTTGAGGAACCAGGGTTCTTTAAATCTTCGCCCACAAACATTACACCAGTACGTGAAAGAATCTTTATGCTTTTTCATGTGCGCCTCAATGTCAAAAGCTTTATCAAACGTTTGCCCACAAACTTTGCAGCTCAGTTCCTCGCTGTCCTGCTCGTTGCTGGGTGAAGGTGAGCTGGTTCTCACCTGACACTTATCCAGAGGGCTGAGATACTCAGCCTCCACCCTGAGCACGGCGGGCTCGCACAGCGTGGGCCTGTGCTCAGTCAGCACGTGCTTCCCCAGCTCCTCGGGGTGCTTGAAGGTCTCATCACAGAACATGCAGTCCAGGGGCATGCAGCCCTCGGCCTGCAGCAGGAACTTCTCCTGCAGGCTCTTGTAGGAGATGGTGTTGGTTCCTTTGATGGTCATGGCGGCGTCGCTGGTCTCCATCTGGGCTCCCACGGCGCTGGCTATTCCCTCGGGTCCGTCCATGTATGCCAGGAGGGGCTGCGTGGGCATCTTTCCTCCCTTCTGCTCCCTTTTACATCTCTCAATGGCAGCCTGCACTTCTCTGAGGGGGCTCCCTGATCACAGTAAGGACACTTGTAGAGTTCTCCAACATGTGCTCAAAAGTCTGCTCAGCTGGAAAACCTCTGCCAGGAAAATGATTTTTAATTTTTTTTCTTTCCACCAGCAGAAAACTGTTTCTTCTTCAGCTTTACGTGCTTTCACACATCCCAGCAAAAGAATCCAAAGATTCGCTCAGTGACGGGATGAGGTTTCTTTTGGATTGTTTCTTCAGATTTTTCAAGTCTACAGATACAGTCAGTTGCACTTAGTTTTGTTGCACAAACTTTTCAAATAGTTGCATTGGGTAAAATACACTCAAGGCCAAGTTCAGTGCCACAAAGAAACTCCAGCACCTGGGAAAGAGAGAACAGAGTTAGTCAGACCTTTCAAAAGAGAAGTATTGTCTCCCAAATAATGAAAATATTAGGGCTGAGAAGCACCAAGTGCTTTAGAAGAAAGCGTATTTTTAAGAGCCAACTTTTCTACCTGCCAAGCTGAAACAGTTTGTTATATAAAGTTATATAAAGCTGCTGAAACCATATTTCAGTGCACTCCTGAACTCATAACAATGCAGCAGCCCAAGTAACCTTTCCTTGAACCTGTAAAACCACAGCAGAACTTCACTTGTTTGTCCTCTAAAGGCTGTTAAGCAAAAGGCTTTTTTTTTAAGACCAGATAGCTTGGCATCAGCTTTTATAGTCCTGGTACACAGGGAGTGTCAGCACAAATCTTTGTATTAAGAACCATTCACCAGTCCCACTACTCAAAGCTTTCCCTATAAGCCACATTTACAATGCCTGTGACAATTCTGGGCTGGTACAGTAAGAACATCTCAACATTTTGTACGAACTAATGATACTGTTTCTTGAACAGTACTTAAATCTAGTATTTAAATCATCCAAGAGGCCCATTATAACATTATGAGAACAAAATTCTTCTACTTTTAAAGTGTGACAAAGCAAAAAAATGATTTATTGATTATACTCACAAAGGAAGGTTTAGGATTCTGCTAGATTAAACAGGGTTATAATATAGTTAATCACAAATCCAATTTAAATCTCTAAGCCTACTGAGTTTTAATGCCTGCTAGCAGCAACTCATGGGCCACCACTTTGGGCTGACAAATTATAGTTTTGTGGAGTTCAGGACTCCAGTTGATGAAATTTTTGGGTAAAGGAAAAGTCTAGCAAACTAATACAAGACTAATATAAACTGCAGAAGAATCATTCTGAGACATTTCCAAATAAAGTAATAACTAATGAAAAGAATTCATTCAAAATCTGACTCAAACTTTGGCAAATTATTTCCTAAAAGCCAGCTGGCCAGTGACCACATGACTTGAACTAATATACCCCAAAATACATTATGCTCTGTAACTCTTAGAGCAGAAAACAGCATGGACACAGTTGGCGTTCAAAATTCACCTCAATTTCCACCTCTGCCTTGCTTTCATATGGAAAAAAAAGGAAGCATTTTGTTTTATTTGACCCAAAGAAAGGACAATAATTCAACCACAGCCCTGCAATAGTTCAGGCTGCCAGCTTTCCACGATAAAGATGATTATCAGTTGATTCTCAGCTATTTCTGATCAGAGCTGGTTGGACAGAAAAAGTGGTCTTGAGCCATTAAATCTTAAACCACCTCAGTAGAAATCAGCCCAGGCAAGAGAAGCAGCTGGAGAAGGAAACCTCAGCACACACTGGCAGGAGTCATGGATCCAACATCTCCAACACTTCATCCACTTCCTGCAGCCTTGCCCTGAGAACACTCCTTGCTTTTAATTTGAAAAGTCAGCACCTCCTTTCCCATCGTGCAGACCACAAGATCCTGGGGCCTAATGAACATGGGTAAAAATAGAAAATAAAAACACCACCACACCAGAATGCCGGTAACAGGAGAAAATTATTGTTGCTGGCTGCTTGTTTTTCATTTTCTTCTGTTTCTCCAAAGTTTAAAGTCTCTTCACTGCCCAGTCCTCTAACCCAGGTTGACACCATCAGCACAATTAATATTAAGAATTGTATAGGGTTTTTAAATCCCAGGTTGTTTCTGGCTTGGGCCAAAGACTTATCCCAAATTAGACACAAATGTAGGACCTTGCAGGGTAAGGTGGAGTGTAAGAGGGACCAGATCACTGCTGATGGCGACAGAACCTGCATTTTCTGCAGCCAAAGTCTCTTCTCTAAGTACGCCCTTTATCCCCATTTTCAGTTTCATCACTGCCATGATTAACACTTCCTCTCTGCAGAATGAATCAAAAATCTCCTGTAACAGGCAGGTTCACTTCAGCGTGGGGTGACACTTCTGCTTCCACTGCAGCCTTTGCCTTTCTCCCTTCCCCACTCAGCTCAGACCTTCCCTCACTCCCTATAGGCAGGTGGAGGAGCCAGAACCAAAGTTTGAAGCTCAAGTATTCAAAAAACTTTTTCCCTTTTGTAAAACATCAGGAGAAAACATATCAAAGGCTGCTGGTTAGCATGTTTTATACTTCATGTTTCAACTTGCCTTTTTGTTCTATTTCTACTGGAGTTTTAAAAGGTATTTTTTACCCAACATGCTACAGCAAAGCTCAGTGAGCATCTGCCTGAAAATAAGTTTCAAATTTCAAAAAAACAATCCAAGCAAGATTAAAAAAGTGGAACAAACTTAAGAGTTGAGTGCATTTGCTTTCAGAGCCATAGGGAAGTGCTCTGCAGGAAGAAGTGTAAAAATCCTGCTAGAGAGAGGCCAGAGGAATTTCTGGGGCATGAAGGCAGATCCAAAGGGCAGTGCCTGCAGTCAGTCCCACAACGTGAACTGCTGGGACTCAGCAGCCACTACTTCCTTGCTCATGTCTACAAACAGAAAAAGCCAATTAAGGTTTGTTACACTCCCACTTTGTGGCACTACAGCAAACACATGATAGAGCAACAAGAATTAAGTCACTGGAGAAAGGAAACAGATGAGAAACAGCAAAATGCACCCTCAGTGCCCTGTTCTTCATGGCATTCTGGGGTGAGGTGGGGGAGAAGAGAGCTCCTTCGAACTTGGGCCACCACACATGGCCCTACCAAACCCAGCCTAGGATAAAACAAACACTGACAGCCACAGCTCCAGGATTTTTTAGAATTTAAGCGACAGGTAAATATCACATCTAGGGAATGCCCCAGGTTGGTCATGGATGGGTGAAAAATCCACCTCAATCAATCAGTAACATCTTCTCTGATAAATCTGCTTTGGAAACAGGGCTGCTTCAATCCCACCTCAGCTGTCTGGCAAACAAACCTGTCCTCACAACCACACAAACACAGAGTGTACAACCAACACCTGAGCCACGACAGGAGTTCCACAGGAGCTTGGGGCCAATTCGGGTGGCTATCAATAGGTTTGAAGCCCTTTGGAGACTTCATCAGAGCACTCTGCAGCCTCCTCCAAGCTGTGCTCACTGCTCAGTGCAGAGGCTCTGAACAGTCCTAAGAACCAGCCACAGCTCATCCTCCAGGCAGCACTGCAAACAGAGCAAGATATTCCTGTTTCAGGAATCTGAAATGCCTCTTTGCAGCTCTTGCTCTTGGATACACAGGAGAGAGCAGCTACACACTGGGAAAAAACTGCAGGTAGCATTTCTGAAGCAAAGCGCAGATACAAGTAGACAAGAAAATATTTAAACTGAGAAGAAGAAAGAATACAAGCACTGGAGTCAGGAGGTGAGTTAGAAAGCTCTAGTCTTATTCTGTATCTGGTGATTACACACTTCACTGATTAGATCCATGCCTTTTACAAGTAGGCAGGATTTTATGCTCTCACTGTTCAGACAAGCCAACACATGCCAGAACTACAACCCAAATATCCCCACCAGGATTTTATCCATTAGTAACAAACCTTTCTTCCTACTGAAGATAATATGCCTTGGATTTGAGGACCAAAAACGCTGATTAATTACATTCCTGTTATTCAAAACCCTGGAGGCAGCAGGAAATCTGTCCAGAGTTGGCTCAATTCTGTTGTTTCCTTGGAAAAGTGGACAACCTGCCACACCATGACTATGGCTGAAGGTCTTGCAGGAGCTCAGCAAATAAAACACAGTACCTGCATTTCTTCTGCCTTCTTTCACTTTCAGAAGACAAAAGGACACACCAGTATCAGAGATACTGAGTAAAGGAACAGAACAAAACAGGAAATCCTTCCTTCCAACAGCTGAAAAGCGATAAACTTGCTACAGATGAACTCAAGGTTGAAAATAAAAGAATTACTTATCCCCCTCACAGAGCAAGGCAAGAAGTCCCACATGTGACTTCCCTGCCCATCTGCAAACATCCCCTGTCCCTCCTGCCCAGCCCAGGGCCCACAGCTTCCAGGGGCTGCTCTAAGGGCAGTGAGCAGGGCAGGAGGAGCCTGCACAGCTCCCCTGGACTCCTCCTGGAGTCACCAACCCACCCTAGTTCCAGGGTGCCACCTACTGCACTTGATGCAACCAGAAATATAGTTCAGCTGAGAAGAAAGAATAAAACTACTGGAAAAGTTTTAGCCCGAGCATTTAGCACACTTGAGCTCACAAGTGAGTCATCCCTGGCTGAGTATTTCAGCAGGTTCACAGCGATACCCATTATATTTATAAACAGCACAAAACACCCATAAAGATTCCACTGAACAGATGAGAACATCTTGTTTTCATTGCACTTGCCACACAACCTAAGAACCACACCAAAACCCTGCTGCATATAAATGGATTATTAAAACAGAGAAAAGTTTAATTAAGTGCCTGTAGAGAAATTTAATTTATTTTTATTAAATTACACAACCCAAGACAATATATTACACAGTCTTGGAGATTTCTTTGGGAAATGACCTATCAGGAGTAATTTTATTGCATTTCTACTTCCTGCATTTCAAAATTTCCATGAATATGTAACAAGAACTCTAGACACACCTTTCAGAGAATAGCACAGTCTAACCATTGAATTTCCCATTTGAAACACATTACAGAGGCACTGGGAATAAAAGTTGCACGACAAGTCTCAGGATAAACAACTATTCTTTGCTAATTCAGGGCTGCAAAACTATTGTTAAACTGTTAAAAGTGACCTGGAACAATTACAGAAGTTAAAGTAGTTGCTGCAACACTTTCTGAAAAAGAGAAGTGAGAAAACTTGAAGAGTTACAGCCAAATCCAGGACACTGAAGTTACTTTTCTTCTCTGGCAGATAAAAACTCAGACACAACTACCTCAACAAACCCAGATTCTCAAATTCAAGGCCAGCAGCAAAATTATCACTGCTTAGCTGACCAGCTTCTTCCAGCTGCTGCAAATCAACCACCTTAATTTTTACTGGGTCTACTGAACTGGAGAAACTTATACACAACTCTCATTTCCACTTAAAAAACCCTACAGTTTTCCTCATGTTTCAAGAAGTTTCAGGATATTAAGAGTCATTTTACATGAACTGTTCTTTCCTCTTGATGTGTTTATGCCCCAGAACAGATTGCTGGTAAATAGATTTTACACTCCTAATTGCTTATTGGAAATCACAAGTTTAACACCTTTTTTTACTTCCAATTTCAAAGATTTACTATAGTTGTTCCAGTCGTACCTAAGGAGCACAGATACAACAAACCAGTTAACGTCACTTTTAACAACACCTCACTGGGACCACAAATAAAAACTAGCTCATGTATGTTATCTGTTTTATCTGGGCACAGCTGTGTTCAGGTGTAACACTGATCACAGGCACAGCAGCTCATGCATAAATAAATACACCTTCAAATCCTCAACTAAAACCTGAGCTGAGGCTGAACTTAAACTTATTTAGGACGTTTTTTAATATACATATAAATCATTGCATAAAGCTAAGGCAGCTGCACCACACCTACAAAGTTAAGCACAAACAGCACCCTAAAATAGTTCCGACAGTATTTAGGAGCTGCAGATTTTGGGATGCCCCTCCAGTGTCCTGGCTGAGTGTGGTGTCTGCAGGAGCCACCAGGGACCCCAGCTCAGTGCTGGGAGCAGTTCTGGCGTCCCCTGGCATCCCTAAGCTCCCACACTTGGTCAGAAAGCGAAGCCAAGTGTCATCGTGAGCTTCTCACTCACCAAGTGTCCCAAAAGGCGAGTCAGATTTCCAAAGTCCACGGTGAAACCTGGGCTTTGTCTCTGCAGGTAGCAGGGGTTTATGGCAGCCACAGAACTTCCTCTGGGCGCTTCAGCAGAAGCGCGTGTGTCACACTTGGGGCAGGAGGGGCTTTCCTCCTCAGCCACAAATGCCTCTGCTACCCCATCTGACACAGGGATAGCCCTGATTTTAGGGAAGATGATGCCGTTTTTGCTCCACAGACCATGACCTTATTTCTCAAAGAATACAATTGCCCATTGCCCACGACTCCAGTGACAACACTGGAAAGTTATTTAAGCCAGCCCAGATAAAACCTGACTTTGCAGAGCAGCACAGAAGCCAAGAATTATTTCTTATTACTGGGCATTCTGCTGCTTTCTAGGGAGGGAAACAGCTACTCCCATCTTCAACAGTAGATCATTTCACAAACTTCCCAGAGTATTCTGTGTTACTGGAGGAGCACGTGAGTGATCCCAGGGCTGCTTCTCGTCACACCGAGCCTTTTATACCAACTGTGCAAGCACAAAACTGTTTTTTATACTTTGTTAACAGTTCAGCCTGATAAAGAACTAACACGAGCACTTGTAAAGGAAATGGAGATTCAGGGGGAGGAAGGGGAGGAAGAGAGTTGTTTGTTTCAGTTGCAGGAAAGATCAAAACGAAGATGTTCAGGTTGAAAAGAGAACATAAAAGATGACCCTAAACTGGAATTTCCACTCCCTCCATCTGCAAATTTAAGTCCCCCTCCTTAGTCTTCATCCATCAGGCTTGAAGATTTCAAAGTTACCCTTAAACTCAAACTCTTTCATGGCTTATCCTTTTTATCCCCTCTAAGAGAGACACTCAGTTATAGTTCCTTCTACCACCACAGAGATTTCCAACACAATGATCCTAAAACAATTCACAAAAACACAACCAGAGTGAGACAGACACAGAATTCGAGACTGTTATTATCCAAGCATTTCTGCACACACACTTCAGAAAGATTTTGAATTGAAAGCCCTTTTGCAGTCAGATAAAACAGACACACATGCGAGTCATTTTCCCCCTGAAGCCTCGCAAACAGGATTTTAATCACCAGTGGAAAATAACTCATAGTTAATAATGAACAATATTAGGAAAACTCCCTCCCCCCATCTCAGACATCTATACTAATAAAAACAAAGGATATCCTCTTTCTCTAAAAAACCTTTTCCTGGAGTCCCTTTTTCTTGAAGGCTATATGTCTACCAGGGCTTTGGCAGAGGATGGATGAGCTGAGTGTGTCTCCTCAGAGAACTGAATGCCTCTTCTATCAAAGGATGTAATTAGGCCTTTTAAAGCAGGCTACGTATAAGCTTGCAGCGTTCTGCACATGTTTTTCCTCCACTGAGCAAGAGCAAATATAAAAGAGACTAATTCTTGGCATTAAAGGAGGAAGCACTACAAGTAAGTATTGACTTTTAAAGTTCAGAAGGACTGCTCAAACCGCCAGATTTTTTTCCTTTTTCCCTCTGATTAGGAGAGAATTTCTCAGGAGCCACAAAACCAAAGTGTACTTTAGACAACAGAAGTGACCAATACCTGTTGTAGAAGAGCTGAAAGATACAAGAATAATCCTATTTTAAATAAGTCTGGGACACATTTCACCACTGCTGCAGGATGATGCAACTTCATTAAATCAAGAAGTTACATGCACTTAAACTGGCAATGACCCCTTACCTTACAAAACAGTTTATTGTTCTCTCCACAGCAGGTAAAGGCTCTCGGTGGAATGAGTGATACATTTTTATTGTTGAGTCAGTCTCACCTTACACAGACTGCCTTGTATGTTTAGTCTTGGTTTTCATTTAAAAGAAGATACTTTCAGAGACCTTAAAAGTAAATTTGACTTTTTGCTTCTTGGCAGAGGGATGTAAGGTCTCTCCAACAGCCACAACTACAAAGAAGTGGTAAATTCAGTTTACCAAATTAGACATAATTCCTTATTACTCAAGAGCCAGGAGTTCCTCTGTAGCAATTACAGGCAAGTAGCATCCCTTTGGGCAGCATAGGTGAAATAACAGGAAAAGAGATTATTTTACTACTCCTGAATTTGAGAGAAGTGGTCACTGCCGAGGAGTTCCTTTGTTACGGCCATTAATGTGCCCTAGTGCTCTCACCTGGCTCCAAGTGTGAACCCAACTCTCACCCAGCACAGCTCCAACTGCTGCCCCTTGCAAGGAACAGAGCAGTATCTGATCCCTGTCCTCTGCAGGGCACTTGGAAGTTGTCACCCTCAAACACAACCACAATTAGGTGCTTGCAAAAGGCAATCTTGAAAGATGGAAGGAGGTACAGAGTCCAGGGAAAAGACATTTGATTGTAGTTCAGTCACCCCTGGAGCAAAATCTGAAGGTTCTAAAATAGTAAAGTGATAGAAACAAACACTTCCAAAAGCCTTCTCCCTTCTCCTGTGCAGGTGGGAGATCTCCCAGAGACTGATGGAGACTTTTTAACTGCCCAGCCCTACATTCCCCCTCACCAGTGGGCTGCAGGGATGTGTGATGTACCCAACAGCCTGGGCTACACAGGGCCAAGCTGGCCTGTAAAGCATCTGCAAGAAACTGAGCTTTCTAACAGGCAATTTCAGATCCCAATTTTAGCAGCATAAGAACAAAAAAAAAAAAGTTAGAAACAAACAAGAAAGGTGAACAGAAAGTGGGGCTTCTCTGGGCCACCTTTACATCCATTTTCCTTACACTGTACCAAACATCAGTCCTTGGTGTAAATCTAAGCAACCTAATTTGCTTTTTTCTGAGTACCAAAGGAGAGAGGCTGAGAGCACCCCCAGGATTCCACCCATCCCGTTCTCTGCTATCACAACAGAGTGCAGGCACAACACAAAGGCCTCAGTTTCCCTGATACAGCTCAATCAGAGCACACTGCACTCCCTTTATTACAGTGAGAAATGCAAGTGTACCTATTGCGCATAAACAAACTCAGACTTTGATACTTTTAGTTACATAAAATCTGCAGCTCATAGAAAAGCACCATCCAGTCAATTATTCACTTCTGCTTGGATGGTTTTCTGCTCTAGTCTTGAAGTCACCCTGATCTACATAGATTTCCCTGCATATTCTACCCACATTTCCTCTTGTACTTTCTTTTGAAATCCTCGAGGCAGCCTGATAAGCAATTCCATCTCATTGTGTTTCCAAACACGTATGTCACCTATATTTTTAATTTCAAACTCATTTTTCCCAGCATGTGCACTGCTCTACTTTGAAACTGCAAAGTCTGCTCTTATCACACCACTTAAAAAAAAAAAGGAGGAAGAATCAAGAGTGCTAGATTTATGATAAGCTATAAACTATGCTCTGACCAAAGTCATATGATTATAACAGTAGAAGTTTTTATGTATTTTTCCCATTGACATACACCCACGTTTGGCATAAACAAGCTTCATCAGCAACAAAAGGAGATTATTTGGCAATTTCACTGAAGGAAAAAAAAAAGTTGATTTCTAAAAACAAATTATTTAGAGAGAGCAAGTTTCTGTTTGGAAGCCCATAAAAACCTAGGTAAATTTAGGCTGGAAAAGGCTTTTTTAATCCTGAAATACAACATGTGTTGAGAATCTTACATAGCTTGGTCATATCCTTTTCCTTACTTTTGTATTCAGTTGCAAATCTCTTGTGGAATGAGTCACATCTCTCTCAAAGCACGCATACAGTAGTCAGCAGAATCCCCTCAGCACATTCATGCACCAGGAAGAAAAACTTTTTTTTTTTTCCTAAAGTCACCTTCGAAAGGCGGGGGGGCGATGAGAAATGCCCCAAAGTCGGTTAGAAGTTAAAAGCAATCTGCGAATCACGCCGATATGAGATGTGGGAAGGCTCTGAGGGGGGTTGGAAATGCAGAGTGTCCCCAGTGAGAGCTGAGCTGGCACATGGCAGCCCTGCTGCAACCCAAAGGCTCGTCCTGCTATATTTAAAGACAATACCTCAACAGTGAAGTATTACAACATTTAAAGTGAGATAAATAAGCATAAGACACAGGCAAATATCCTTGGTTATTTAATCATCCCGAAAGCAGCGTGGAAGTGTGAGGCTGAGTTCAAAGGTCAAACTCTTCTTTCAGCTTCTCGCAAAGAAAAGAAAGCCCATTTTACCTTGGGCAAAGGGGGGCTGCTCTTTCCATATGCCAGCATTTCATAACACAGGAAAGAGGGAGTGTATTTACATATACACTGGATGGAATCTTTTCCTAGGACAATGCACTCCAAATCAAGATTCAGGTTAGAAAGAGCTGGGACAACAAAAAGTCCCAAAGAACAAAGAGAAGTTAAAATTTACTTAACGTTTCCCCCGAGCTTCTTAATTGCAAACTCTCAGATTTTTTTTTTTTGTAACTAAAAGTTTACTGTAATCACTGGATTGAAAGTCTAAGTGAAAGCCACAGTTCCCTTTTAAAATAATTTCCCCCTGATTACAGTAATCGCTTAGCACTTTGTATAAAATATGGTATTAATCTATCAGCATAGTTCTAAATGAAAATACAGTGGTAAGAGGAGGTATTTCTGAAGGTTAGAATAAGTGCTCAAAACAGAATTTTTGGAGTGTGATCTAATGAAAGGGGAAACCAGAATCAAGTAGCCTTTTGTGTAAGACAGTCTGATAAAAAGGTGCTAAAGTTTATTATCGTCCTCTCTTTTCCAGCCCCTACCCTAAATCTGGCTCTCCCCACCTCTCCACCAAAACAAAGCAAAACCAAAAAACATTATTCACTTAAAGAGGAAAAGAAAGAAATCCTCTAATGCAAAGCCTGGAGGCCATTCTCTAAAGACTACTTAATATGAAACTTTGTTTACAAGACACCAATATAGCCTCCTTACCACACTCAAAACCAGAAAACATCCACTTATTTAAAGAAATGCTTTTTCTATTTTGATCAACAAGGACGTCGGTATTCATTTTAATTTTAAATTCGGCCCCAACAGTGCCATATGAATGTTTTAAACTCATCTATGATATGCACTGTTTGAGAATGTTTAAACAAAGGAAGTAGGAAAAGCCTTAAAATACACAGCAAAACTTAATGGCTTCAATTTTTAAATATAGCCTGATTGCAGCATGGCAAAATTATTCTCTTATGCTCACAGTCAGCCTTCAGAAAGAATAAGTGCAGTCAGTGGAGTAATTTGTCCCACTGGAAATTCTGTATAAAACATCTACCTAAAATAAACAAGGCTTCGCAGCAAGAATCGTCAGTTGCCATTAAGGACACACCTTAAAGTTCTTACCACACAGTAACTAAACAAGTACAAACTAGTGGGGACTGTTTGCTACTTTTGTCTTAAAAGTTAATGAGATCAATTCACCGCTCAGTATCAGACCCTCAGATCATTTTCTGCAAAATGCAGCAGACAAACAACTCCCAAAACACGAACATCCAGGCTTTGAGTGGCTCATGTGTTATCAGCAAGCCTGAGCTTCTCGCAAAGGGGAATAGAAATATTCACATTTAAACCTGACACCACGTAACAGTAAAAGGTAAAACGCTGAACTGCTCAGAATCTGGAGCTCTGGTACTGGAAGGCAGCTGTTGTTCCCCTGCCTTTTCTTTTGTTGTGCTTAATCTCATGTCAAGTCATTCAACCAACTCCAAAGCGATGAAGACATAATTGAACAACCTTAACTAAAAACTGATCTACTGTTCCTCAACTGCCATATATGCTGTTTAAAGATTAAAAAAGGCTAACTTATGAAAAACAATCCACAGAATTTAAATCAGCAACTCTGCTGCATGCAGAAGAGTTGCTTGGCTGAAGGCCAAGCCAATCAATAATCACTGTAATAGCCATGGCTCTAAAGTTATTTGTTTTTCATATTCACCACCCTGAAAAACTTAAAAGGCAAAACTCAGATGCTGATTTCAGGAAAGAGCCTATAGAGATCGAAAATCCAAGTGTTATGCTCAGCATGACGAGATTGCTCACTAAAAAAAACACGTTGCAGAACGATCAGTGATCACAAAGCCACATTCCTG
>NW_005054356.1:2906396-2907773 GCF_000277835.1 Geospiza fortis | reverse complement strand
GAACCAGTAAAGGGGAAGAAAAAAAAACCCTCCTCCACCCTCGCCCTCTTCCCTCCCCCTCGGCCAAAGAATGCAGTTTATCCTAGTTATTTGCAACTGTCCTTTTCTATTATCCAAGGAAAGGCTGAAACCTCAGTGTGGACATCCCAAATTAAAGTCTCAGTCGTATTCCCAAACCTCCAGTTAAGAAGAGCTCCTAAGAGCAATAAAACATGGCGTTAAAGCATTTGCAAGCCATTGTCATAGCCCTGTGCTCTGCTACCTTTGCAGCCCCAGAACCAGCCCCCACCAAGCATGGAAGCGTTGGTCAGCAAGTCAATGCCTGCTATTCAACTTGTAGTTAGGCGTTTTATTTCTGTGTCTTCCAGATCATATCACTCCTGCATTTCACGGCCTAATAAAATGTGAAGAATGATATGCTCCCTTCTCTCCCCCCCTCCCTGCATCTGAAACTGCGTTATTTCCCTCTCCTCTTTTTCACACATTCTTACAAAAACTTCCCTTTTCACATACTTCTATAAGAAAATATTTCACTGCAGCTATACTTCAGTTCCTACTTCTATTTTCGATTTTCACTAGATTCTTCTGCTCCTGCCTCCCCCTCAAACCCACTGGTAGAAACTGATGTAGTTTTAAACCTCTCAAGGTCATTTCAAAAATCAAAAAAAAAAATGTTGCCTTAAAAAAAAACCCTTTAAACACACAACCCCCCTAAACTAAACCCTTTTCACATTCAAACGCCTTTCATCAGCAGATCAATAACCCAACAGAAAGATTTTTGTTCCCCACCACTTCAAAACTATTACACTTCAATTCAAATACTTACTGGGAGTCACACAGCACATTTTATGGGATGGCTCATTAGAGAATATACAGACCTTACTTTGGGTGCAGGTTTTCTGTGTGGGAGACAAACAAACAAACAAAAAAAGCCTCACACCCCAAAACAGAAAGTCCAGGGGGCATCACGGAACAGGAATGAAATCCAATCTCTGGATATTCTAGAATTTTATTGTCCTCGCCTGGCAACCTCTTTTGTTGCTTAAGAAGTCAGTTGAGGCTTATTTATTTATTTATTTTCTAAACTTCCTATTCCCCTTTAAAAAAAAAAAAAAAAAGAGAACCACGATGCTAAAGAAATGATCGGGAAGGCTTTGGTCTTTGAAAGACAAAGGTAAATGAAACAAAAACTGGCAAAACGGATCAATAAACTTTTCATTAACAACCCCCCCCCCCCCGCCCCATGAGCCACTTACTACAAATCCTTCTTCCAGGAACATCTTTGACTCACAAAGAAATATTCTCCTGTCGCCGCGCACCCCCACCCCGGCCGAGCGCGGCCCCCGGGCCCGGCGCGGCGCCTCGGGGGGGCCCCGC
>NW_005054356.1:2884082-2905831 GCF_000277835.1 Geospiza fortis | reverse complement strand
GCCTCCATTGGCCACGCGCCCGGCGCGTTTCAATCAACGCTGGCCCCGCCCCCAGGGCCACGCCCGGCGGTGGCCACGCCCCGTCCCCTCAGACAGGACAAGGAGTGATGGACGCGATCCAAAACACAGCCGCGCCCACCCAAACACGAAACACAGAGCGGTGTCACCCAGGCACAAACGTAATTATAGCGAATACACCTCACCAGCACTGATCCTTGTGTGGGTCACTGGGGACATGACCACGACCCTTTTCGTTGTGTGGCTGCAGCCCAAGTGCTCAGTGAGGGGCCTGGCACCCATCAGGGCTGCCCGAATACACAGATTTACTGTGCAAATTGCCCCAAAAGAGCCCAGGCTCATCTATTTTTCATTTTTTTCGAACACCCAGCTGCTCTGCTCCAGAGGGATGCTCACTACAGAGGAATGCAGTGCGGCAGGCAAAGAATTAAAATACATTTCCGAGTGTCCCACTTGGCACTGAGGAGGTTTTTAGGAGTTAAATGCAATCTGTAATGCTGTTAGCAAAGGGCTTAATCTCCGCTAGACTCTGAGGTTAGCACCTCCCTCAAGTAAATGGGATAAGAAGGAGGTGAGTTTCCATGCGGTCTCTGCTTTTTCCCCCAAAGACACACCGAGACCTGCTAAAGTCAGTTCAGTTTACATCACTACATTTACATCGCACCCGGGGGCTCGTTTCCTTCAATATAAAAATCATCCTGCCTCAATGGAGGACATTTCTAAAATAATTGCAGCTAAAATCATGTGGTTTGGTTTTTTGATTTTTCTTTTTTTTATGTGTCTTTTTAAAGTTCTTCTCAAAATGTTCTCCCAGCCTAAAATGAGCAACCATACCCTGGCTGAAATTTAGGTCGCTTATGTGGCAAATAAAGATTATCCAAAACCATTACAGAATGTGTAATATATACATGGTAATTACTTACCAGGTAATTCTGGAAGGTGAAATATCTTTATTGGCAAATTTCAATGTCGACTCACACTGACTTGAAGCAGATTTATCTTCACGAAGTGGTCAAACCTGATAAGGCCAAAAGTTTAAAATACAGATAATTAAGTCCTGCCCCTTCAAATGGTCATATGGGTTGATAGAGCCTTACTCATTTCCTGAAGATTAAAAATCTCTGTCCATGTGTGAACCATGAGGAAAAGGGATTTACCTTGTGCTCCTTCACAGATTTCCAGGTGTTGAATCCCGGCCTTCCCACAGCCCTGGATGGAGTCTTGAACTGACAAAGGAGAGCTTATTGCTCAATCCCTGCTAGTTTAATGTGATTTTTTTACAGTAGGATGTATCGGAGCCGGGTGTTTATCCGTGCATGCAAAATATTCCTTCACCACCTTGCACTATGTGACCAAACCTGATCCCGCAAACACTCCCCGTCTGAAGCACAGGAGCAGTTTAAGCATTGATTATCTCCCAACGGCAGCGAGGCCAGGAGAACAAAGCAGAATTTTGCTGGAAATGGGTGTGGGACGGACGAGTTTTTGCCACCCCAAGTGACTCTTAATAGTCTGTTAAAAATGTATTCTTTTTGTTGTGCTTTGATGTTAGCATTTTGAAAGACCTTGTATTGAAGAGTTAAAAACAAATTCAAGGCACACAAGCTAATAAAAATATTAAGTTTGTATTTTTGCTCTTAACTGGGTATTCTTAAAGCCTCCCTGAGTCAGGTGTTGTGGCATTTCTTGTTCGCGTGACACACCAAAAGCCATTATTTGCCCCCTTCCTCTTTCATTTTTTAAAGATTTTACTTTGACCCCCTTGATCACAAGGGCTGTTCCCCTGAGCCAGGGCTCTGGCTAACTGTAAACATGACTTACCAGGGAACACAGGAGCTGCATGGTTTTTATCCACTGAGATATGGGACCTCTGTGGAAAACATAAGAAAAATAAAAAGACTGCTTCAGGAAAAAAAGGAGAGGCTCAGAATATCTTAAAACTTTCCCTTCTTTTGCTCAAAATGCATCATATAATATCACATTACAGGAGTGAAATTAAAATATCCAATTTATTTTTACAGATTAGCCACAGTGACCTCTGTGATTTATGCTCATGGAGCTAGAAATGTTTGATATGAGGCAAGGGCCAACTTGGAAAAATAAATCCTAGATTTTCTTCTCCCTCAGTTTTGTCCCGTGTTGAGGACATTTGCTGCCTATCTGGAGAGGCTTCCCCAGTCGATATTTTATGTATGAGGCAAAACCTTCTACACCAAACGCCCTGACAGACCTGTGTTTACTGCTCTGCACTATATGTTACTCCACAGTCTTGCAATATTAAACCTAGCCCCAAAGTAGACTTTAGAACCAGGCAGCACGCCCAAAATTGTGATAACCTCCTCCAGAACAACACAAAGAAATAAAATAACACCACTGAAAGCTGAAAAGTTTCATGGCAGTCCCCAGCCTCCTAACGTACTTAAATGTCTGAGTCCTTTTAAATTACATTATGTACAATTACATTATGCAAAAATCCAGGCTGGAAGTTTTGATCTGGCTCAAGTCCTGCTCTTCTCAGAGCACACAGAGGGAAGCCCTCGCTGTCAGGGAGAATGAAAACAGAGCTGAGCAGGCAGCAGGAAGCCTTCACCTAAATTTAAAATCTTGCTGCGGTGTTTGTCTCAAACAACTGACCTGAGCAGCAAAACGCCTGGGCTGTCCCTGGCAGCAGATCAGCCGAGTTTCATTCTCCTGCACAGGGACTCTCTCATTTTAGATTCATATTCAGGCAGCTGTTAAACCTGGCCTGTCGTGTGATTAAGGCGCAAATGGGGTTTGGGGGAGCTGGGCTCAGTCCCAGCTCTGCCCCAGATTTCCTGCGTGATCTTGGGCAAGTCTTCTGCCAGGGCTCCTGAAATTTGGCCATTTTGGGGGGGGTTTAAGCCCCTGCTCTAGCAGTCAAGTTATTACATGAAATTCTGTGTTTGCTGGCATGAATAGATAAATAAAGTAAATACACAGTGTTTTAGGCTTTTAAGGAGATAAGCTTGCAACCACAATCAGAGTGTGACCTAATGGCTCGAGAAGTCCTTTTTAGAACTGTTTGGGCTGTTGGGCCACGATCTGGAATATAAAATTCGACACCCTCCATTTCTGCACAACAACACCTATTTGCAAAATCAGGAGCATGTTTCTCCTTCGCTTACAAAATAAATTGTTTGTGTAACACTTGGACGAGAGAGTGAGGCCAGAACATGGGATCGCTTATGAGAAGCTTTATCGGCGTTTTGTGGCTCGGTTTGTTGTCGCGTTTTTTGCACAAATCGCCTCTTTCAGCACGATCTGAGAGCAGATCCCGCGCCGGGATCGCGCTGTCGGGGCGGCTGCGGCAGCGCGTGTTTACAGGAAACGCCTGTGCAGGGGCTGCGCCGGCACGCTGGGCTCACATTCGGCTGCCACGGGGCTCCTGCGCTGCCCGAGGCACGGATGAGCCGCGAGGTGACAAACCGGGTCCTGCGACATCGCATCAGGCACGGGGCGATGAGCGCGGCGGGCTCGCCTGACCCAGGCATGCGCTTGGCTCTGGGTTAGGTCTGTGTCCCCACACCGAGCCCCAGCTCCCTGGGCAGCACCAGCTCTGTCCCCAGCCCATGCTGAGCCCCAATCCCTGGGCAGCACCAGCTCTGCCCCCTGTGCCCTCCAGCCCAAGCTGCCGCATTCTCTCCCAACGCCCTCCGCACTATTTGGGTGCTGTTGGAGGTGTTTGGATGCCCCACTAAAATCTGCTGTCTGAGCAGCACGTTGAATGTAGAACAGTTTGTTTTTGTAGTGATAAAGGAGTCGCAGGGGGGTTCTCTCCCTGTTTTATACATCCTGTCTGTGTAAACTCATAGATTTCAAATCCTGCGAGGCACATTGACAGTCCAGCTATGAAACATTTTCTGTTTGACCTTGATTTTGTTTTGTTTTCGCTGCATATGAACTTTAACAGACTTCGAGCATGACGTCCTTTCTTTTTCCTTATCACAGCACACTCGAGTAGGAAAATACAAGTAAACAGAAGCTTCTTCAACAGCACACAGATTTGTCAAAGAAAACATCTCACTTTTTTCCTCTTTTTACTCAACCTGCCGTTCTGTTCCTGTACTTTGTTCTGCAAATGGATCCTTTTCAAAATGACTGCACAGCACCATGTGAATGTTCTCTTTTCTTGTAACTCCTGGGGTGAAAGATCTCTGGGATCTTCCTGGTATTTATTCAAGCCCAGGGTTGTTGTTTGATAGGCTCTATCACAGCAGCAGTAACAGAAGCATTGTTGCTACTCAGTGATAGAGAAAAAATAAAGATCTGCATGGAGAAGTAAAATCTTTTTCGAGATGTGTCTGGAGGAGAGAGAAGAGCTCTTTAGCATGCAGCCCTTCTTCTGAAAGGGCTGGGAACAGAAACGAGCTTCACATGCATCTGTGCAGGGCACCGAGGGAAGAGAAATGCATTCGTGAAACACAAATTCTATGAAAAAGGCTGCTCAGGAAGATAAACAGCTCTGGATGATGAAGTCTCTGCCCAGAACGGCTCAGTTATCAGCACCAGAGGCCTTAAACTTTTGTTGTAACTTTCCAAATTGTCCTTCCCAGTATCACATGGCTTTTACTCTGAATATCAAGAGTTAGATCTAGAGACCGGCTGTTAATCCTCTCCCTTCCTTGATTAGTTTGAGCTTCCAGCCTTCCCACTCTCAATTTATAAACTGCTTCTTTCTATGGCTTGGATATGGCAAAATAAAAGCACATTCACTCATGCTAATTAGCACCTGACACCATTCTTCAATTGAAAACAAGTCTAATATTAAAAGCCCAACCCTGTGCTGACTACTCACATACAGAGGTAGGTGTGCACTGAACTGGTTCTGAAATTGAAACCTAAATATATTGTTTGGATAGGATGACGTGCCTAAATTCTCTATTTGTTAATTTTCCTCACTCCATTAGAGAGCTCAGTGCAAGCCTGTTACAAAATAAGTTGAAGAACTTCGTTTTACAGACTTGTGAGCTCTGTAGTATGTTGGATTCTTGTGTAGATAAAGCAGAATTTTACAGCCATTTTCCAGTTCTGACACGTGTGCTGTATGTGTAATTCAAACGTCACATTTTTTTCCACTTCTCCTTTTTGGGGCCATTTACTATTCTGCCTTCAATGATAGAAGTTTTTCTTCTCCTTGTCTTGATCTCAGATCAAAATTTCAAGCACACCAATAGTATTTATTACAGGATCTGTCATCAAAATAATGGAAGTAGATTCTAATTATGGAAATGGAGTCAGTCTCACAACATGTTTCCTAACTGAAGAAGGCATTTCTAGATTAATTCCTTCACTTCCTATGGCATATTCCAATTGTATTGAGAGACCAAAACTGCCTTTAAGGGTGGCAGTTAGTGCTCCTTGTAATTGTGATGTGGAGGCAGATCCTTAAGAATTTCTCATGGTCAAGGAAGCAAAATTATCTGCCTTGAGATAACAGAGAGACTGAGGCATCCCTGCACATTAATTCAGAGTTAAGGAAGTGTTCATTTTGTAAAGGTTTGACTGTGAGATTACCCGGGTGTAACGCCTCAGAAAAACGTGGCAGTTCAGTTAATTTTTGAGCCATACTTTTGCAAAAGTATTTACTTCAGAGTGTGTCCTCACTGGGCTATAGTTCTACTACAGCATTTAATTCCCCAAATTATAAAGAAGAGAGAAGAGGATACAAAAAGTGGCTTTGTGATTCTTTTCACGACTTTCACGCTGTTAAAAATGATAATTACCTCTCATAAACTGAAGGTGCTGATAACATTAATAATGGATGGTGGGATTCTTGCTCGTGTGTTTATTAATTTATAAACACCACAGAGCCTCAGAATGAAAGGTGTTCTATAAATAGAAAGCTAATATTGATCAATCCTGACATGGAATTACCATTCTTGGAAGGCTGCAACAGTTTTTTTTCCCTTCATCCTAATCTGCTACCAGAAAGAATTCCCTGAGCTCGGGCCTTTGTTATCATCGTTTGTTTCTTCCTATTGTACTCGCAGCAGCACTTCCTCCTTGTATGAGAAATGCAGGAAGAAAAACCTGAGGCTTCTGGGTTCTGAATGCAGCAGAGCTGCTATGGCACAAAATGTGCATTTGAAAGGTGCTAAAAGAGAGCAGGAATTGTTTCCAGCCGGGAATTAGCATGACAGTGGACAAAGGCCCGGGGTGTGCCAGAGCTCCCTCTTTCCAGTGCCAGCTCATGGGGACAGAGCTGCCTCATGTTCCCACTCACAGGGGGTTGAGAATTACTCTTCAGCACCAGAAGAAGAAATCATTTACTTCGAGACACATTCTCCTTTCCCCTTTCACCACTCACAAGTAACCTGACCCCTGTCCTTGCATTTCGTGTGTTTGAGTTATATTTTCTGGTTCCCTCTTCTTGCAAAAATAAGGTTTTACAGCTGCAGAGGGTGCTGGGGCAGACAGGTGAGGAACATTTGCCGTCTCAGGGCTGGGTGGAACAGGAGGGGAACACAAACCGAAGTTCCCAGATCTAGGAAGCTTTCAAGGAACTTACAGCACTGAGCCCAAAGTGCAGCCTCTTTGTACCCCTTGTGCCAAAACTTCCCAAACAATCCCACCGGGGAATTTTGGTCAATACACTGCCAGTGTCACACACAGCAGCTCCTGAGAGCCAGAAAATACCAGCAAAACTGCCAGATTATCATTCCTGTAGGAAACGCTGAGCTCCTGCTTCCCCTGTGGCCTTCCCTCCCAGTCCTGGCACTGCTGGGATGCAGCAGGAGGAGGAGGATGAAGGTGAAGGTGAGGATGAGGATGAGAAAGGGAAGGCTGGGGCTAGAGCAGAGCTTCAGCTGGTGCATATCAATGTGACACTCCTGCCTTTAATGCAGCCACCATCATTCCCAGCAGCTGGGGTTTCAGCCCAACATTTTAGGGCTTAAGGGGAGTTTTGACTGTGAAAGCTCCTGTTCTGCAGGGGTGATGGGCACGGTGCTGCAGGGACACTGCAGCCCCCTGAAACCTGCCCATCAACAAACCAGAGTTCCACTCACACGGGGAAATTCAAAATGTGACATCGGTGCTTTGCACAATGGAAGTATTGTGTATGGGACACAGGAATATCTTCCTGCAGGCTGCTTGGGTCAGGATATTATTCAAAGTAAAGAATCGGATTTTGCTTCATTTTTGCCATTGTTGCATTATTTCCTGTATGACTAATTTTTTTTTTTCCATCTCAAAAGAAATTAGCTCTTACTTCATAATGAAGTTTCTGAGAGCATTTCTTTTTAAATTAGCATAATGAATTTTTTGTCCAGTTAAAAAGGATGTTTTCAAATAAGACAGTAACCCAACTGAGGACACTCTAAGCCTAAACTACTGACAAGAGACAAAGGTGATTTGTTCTGTACAAGCAAAAGCAGAAATTTAAGGATCAAATATGAAATACAAATGTAAAACACTTTCACTTTATCCATCTGAGATGGTGTCACTGCAGGTTAAATAGGAGAAAAATTTGATATGGGGCTTTTTGATAGGAGAGTGTTCTCCCAGAATCATAGGATATTCTAGTTTTATAATAATGAAGTTTCTGTAACAATTTGGGCAAAGACAGCTGGTTCCTGTGGTTAGGAAAACAGAATATTTGGGATAGACTATAGGCAGTGGGGAGCTGTGGGATTGTCGACCTCCCGCCCCAGTCTCCCACAACAGCTTTTGGTGCTGACAAAATCCTTGCCCAACCGATGCAACCGTGGCTTTATCAAGGACTTTGGTGCCACTACACCCCCTGTGCCTGAAAAGGCCCTTCCTGCTGCACACTTCCTGCTGCTGCCCTGCCCACCACTTTGCTCAGGGCTTCTGTCTCTGTCAGGCTGAGAGGTGAATCAAAGCCCTTAAGGAGTCCAGAAAAAGTGTAACCTGCTAGTGCTGTGTCCTCTGGTGTGGTGTGTGTGGGTTTAGATAAATACCTCCAGCAGACATTGGAAGGAGATAGTGAATGTGATTGTTTCATACAGAAAAGCTCCATAATTATGCTGGTGTAGAGTCCAATAGGTGGATTTTCAAGAGAAATTAGGAACTCGAGGAGTATTGCAAATGTGTGTGGAGCTGGATGGCTGCTTTAGGCATGTAATTATTCTAATTCGGGTATGTAAACGAGATAATTGTACATGGAAGCAGCTAATTGAGCAAATTTTAATTTGCTTTTACCTGTGCAGACACTCAGGAGAGATGGGCAAGAGCTTGCTAGGAGTACGTGCCTGTGCATTTCTAGTGCAGGCAGATTTATCTCCTGCTGTGGATCCACACAGAACTGCCTCTGGATCCCATACAGAACTGCCTCTGAAGGGAGGAGATCCCACAGTTTCAGTGCCCCAAGCCGTGCCAGTATGCTGATCCCCCCCTTCCCTTCCCTTCCCTTCCCTTCCCTTCCCTTCCCTTCCCTTTCCCCAGGAAAGGCTCAGCTGTGCTCTCCTCCCTCCGTTCCCTTTCCCAGGCCCATTCTCAGCGCTGTCCCTCACTCTGGCAGTTTTTAGCCCCGTGCCCAAAGGCAGAAGGACAGGAGGAAGGGCAGGATGTGCTTTCTGCCTTCACCAGGAGGATTTGTTTTCCTTCCTGGGAGTTGCAGCCGGTGTGGAGAGGAGGGGTGGAGGAGCGTGCAGGAGCACTGGGAGATCCCAGAATATCTGCCCAGCCTTTTACTCCTCTCCCAGATTCCCATCCCATAGCAACATGCTGACAAATCAAGAGCTGCCATCCTATATCCAGTGCTCCAGCTGTCAGCCTGGAGCAGTGCATCTCCTTGCTGGAGCAGAGCCTTCCCTTTGTTTCAGCTTCGGAAATAAAATCGGGAATTTGCAAAATAAAGGGGGGAGAATCCTTTTCTAAGGTAATAAAATCACTAATCCTTTTTACAGGTTCATAACTGCATTGACTGCTTTGAACATGGAGGCACACAGTGAATGTTAATGGATTTGTAGTAACAGTACACCTTGTATTTAATATAATAACCAGTTACATAAAGTCAGCAGGCTTGCTAAACTCACCTATACTTAATTTTATAAATATTTCCATTGATGTAAATTACTCTCAGCAAGAAACATTTGTCACCTGAACAGCCTTTGTTTCTGCTTGACCATTTTTCAAGGGAGGAAAAAGACTTGAATAATTCCATTTTTGATGCTGGCTCAGAGAGGGTGGAGCACTGCCCTAATGTCCTTGACTTTCATGTCTGACACAGGAATAGGTCCAAGGTAATGTGAGTTTTGGGGCTCTTAAAAACCACATTTTGTAGGAGCAAATATCTTACAGAGGCCCAGGCTGCAGAGGAGGCACGAGTCTCACTGCAAGCTGTTCATCATTTAATTAAAAGTCAGAGGTGGCCACGGGGACAAGAGAAACATCGATGGTCACAAACAGAGCAAGGCATCACCACACCCATTTCACAGATGGAGAATGTGCTTGGAAGGGCACAGGATTTTCCCCAAGACACAAGTGTGGGACACAACCACTGAAGCCAGGGAATAAAACCTTGAAAGGACACCATACAATGTGTGTCACATTGCCATGTGACAGCCAATGAACCAAATCCATGGATCTGGCAGTAATTAGCCCAAGGAGAGGGAGAATGGGAAGATGCTCCAAGCTTGGATGTTTGCACACACACCCCTTTTTAGTCACCAAAATGGAGAAAGTAATTTTTTGTCCTTTCTTTCCTCAAGAAAGGCCCAAGGGCTGGATTTGCTCCTCAGCTGTTTTCCTTGGGAAAGGCTGCACAGGGTTGCTGAGGGCACAATTTGGGATGGCAGTCAGATGCAGACAACCTAAATCCAGATTTTTCATCAAAATGAAACAAAGGAATCCTAATGCCATGAAATATTAAACTTTTATCAGGGATTCTCTCATTGTTTGCAAGCCAAAGGTACTCAAGGAAATTCCATTGTTTTTAAAAAAATCCTAGAACTGTTAAGTTTGCAGGAGCTGCTCATTTACAGAACAACAAAAATTGTCTGTAGCATTCCCAAAGCCTGCTCTAAGGATGTGTCTTGGACTGAAATATTTGTTAATACAAGACTTCAGCCAGTCTGCACATGAAATGAACCCAAACAAAAACATAAACCCAAGTGTTATTAATGTAACATCATGCAAAGCAATAGGAAATTGTAACTGCAGAAAAAGTAAGAAATCACACAGGAAAATATCTGCTGTTTCAAGACTGAAGTTGAAATGAATTCCTAGAATCTTAAACTCTATCTTGCCAATAGATGAGGGATAAGCAGCACTAAAGCAGGTGTTAAAAGCAGTCACAGGAATTAAGGGCAGCTCACCCCAGGAGCTGAGAAGAATTCAGATGTACTTTGTATTCCTCTGGCTCACTTGGGCTCATTTTTAGAATTTTCTTCCCCTGTATCTTTTAATTTGCTGAATGATTCAAGAGAACCCAACACTCCTACATTTAATTAGCTTTATAAATCAAAGGTGACAATTCTTTAGTGATCTGTATTATTTCCCAGCGTGGCAAGCTAGAAAAATGCTGACAAACTTATTTATTGACCTGTTGTGCTTTGCAAGGACAGCCAATGTTGTATTGATCCAGCCATCCCAAATCCTGTAGCGGGACAATAACATCCCAGAGCCTCCACATCATCACTATTCCTCCAGGAGTGATATCCCCCTGCCCTGAAAATGCAAATGTTCCCATCCCCCTCCTCTTCTTTGGGGAATTATTGTTGGGAATTAAAGGAGAGGAGAGCAGGAACCTTCACATTTCCTTGGTTTGCCTCTTTCATCAGCAGTGCTTGCTTGGAACTTTGCTCGCAACTTGAATTATTTCCTCTCGGATCTTTCCCACCCCCGGCACTGCCTGAATTCCCTTTGTGTCACCCACAACCCTGCATGGGAAAACCTCCACAAAGTCACCAGGCTTGACTTCACATTCCCTCAGGTTCCCTCCTGTAACACGTGGATTTAAGGCAGATTTAAAAAAAAACCTGAAAAGTCTGAATGCACCAAAGTCTTTGGGAGAGCAGCATTTCCATTTGTAGCTCATGGCAAAATGAAACAAATAAATGAAGACTTCAGCATTCGACCTACTGGGATCCCTCACTTGACAGTCACTCATGAGTCAGGGTGACAAGGTCACGTTCCTTATTCCTTATTCATTTAACTGTTTGATAATTGTAAGTAGCAATGGAAAGCAGGCAATCCTCACAGTTAATAATCTTCCCAGACCCCAGGGTACAGGGCTGGAAAATGGAGGGAACAATGGGGAAAAGTTAAAAATTGTTTCCATTATCTATTAACATCAGGAAAAGGGGGGGAAATGTGTCTTTGGAAAGACATTTTCATTTACATTTCTAGCAAAACCCACCCTGAACATATCAGCCAGCTAAAAAAATAGGGAACACACTGAAAATAGTTTGGAATATTATTACGATCTAGCTGATGTTCTCATTTCCCCATGTGCATTTTTATGCAAATGCTGTTAGTTTCACCACCTCCAACCATCCTGAATTCCCACTGAACCATGGCAGAGCGGAAGATCTTCATCAGCACATTATTTCATTACATATTTATTATTTTAGATATTAAAGATATTTTAGATATTAAATTATTTTAGATATTAAAGCACCCAGGCCGGGGGGTTTGGGTGCCAATGACAAAGGCCACGTGTCACAAACCACTTTCCCTCCCCAAGACCACATTTGAGTGCGTGACCAACTTGAAGCGTTCCCTAAGTGTGGGCTCCACCAGGGATGCATTCCTGAATCCAAATCAATCTCTCCCAAATAGCTGCAGGTGAAAATTCTTCATCCGTGCTTGCTGTGCACGCAGGGAAAAATGCCTGGTCATACAAGCACAGGCCTGTGCTGCCGTTTATTTCAGGCCAAAAATGGAAGTATTTCGGGTTTTTTAATGTGTTCTGCAGTTTCAAAGCTGCCTCTGGAAAAGCTGGATATTTTCCTGACTGTTCTGTGGGCTGGATATGTAATGCTCAGAAAGGCCAGCAATTAAAAAAATAATAAAAAAACCCCCAAAACAACAGAAAAACCAAACCACCCTTTCAAATGTAAAATAAATGTAATATTTGTATTTTAGACTGATATTTTTTCTAGGCCATTTCCTCATGAACCCTGTCTCAGACTAATATGTAAATTTTCAAAAAGAGGAATGTTTGGATAACCCCATGGTTTGAAAACAAGCAAAGCGAGGCGAGATGCACGCTGGGCACCCACAGATGGATAATATTTTGTTTTTCTTTGTGAACGTCTTTTGTCTTGAAGCTGGTGTGAAAATCTAGACGAGGGCCCCACATGATTGATCACCACAAGCATCAGAAGGAAATGATTCACCACAACACTGTAACTGAAACTGCTTCGACACCTGATTGCAAACTTCACACTGGGGGACTAATTAACTGCTGTACCTGCTCGGGACTGCAGCAGCCTCGGGACACCTCAGCCCACAATTCCAGCTGTGAATACCCACTGCTCTGCCAGAAAGCTGCATGCCACTCAGAACTGAATAAAGAGGTCAAAAATACCGATTTTTAAAAAAATTATTATGTTAAATTATAATATCATTAAGGTATTGTGTAAAAAAAAAATAAAAGTGTAACCTCAATATCTACCTAACGTTAAATGTACACATTTTTTTCTTTTTGTTTTCAGCTTCAGGATTTTCCTACTTCTGCCACGAACTTCATTTCAGGTACTCTGTGAACATTTGTGAAGCATTTTCAATATTAGGAACATAAGGGTCATATTGTCTGAATTTAGATATAAACCAGTACATGAAATATCATCCAGCTCCTCGTGCATCGTGCTCAGAGCTGAGCCAAGGTCTCAGCAGATTTATCAGCAGAAATACAGTCTGCAAACAGAGTAATGTATTCCTAACAAAGCACTGAGAGAGTGATGAGAAAGAATGAAAAATAGCTGGCTATGAGACTTTTTAGGGAAAACAAATGTATTAAATAATTGTCTTAACCTTACAATAGTGATATGGCTGCAAATCAATCTGCTACAACAGTAGTTGATAACCAGTGTCCAGCAGTGTGGTGTTGTTTTCCACTACATTTGAAAAATAGAAGAATTCTTCCCTTTTGCTTCCTGTTTCCACCACCCAGTTTAAATTGAAAACTATTTTTGAATACACTTTCAAGCATTAAAAAAATAGAACTCTCACAGTTTGGCAAGAGTGGGGAACGGTTTGGCAATAGCCAAGAGCCTCCTTTGTTCTCATTTTCTGAAGCCTTGTGAGTTCACCCTGATGAGATGAAGAAGTTGGTGAACTCTTCAGGAAAAGGAACATAAAACCCCACAAATGCAGTGCCACAGTGACATCAGTTTGGGGTTGTTAAAATATCTCCAGCCTACAAAGCTCGTGGAGCACCTGGGATAATTCCTTGCTCTCATCCATGTTATTTTCCCTGCTAATCCTGGGTGTGCAGAGCTCCATCACCTGGGATTCTCTGAGGGAAGATCTGGGTATTTTTGGAGCTGCCCAGTGAAGGATCAGGGCTGGAAATCGAGGTTTGAACACCGATGGCCACTCCTCTGCCAGCCCCACAGGATAAATTACAGCTTGCATTGCAAATTTGCCCTAAACTGCTGAAATCTGGAGATGCTTCCCGACAGGCATTTGGCTGCATATTTTCCATGTAAATGAGGCTTGGACTACACCAGGTTTTCTGTATTTTACCTTCTGAATTTGCAGCCACCCCAGCTCAACAGCAGCTGCTCATTTCCTAGTGGGGAATTCACGTTCCGCGTGTAGGCAGTTGGTAATTTCATCTCTGGGTTCCCAATATTAATCAGGAATTTACTCCCTATTCCCAGTGCTTCCTCGAGATAAAAAAAGTGCACATCTGAGGTAGGGCTCCTCCAGAGTGCTCCGGTCTCACAATTCTGGGTCACACTTCCCAGCTATCTGTAATCAGATATTACATTTCTGCTTGAGTTAACGCTCATCCTCTGGGAAGAAAAGCTAAAAAAATCTAATACTTATTAAAACACCTCAACCTAAGAAATAAAGTTCTTCCTCTAAAAATAGAGCAAGGAGGAAATGCCTCCTACCACTGAATGCTTTCATCTTTGTCCTGCAAACAGCAGCTCTGGAGAGGCTGAACCCTGCTTTTCCTGGATCTCCTCTCCCAGATTCCCTCATCAGGTTCTAGCAAAGCTGCCCACACCAATCCAGGTGCAGCAATTCCTGCAGCCACTGAATTAAGAGACCAATTCCATCAATAGGTGACAATTCTCAATCAGAATTCCTCTGGGTTAGATTCGCATGCAGTTCTTTTTCCCCAGCAGGCTCTGCTGCTGTTGTTGGTAAATGTTACATGACTCAGATGAAATGAAAAATAAAATCAAACACAAAGCCAATAACTTCGTAGTCAATAAAACTAAGGAGAAAATGTTTGGACAAACATTTTCTGAAAAAAATATTTCTCAGGATATGTTTTTAATTTTTTTTAATCTCCACTATTTTTAATAGCTGTGCATCTACTGAGAGAAAAATGACTGAAGATATCCACAAAATTACCAAAATTACTCTTTCTTTATGTGGAGAAATACAAAAAACTTCTCACTGTTTTACACCAGTCCAACCCAAAGACCTGGATATAATAATAAATATAAATAATATAAATAAATGGGGGCCCACTTAATGAGCTTTTCAAAACTGAACAGTGAATTTTTCATTGTGGGAAGTGCAGCCACTTCTGGAGTCGAATGCAACAGCTCATAAATAACAGGCAAAAAATCAGTGCAATAGCAGAGGAAATTCTGGGGGACTGCAAGGTAATTTGTCACTTGTGGACTAATGGAGATTGGGTTATGACACACTCCTGCTTCTCTGCCTCTGTTTGAATGAGCATCTCTCTTTTCCACACACCCTCTCGTTTAAAATTGGTGTTCTCTGTGACAAAGGGTGACCACAGGAAAATAGAAAAGATAAAATATTTAAACTGAAACCACAAAAGGACACTGCTGCATCTCAAAGTGTTGTTCTAAATACACACAGGCAGAATGCAGAAAAATCAAAGAAAATTGCAAAGAGCAGGTGGAGCAATGTCAAATTATTTGTGCTGCTCAGCTGACAGGTGTGCCAGGGTCAATAATTTATGAATAAGTGAATAAAGAATTGTTCTATCTGTCCATTTCACATATGAGCATTTTCTTGCTACTGATGTTTAACTGTGGCACTCGGCATATCCCAAAATCAGAAGAGAAACATCTCCAGAAAGCACAGGAGGAATTGGATATTTTTTGTGTATTCTCATTGCAGAACTGTTTGTACATCTCTGTATTTTATAAATAATATTTCAAAGGCAACAGAAGTGATGTTTTGCATAGTGTGTCAACTCCAGGAATTTCACCAAGCCTTTTAATATTGGGGATTTTTTAAGATTCAGTTCTGGGAGGCAGAAATGTTCTCATGTGTTTCCATGAGAACCGCAAGTACTTTCTGGAAGTTAATTCGTTTTTTCTCTTGGTCTTTCTGAATGAAAACAAAAGCTTGAAAATATGAGCCGAGAATACCTAAAGTCTCCCAGATCCCAAACAAATAAGATGGAGGCAGCATTTTTAAACCCCAAGGCTTTGGGAAGTCGCTCCCCTGACTATTCCTACCACGGTTGTCTGGCAACACAGCCCTGGCAGTGTGACACAAATAATGCAGAGAGGCAGCAACATTTCCACATCTCTGCACGTGTGTTCTGGCAGCCCCAGCGTCTGCAGGTGGGGATTTGAGCAGAGGAGAAACTCCTCTCCTTGCAGCCCATCTTTGCAGGAGATTAGGGTGGGTAATCAAAGGCAGGGCCCTTTCCCCAGCACAGGCACACACACAGTTGCAGGGGCTTTGATTTCACATAGCAAGGTGGTTTTTATACATATATATATTTATTTTTTTTCACTCTCCAAATATAATTATTCACTGGAAAACTGAATGGAACAAAACAGCTTATGCAGACAGGCTTGCAGTGCATCTGTTCTTTTTTGATCTAAATAAAACAGCAAAAATCTCACTCAGTATCTTGACAAAACACACTTCATCTTTGTGTGTGTGAGATCTTTCCTCCCATAAAGAAACCTGTTCCTGCCTCCTTCATTCTCTTCTGGTATCATCTAGACATCAGCATATTCGTATTATCTACTTTTGAATTTTCTTTCCCCCTCTGCACTGGATATCTTGTGCCCCTTTGCAAAATGCGCTGCTGACACCACATCAAAATGAACTAAAATCTTTTAGGTGACAGAGGAGTGGCAGTTGAGGCTGGCTTAGATTATCCATAACAGCAGTTTTCATGGAGCTGTGCAGGTGAGCGGATAGGGGTGTATTTGTGGATGCATTCTGCAATTTGATTTAACAAACTTGTGATCAGTCAAGGCCTACAAGTCAATTACAAAATCCCAGTTGACTTCAGTGGGGTTGTATCCATAATAATCAAGTGATGAAGCACCCCAGGAGTGAGGCCAAAGCTGAAAGGTGCAAGAAGGGTGAAGGCGTCCAAGAGGATTCTGTTGAGCAGGAGTTTCCCTGAGCACAGAGTCCTTGTGAGCACTGCTGGAGTCAGAACGGTGTGACAGGGACAGCTCAGGGGAAATACAGAAATTTGGAGCCATTGGGACCCATGGAAGATCCTTGTGAGGGAAGCTGTGAGGAGGCTTCACCCCAGCTGCTGCCTGAGGATGTGGGAATGGTCACAATGCTCTGCTGCTGCCTCCCCATCCCATCCCATCCCATCCCAAATCCCCAATCCCACCCCATCCGGGACGAGCCTGGCCCTGTATTCCTGTTTAGGGCAAAGCCAACCTTATCTTCATATTCCATTTCTATTTCTGCAGCCTTAGGATGAAGCCAGGTTGGACACTGGGGCTTGGAGCACCTGGGACAGTGGGAGGTGTCCCTGCCATGGCAGGGGTGGCACTGGATGGGCTCTAAAGTCCCTCCCAACCCAAACCATTCCATGATATGGGTCTGCCCTGACCAGCATGCCCAGACCTGCCCAGGAACTGCATCCAAGGCTGGCCAGAGCTGGAGCAGCGCCTCCTGATGCTGGCAGGACAGAGGCAAAGGCCCTGCTTGCCCTCAGCCCCGGCCACCGACTTTCACTTGTACCCAGCAAAGCTCCTCTCTTATAGGGAGGTTTCCCTGGGCTGTAATTAGATTCCAGGGATTTAATCCCCCGGGAATGTAGCAATTACCATATACCTGACAAGTGCTAAATGCTGCATTCCGTGGGGATTATCACCTCCGGCTGAACACAGAGAAAAGGGGAGGGCAGCGGAGATTTCCCCTTCCTCACGGGCTGGGGAGTGGGATGGAGGGATCCTGATTTACTGCAGCTGCTGGGGAGAGCAGGACACCGGGCAAGGCATTCCTGAGAGGGAACAGACAAAATGTTTATCTCTCCTAAAAAGAGCACGGTAATGCTGCACATCTGGGTCACCCTGCTCAGTTCCTGTGCTGCTCGCTCCAGCTGGGCTGTGTTTACAGAGGGATTTTTATTAATGCTGCTGCTACACGGAGCAAATACACCGCAGAATAAGTGAGATTAAGACAATTGGTTTAATAGACTTCAGGAATAAGTGACATTAAATCGAAGTCGTATGCACCAGGAAGAGGCAAAGGAGAGGCATTTGAGTAGAGTTTATGCGCCTTGTGATGCACAGTTTATCACAGCTTGTTTAAAAAGCACGGGGTTGTTATAAAGCTCTTTCTATTCTTTTGTATTATCTCAGTTATTTACAAGATGCACAGTGGTGCTGTGAGGGCATCCTTCAGTGCTGATAAACTCCTTGGGATCAGCAGATAAAAGCAGAATTTCCCAGCATGATAGTGGCAGTGTTTACATGCACATCCACTCGGTTGCTATGAAGCATTTTGCAGGTTTAGCAAATTGCATTTAAGGGAGATTGCTCTGAGGTCCAACCATATGCATTTGATTGGAATTAAAGGTTATCAAAGTAAAAGCATTTGATTTTGCAATGGACACCCTGCTATGGCAAAAATTGGTCGGATCACCTCTATGTTCCATGGCAATGACAACATTTTGTCCCTAAGAGCCACACGCTGGTTTCATGCGCTTGGGAATGCACAGCACGGAATGGTTTGGGTGGAAAAGGATCCTAAAGCCCATCCAGTGCCACCCCTGCCGTGGCAGGGACACCTCCCACTGACCCAGATGCTCCAAGACTCCAACCTGGCCTTGGGCACTGCCAGGGATCCAGGGGCAGCCCCAGCTGCTCTGGACACCTGTGCCATAGAAGAATATTTTCCTAATATCCAATCTAAACCTTCTGTCTGTCAGTTTGGATCATTCCTCCTTGTCCTGTCATTACATGCTCCTATAAAAAATCCCTTTCCATCTCATTACCATCAGTGCCATCAATTCATGTCTGTGAATCCTCTGTAATATTTTAAAGTTATGTGGGAGAAACCCCAGCCCTCTATATACAGTTGTTTGTATTCCAAGGGCAGATATGGGTGCCAAAATGGCATTTTTAAGCTATCAGGATGTTAAGCCCAGCTTTTTGTTGGTTTTTCCTGAAATCCAAGGTCACAACTATATCCATTTAAGGCGGGCTGGATCCATACAGGGCTGGTCATGTGACACCATCTGCATTCTTCATCACATCCCAACCCATTGTATGCCTGAAATAAAGCAGGAGCAGGGTGTGGTGGTTCTGCATTTCCTAACTCATTAGCAAGTCCATTGAGATGACTCCTGTCTTTCAGTGGCACGGTAAACCAGTTTAAACAAACAGAAAGAAAATAATTATTAATTGGCTAACAGCAATAATAGGCCATTGGATTTCTTGAAAATCTCACTCCCAGGACGCCGTCCTTGACAGCAGCAGCAGCAGCAGCAGCTCGTCTGAAGATTGCATTCAGAGGAGCTAGTGGGATTCCTGTCCGTGTTCCCAGGGACATCTCCCTGCTCTGGACCCAGCCTGCTCCTTCTCCTCTCTGGGACACCCAGCTCATCCTGCCGGGGATGACCCCAGCGCGGAGCTGCTGGAGGCAGTGGAACAATTGGATATTCCACAGGGAGAATGCTCTGGGTGCTGATGTTCCTGCTGGCAGGGCCATTCCCACCTGGTTTGGGCACCCAGGAATCCCAACCCAGCCAAGGCTCAGCTCTGCCCTGCTCTCCTCACCCATTTCCACCCTCATTTGTGACAAGCTCAGCCTGGCCTTGGCCAAACTGCTCCTTTATTCCTGCAGCAGCAAATTCCAGGGTAGCCCCTGGTGGCGAAGAGCTCGGATATAATTTTGGGGTTTCTTTGGGTTATCCTAGAGCAGAAGCCTGGCAGGTCTGTGCTCCCCATCACCTCCCTGCTGTCACAGGGCACTCGGACCCACCTGCTGCCCTGAAACCCCAGCCCTGCCTCTCCCCACATCCCTGTTGAAATCAGCCTGAGCCCTTTCACTGACTTCACCAAAATGAGGATTCACCCAGTGGCTAAAGAGACAAATTAAAATAAAAAGGTAAGGGGAGGTTATTGACAATTTAATCCTCTCAGCAGCTCTGGGCTGACATTAAAACTGTTGCAACCAAACCCAAGTGGTTAATGACACTTAAAAACCTGTTCCTGTCTCTACAAGCTGTCCCAGGGCTTTGTCCTCCATCGGGGGAAGAAACTCGATGCTCGGGCAGTGAATGAGACACATGCATGTGATCAGGGTGATCAGAGCATGCAAAACACATCCCAACAAAACACACACCGAGGTCAGAGCAGCAGAAAAATGAAAGCGTTTTGTGTTCCTCATTTGCCTGACTCACTGCATCCCTGGCCAGGGACGTGCCTGAGCCAGACTTGGCTGCTCTGCTCTCCAAACGGAGAGGTTGCATGTTCCACTCGGCACCTGTTCTGCAGTAATTCGGAATTAATGTCCCGGCCAAAGCCTCAAAGGGATGAACAAGAATGCGAGCTGAAAACTAGTTGCTTCTAATTGTCATGAAAACAAATGTCAAAAGAACATGTGTTTCTACTTAGCTAACTCTGCTTACTAAGTTTGAAGCTGTTTTGTGTTAGTTTCTACCATTTAAATTAAATGTTTTGTCTCTGACATACTTGATGTGGCTTTAAGAAGCTGTGCTTTCCCCCATCCCCCTTATGAATCTTAATGTTTGCCTGGATTTGTTTGTAACATCAGACAAAAGACTGGCAGGCTGTGCCAGAGTGACATAGATTTTATGTTGAAACAAAGCAAAGCCAAAAAAAAAGGGAAAAAAAATCAATTAGGGGTCATTAAAACCCAAAGTTTTCAATGAAAGAAATACTGTAATGGAATAGTAATACTTTGGGGGTTAGGAGTTCTTTTAATTCCTGAAAGAGCCATTCTGCAGCGCCCCTCCTCCACGCAGGGCTGTGAATCTGCTGTGTGCAGAGTGAGTCAGCTCCGGAGCATCCAACTCCACAGCTGTGCATTAGCATTTGGGGAGAGGATCACTGCGAGTTCATGGGACATGTGGCAGCAGGGCCTGCCTCGGACCTGGCCACAGAGCCTTCAGACACAGCCCCTGTGTGTGTGTGTGTGTGTCTGTGTGTGTGTATCTGTGTGTGTATGGAGGCTGCTCCAGCAGCTCCCAGCCTCTTTCCAGTGGGAGCTTTCCATGGATTCCCTTGGGGAAACACCATGGCCCATCATGGAGATGGAATAAGCATAGCAGGGGCTGTTAAAAAATTACAGTTTAGTGTTTGATGTCATAAAATGCCCATCATGCAGATGGAATAAGCATAGCAGGGGCTGTTAAAAAATTGCAACTTAGCATTCGATGTCATAAAATGTGGATGGCTGCTTTTTTTTTTGCTTTTTGCTTTTCCCCCCTATTCCTCGTTCCTGGAGGCCATCTCCTCACAAAAGAACACTGCAGCTTTGTCTCCTAAGGAGTGGAAGTTCAACTTCTGTTCTTTCCATAACAAGTGCGTTATTAGAAAGGAAAAAATAAATCCTGCTAATCACAGCCCTTCCCTGGAGCAGGGCATGTTCAGTTATCATTTCCCAAGGATGAGCCTGAGACCCAGCTGGGTTCAGGACCTGGAAGTGCAGGAGGAAATGGGCGCACAAGGCTGGACCAGGAATCACAACCTGAGAGCTTGGGAAGTGCTGGTGTGCACAATCCCCATCACAGGTGAGGCACTCTGAGGTCAGCACCTGTGGCAGGTGGCACTTGGAAGGATCCCAGAGCAAAGGGAAGATTTGGTGGCTGAGGCTGCAATTTTCTGTGCACCTTCCATGGCATGAGTAATAGTGCAGGTGCCAGGTGGATTTATTGGGATCTGCAGGGGATATATTTGTCTCACAAAGGCAAGAGGATTTAAGTCACACATCTAATTTGTCATGAGGGCTTGGGAGCCATTTTAAAAGTGGAACAAGTGCCTCTGTGGTCTTTTTGCAGTGTCTTCTTTTTCTGCTCCTCCTCCTGCCTCCTTGATTCTGGCACTTCTCCCAAAATGCACACCACATTCAGGAGAGGGAAAACACTAACCCTGTATCATTTGAATAAATGAGCTCTACATATATCACCACTTACAGTTCAAATTATGCAAAAAATCCAAGATAAATGAGGCTGAGCATAAAAGGCCCTTAGTGTGCAATTATAAATACTAAAATGGTGTATTTTTTCCAAAACAATAACTTTTTTTCTTTACATTTGCATATTCTGTCGACTTTTGACCCGCAATAAAAATGTAGCACAAGTTGGTTAGTGACTGAGTCAGAACAGGACCTTCTGTTTGCATCAT
>NW_005054356.1:2863939-2883816 GCF_000277835.1 Geospiza fortis | reverse complement strand
CTGCAGTTTCAGTCATTAGCAGTTTCCTCAGATTTACAGACCTGGACTGAGCAGCTCCAGTGGGTAACCAAAAAAAGCCCTTGCCTTGAAGCATGTAAACTGTTAGATTAAAATTCCTGGGCTTCAGGATATATGCAGAAATTCCACGGGTTAAATTATAGATAACAATAAGCAAGGATCAGCCCTTGAGATGGTTTTGACTGGCTGTGTGTCCCAGCCCAGCTGGACCAGGCAGGCAGGATGGGGCCCTGGGCACATGCAGGGCCACAGCCCCAGGAGCAGCTCCGGGAAAGAGGGAACAACACTGCCATAAAACAGCACTCAGGTTATTATTGAGCCTTTATTCAGCCCAATTGCTGCTCCCTTCTGTCTCTGTCCTAATCTCCAGACTGTGTGGATTATTGTAGAACAGAGGGATGCAGTTGTGGTCCAGGGAAGTTGGTGCAGACCTTCCCAGTTAATCTGCTCAGACAGAGATGCTGAATCCTGCAGCATTTCAAAACATCCCAGTACAGTTCGCAACTTCCACGTTAGAAAATACTTGGATGGTCAAATCCCAGTTCCTTCTGCCTCAATTCACAGAATCCCAGACTGGTTTGGGTTGGGAAGGACCTTAAATCCCACCCAGTGCCACCCTTGCCATGGCAGGGACACCTCCCACTGTCCCAGGTTTCTCCTAGCCCCAGTGCCCAGCCTGGCCTTGGGCACTGCCAGGGATCCAGGGGCAGCCCCAGCTGCTCTGGCAATTCCATCCCAGGGCCTGCCCACCCTGCCAGGGAGGGATTCCTTCCCAGTAATGAAAATAATGCAAATCCAGCACTGGGAGCAGAGGGGAGGAGCTGAGGTGTGACAGGGCCTGGGGGCAGATCCATTTTACCTGTTCATAGAAGGGTAATAATATAAAGGTAATAATATGAGGGTAGCTCTGCAGCAGCAGAGCTGGGGATGGAGCTGCTGCAGAACTGGCTCCCAGCTCCCTGCTCTGGAATCAGCCAGCTCATTTCACCACGTTAATAACACCCAGATATGAAGGCTACAGGTGAGATAAAAATTCAGCGTTTCTCCGACCTGCCTTGTTTCAGTAAATCATGCAAATGGCCCTGCTGACCTCCGTGGGACCTTTCCAACAGCACAGGTCCCCGTGGACTCAACAGTAGCACCACCAGATCTGCTTCCAGTTTATATTTAAACAGAAAAAATAGAGATGTCTTGTTCAAGCCGAGCCTGAGAACCACAGAGATGAAAGGGGGAAGGGGAAATGCTGCTGCAGCAGCAGCTGAGCACTGCTGAGCACATTTTCAGCCCAGCCACACAGCCAGGTTCAGCCCTAAAAGCCTGTTTTGCTTGCCCAGGATGAATTTGGCTTTAAGGTCAGAGAACTGTCCCAACAGAGCTGCCCGAGGATTTGCTTTGAGCAGCCACGTGGCCCTGGGGCCAGAAATGCCCATCCTGTGGTGTTAGCCTGGCCAAGCTGCCCCTCTGGTGTGCCCATCCCCTCTGGAAATGGGGGATGAAGGGGGGCACGAGGCCAGGGCAGCCTGTGCTGCTCCTCAGGGCTGCGCCAGCCCTCTGCTCCCCGAGAGGATGAGGCTCAGGAGCACCCAGGGGAGCAGAGATGAAGCTCATGAGAGGATGAAGCCTGGGAGAGGATGAAGCCCATGGGAGGATGAAGCTCATGAGAGGATGAAGCTCATGAGGGGATGAAGCCCATGGGAGGATGAAGCTCATGAGGGGATGAAGCCCATGGGAGGATGAAGCCCATGAGAGGATGAAGCCCATGAGAGGATGAAGCCCATGCAAGGATGAAGCCCATGGGAGGATGAAGCCCATGAGAGGATGAAGCTCATGAGAGGATGAAGCCCATGGGAGGATGAAGCCCATGGGAGGGTGAAGCCCATGGGAGGATGAAGCCCATGAGAGGATGAAGCCCATGGGAGGATGAAGCTCATGAGAGGATGAAGCCCATGAGGGGATGAAGCCCATGGGAGGATGAAGCTCATGAGAGGATGAAGCCCATGGGAGGATGAAGCCCATGGGAGGATGAAGCCCATGGGAGGATGAAGCCCATGAGGGGATGAAGCCCATGGGAGGATGAAGCCCAGGAGAGGATGAAGCCCATGAGGGGATGAAGCCCATGCAAGGATGAAGCCCATGGGAGGGTGAAGCCCATGAGGGGATGAAGCCCATGAGAGGATGAAGCCCATGAGGGGATGAAGCCCATGAGGGGATGAAGCCCATGAGAGGATGAAGCCCATGAGGGGATGAAGCCCAGGAGCACCCAGGCGAGCAGGCAGCTCTGCTGCTCCTGCTCTGCTGCAAGGTCAGGCTCCCTGATAAGGCAGATGTAGTGTGGAGCAGCCCCTGGAGTTACCCCACTAATGATATTTCTGGTTCATTCCCACAATTACAGATGAGGTCAAGTGGATCCTCCATTTTAATGAGTTGCCTAAAATCTGGCAGCTTGTTGTTGCCAGGCAGGTAATTTGTAAGGGTTGTGTGTTTTAGATCTCATCTTCCTCCCCCTTTGGATGGTAATAAACCAGCGCCTTTCTGTGCAAATGCTGCCTCTTTGGAGATGTTGGTTAATTTAACTTCTATTTATTATTATACGTTGTGGTTGTTGCCTTCCCTGCCTGTACACTGGTTTCATTCTCTGTGTTCTCATTTTAACTGATTATAACTGAGTGGGAAAGTGCAAGACCTCTGGTTGAAATTCAAAAGAAAATAAATGGATTTTTTATGGCCTGAAGAATCTATTCATTACTAAATCATTTATCTTTGCAGAAGGAGTGCCTATATTCAATATGCCTTCCTATTTCCCTAATTTTATTTCTCTCTAAGTACGCTCTGTGCTTGGAAATAAATCTCCATTGAACTTCCACAGAGAGGCTTTGCTGTTGAAAGTCCCAACAAGAGCCTAATTACCAGAATTAAACACATCTCAGAGGTTGTGTATAAAGCCTGGGCATTGCTGTGTCTTCCCTAAAAACGAAACTTGGATGAAAATGTAAACCAAGGGTGTCCTGGTGGGATTCTCCAGGGCTCACTGCAGTGAGAAGCAGAGCACACACACACGGCCTTTAAACACACTGCTCGTGCTTTTTGGCTCCCTTCAAAGATTTCTGAAGGGGATGAGAGTCATTAGGCAGGAGGGGAGGGAGGAGAGGCATTAAGATTGTTTAAATTGCTTTTTCTTAATTCCAAATTGTCTTCCTCTGGTGAATCCTAACTTTATTGCTTCTCTTGCATCTCAGGGCAGTGCAATTACATTCTTACCTTGAACAAAGGCTGAACTTTGGACAGTGTTTGGAAGGGTTTACAAATAAAGTAAACAGTTCTGCTGCATAAAACATATGTATGTGAGCAGGACTTCCTCCTTCCCGGATGAGCCACATTCGAGTAATTTCATTTGTAAGCTTCCTCAGCTGCTGTTTGAAAAAGTTTCCTTTCTGTTTGCAATAGCCAGAAGGTTAAAATTCACGACTTCCCCCCTCTCCAATTGTTAAACTTTGGCAATTCTGTTAAAGTTCCACCAAATGCTGCCTTTACCAGCTCAGATATTAAATATTGGCTTTCAGTTTCAACTTGAACTGCTGCCTTTGTTCAGGCTGGATTAAGCCCAAATAGGTTATCTGGTTTAGTTCTTACTGCATGGTTCTAGTGGGGCTCACTGGCTGCTTTTATATTCCAGTGTAGAAACCAGGAGGGGGGTGGATTTGCTAATTTTACATCCCCATTAAAAAAAAAAAAAAAATCAGAACATTTTTCCAAACCCAGGTTAAAAATTAAAAAATCAGAATGTTGGACTTTTAACTCCCCAGTCTGACAATGCAAAGCTGGGACAGATTTGAGCTGCAGGATTGAGAATGTGGCTGGCAAGGTGCCATTTCCAGGTGTGCCACCTCAGAGGTGCCACATTTATTTATTGGAGGTGGCTGCTGCCCTGGGATCTGTCACCTCCCTGTCCCTGGGTGCTGCTCAGGGGACCAGCCAGAGCGCAGGGAAGGATTCACAGACATTTGCAAAGCTCTTTTTCCTCCCTTCTCAGCCCTGTGCCCCATTCCAGGGCTGGCTGTGGCATGACTGAGGGACTGTTAGCACAGATATCGGGATGGCAGGAGGGTGCTTGTGTCTATAAGGAAAATTTGGTATTTACTGTTGATTATACTTTCACACTCTAATTATCCAGGCCCAAAAAAGAGCCTTGTCATCCAAGCTGGGTCCCTGGGGACCGATTGTACGTCCCCAATAATGAATAGAGCAGGGCAAAGGCTTGGGAACAATTAGCTGGTTGAATTTGATTTGAATAAATAGTTAACTGGGAGCTGCTGATTTGGATTCTGCATCTGCATGTGAGCAAAGGCAAGCAGCAAGAACAGCCCTGCTCTGTGTGCAGCCCTGGGAGCCAGGCAGAGGCTCAACAAGCTCCTGCCTTATGGTTTATTGTGCTGCATCAGGCTAAACAACTGGGAATGCCATTCCCAAGTGTTCACAAGGCAGGACACTCTTCACCCTCACCCCCCAGCTGGCCCAGGAACCATAATGCTCTTTGAAAATACAATTATTGGTTTGTTTCAAAGCTCTTTGGCTGCGTAGAAATCTTACTTTTAATTTGAACTTGCCTATGACACCTGCAGAAAACTTTTTTTTAAGGAATATAAAACCTGATATATTTTATATTAATTATTATTAAACCAATATATTTTATATTTAAGGAATATAAAACCTAATACATATATTTTATAACTAAAATATATATTTAGATATTTAGATTTAGGTATTTAGATATTTAGATATAAAATATATATACATATATAAATATATCTATACAAATATCTATAATTTTATATATGTATGTATTATATATTTTATATATTTAGATATATAATATATTTTTATATATTTATATGTTTTTATTGATCTGTGGAACACTGATAAACAGGGATTGGGAAATAAAATATAATGTAATCCAGGAATTTGTCAAGCATTACAAAATGGACAGGTGGAGGGAGAGCATCCCCTGCAGCTTGGGCAGCCCTGCAGGAGCTGCAGGTCAGCGGGATTATTGTCAGCCCTGCACAAGAAAGGCAAAGGGAGGCACTGGGAGAAGAGCAGGATGAAGGAATTTGGGTTTCCTGCCCTCTCTGCTTTCCAGAATTCCACAGGTGAGGACCAGGAAGCTCTGGCAGGAATCAGAGCCTTTTCTGGGTGGGAATTTGGCAGTTCTGCCCCGGTGCCTGTGACATGCGAGGTGCAAGCACTGAAATCCTTGTGCTGGGATGCCAGAACTGCCCCGAGGGCTGAGCTCCCTCCCCAGAGCTGGCTCAGAGCTGGTCACTGGGATGGGTTTTTTCGGGAAAACCCCAAAAGGCACCAGAGGGAACAGGGTTTGGGGCCCTGGCTCTGGCACAAGGTCACTCTGGGATGGGCACTGCAGGAAAACCCCAAAAGGCACCAGGGGGAGCAGGGATTGGGGCCAAACCCCACTCAGAGAGCTCAGGAACAGCAGCGGCCAGCAGGATGCTGGTTTTAGGCACAGTTTTTAGTTTTTAGGTACAGTTTTTCGTTTTTAGGCACATTTAGGGCCATCCAGGCCAGCAGAGTCAGAGGAGCCTGGTCCCAGTGCCCCTCTGAGATCAAAAGCAGCTCTGGGCTTTCAGAGGGGCCACCCTTCCTCCTCCTCCCCCAGCCCTAATTAGGTCTCTCTCCTTCTCCCTCCTCCCCTTGCGGTTGTTCCCAAATTTGCTGACCTCATGTAATTCCTAATTTGACAAGCTGCCTCCTTTTATTTTTTTTCCCTTTTTTTTCTGCTATTTTTGTCATAACAAGTTGCAAACAGAGCAGCCTGTCTTTAGCAGCCTCCATTCACAGGAATGTTGGGACGTTTTGGGCACCAGCACAGAGGAAACCCAGCTTTGTCTCCCTGCAAAGAAATGCCTGCAAAGGCAGCACAACAACGGGAGGGGAAGCTGCTTTCTTTGTGCTCCAAACAATTTTGCACACACACACCCACCACAATCACACACACACAAAAACAGGAGGAAAAAAATAAGGAAAAATAAAAAAGGCACCTTGGGGAAACAACAGATGAACTTGTTAATAAGAGATAAGTTTTTGGCCTTGCATTTCAGGGGAAAACAAAGATTCTTGGGTGCCTTGTGTTGGTACAGCTCAGATATTTCCTGCTGGAAGATGTGCTGGGTGAGAGGCAAGCCGTCAATGGCAGGAATTACTTGAATGCTGATGTGTTGTTTTGGATTTTCTAAGTGAAAAGTGGTGTTTGTTTTGGAGTTTGTTTTGAAGTGATTTTTTTTTTTTTCCTGGAACAACCAGAACTCTGCCTTTGCTTTACTCATATCCTTGTTTTCCTGCTAACACTCATCCCTTTTCCCCACCTTAGTTGCTTGGTGACTGGAGTTAATCTCCACATCCAACAGCATTTTTACAACCACCCTGATACAGAAACAAAATGAGTCAGAAAATATCTGGGAGAATTTTTTTCCCCTACTTCTTTTCTTTTTTCTTTCTTCCTTTGTTTTTCCCCTACTGTATAAAAATTAACCAACCAACAAACTCTGGCAGGAGACCCAGCCCTGCCAGGACCAGTGAAATATTCTCTTTATCTTGCTAAAACTTACTGAAAAAAAAACCGCAAATCAATAAATATATGCTAATTTTAAAAATAATTAAGGTGTTTTTAAGGATTCTTGGAAGCAATGTTTGAACCTAGCAGGGTCTTTGCTAGGTTGATATTTCTGCTATCTGCTCTTTCAGTTCTGCATCCAGCCAGTCCTTGAGGAGGGAATTCAGCTGCCATTCCATGGAAAATGCAGCTTGGATGGTTTTCCATGCCTGAGGTGGTGGAGCACAGGATTTACTGCCCTTATTGTCCCTGTCCTGTACAGAGCTTGGATGGCACGACAGGAACCCAAAGCAAACCTGAAGCCACATTTCCCTTTAATGAACAGTGCTGGATGGCCCTGGAGTTTCCATGGGAATTCTGCTGGAATGAGCTAGCACGATTTGTATGGAGAAAAATGCAGTTTTCCCTCAGCCAGTGTCCCTTTCCCTGCAGAGCCCAGCCCTGGCAAGGGAGCTCACTTGGACCTTGTAATTACTCATGTCCTGCCTTGATTTCTCCCCTTATCAACTTGTCCAGAGATAAGAACAATGAACAGAAAAAGGAGGAATGCTGATCCCATCCTGCCCCCTCGGCAGCACTGATTTAATGATCAGTGAGCAAATGACAACTGGCTGCATCCTGCAAACCCAAACACATCCTGGGTTGTGCTCTGCCTTTGAACCCTCGCCCAGTTTCTGTTCCAATTCTTCTGGTAAAAGGAACAGATTTTTGTATGGGTTCCAATCTGCTTCGATTTATTGGTGAAAATGGCTTTTTAATTCCGAAACGTAAGCGCTCCATATTTTACAGCCCTGTGAGTCTGCAAATTGCAAATGATGCAACCCCTTGGTGTGAAAAGCCACAAAATCAACCACTAAATCCTAACTGGAGCCCCAGAATGCTGCCCAGTTCTCATGCTGCACCAGGCTTCTCCCAGCTTCTCTCCAGAAGCTGCTGAAGATCAGAAATCCAAGGCCATGACAGCTCCGAAACTGGGTTGTTTTTTATTTTGCTTGCTTGTTTTGCTGTTTTTCCTGCTCCTGAGGAAACCATTTCATTGATGTTTTTAACCAATAGGTGAATAACTTCAAGGTTTTAAGTCACACACTTGGAGCTTCCTGTAGCACAAGCCAGAATTGGAGTTTTGGCCTTTTGGGACACCCCTAAAACTTTGAGTCTGATGAAGGTGGATAAAGAGAGGTGATGCTGCTCTGCTGGCCAGTCTGTACAAAGCCAAATTTTGCCCTTTATTTTAATTACTGGAAGAAATTCCTCCCAGAGAAGCTGGGGCTGCCCCATCCCTGGAAGTGCCCAAGTTGGAGCAACCTGGGATAGATTCTGTGATTCCCAAAGCTAAGGTGGCATAAAATCCAGGATGAAATCCTGATAAATCAGGATAAAATCCTGATTTAAATCAGGATTTTATCCTGATTTATCAGGATTTTATCCTGAATTTTATCCTGATAAATCAGGATTTTATCCTGATTTATCAGGATTTTATCCTGAATTTTATCCTGATAAATCAGGATTTTATCCTGATTTATCAGGATTTTATCCTGAATTTTATCCTGATAAATCAGGATTTTATCCTGATTTATCAGGATTTTATCCTGAATTTTATCCTGATAAATCAGGATTTTATCCTGATTTATCAGGATTTTATCCTGAATTTTATCCTGATAAATCAGGATTTTATCCTGATTTATCAGGATTTTATCCTGAATTTTATCCTGATAAATCAGGATTTTATCCTGATTTATCAGGATTTTATCCTGAATTTTATCCTGATAAATCAGGATTTTATCCTGATTTATCAGGATTTTATCCTGAATTTTATCCTGATAAATCAGGATTTTATCCTGATTTATCAGGATTTTATCCTGGATTTTATCCTGATTTAAATCAGGATAAAATCCAGATAAATCAGGATAAAACCCAGAGCATTCACCAGGCTGCCTGTTTACATGGACACATTCAGGGTTTTCACATCACACCTCCCAGCTGCAGCACAGGGAATATCCTCAAGTATAAACACAAATTCATATTAAACTCTTTGGTTCTTGGCAAAGCCTCCATTTCAAGTCAAGTTTTCCTACAGTGTTTTGATTTGCTTGTTCAACAGGATTTACTAAAGTGTTTTGGAAAACTTTCTTCAAAAAAATTAAGATTTTTGCCAGCTGATGATAATCTGCAGCATTTGATATTTGAAACGCAGTTGGCAGTTGGTTCAGTAAATCACCAACATGGCAGGGCAGCTGGGAAACATGAACCACGTAGGTTCAGGAGACAAAAAGGCAAAAGAGCCAAAATTTATAATTTTAAATATAATTTTGCCACAATTCTGCACGTCCTGACTTCAAAATTTGTGAATCCTTAAGTTGAGCAGTCACATAAAACTTTGCTCTCTGGGAGCCTCGTCCAAACTCCTTTAAAATCCAAAAGGGACTGATTTCATTGATTTATTTGGATTTCAGGGAAGGATTAGAACCCCCAAGATGCATAAAAAAGTCAGAAAGGACAATGGGAGAAGGTTTTCCCATCCAAACGCCCTGGCTGTGCTGCAGGCAGGGATTTACCTGGGTGCCAGTGCTGTCCTGAGCAGGAATCCTGAGCTGGGGTTAAAGTGCACCAATCTCTGACACAAATACAAATGTGGGCCAGTTTTAGAGACTTTGAACTTCTTCTCCAAACATTTGTTCTCCAGCTCAATCACACATATGTTCCCAGAAAGCAAAAGAGAGCTGGGATCCAAGCAGAGCCAAAGGGAATGTGTTCAAAAATTTCAGCAAATATTAACAGAACGTATTTATTTATTTGCAGTTCCTGTCTGTCTTGAGCATTAGCAGCAATAATCAAGAGAAATTTCAAGCACAGCCAGCTCCTGATATCATATCTGCTTATCCCAATGTTTATTTTTTCCCATCCTTTCTAGCTTAGATTAATCACTCTCGTATAGAAATGCAAAACGGACTTGAAATGATGCTCTGCCAACAAAGTAACTATTTCAGGCACTTCTGTTACCTGTGCCTCACTTGGTTCTGGCCTGAGTGAAAACAAAACTAGGAAAATAAGCCAAGTTTTAAAAACCACCTTGAGTAGGAACAAGGAGGAGGAGTTCCCCCAGCAGTGGAAGCACGCTGCTTTCATAATTGGGTGCTTTGCACACTGCCAGCATTTCAAATCTGATTTCAAGTAGGAAGAGTTTTGCTTTTTTTAATCTCCCTGCCATGTTTGGTGCATAATCTCCTGCTAAACACAGCTTTATATTGATTGGTCATAGTGCTGCTTGCAAACTTGCTGCTCACTCACATCTGTTATTTTTCATAGGGGCCCTTAATCCTCCCTAATTAACTCCTGGCAGCCCTGATGCTTTCAGGGTTCACCAGGGGCTCTTCCCTGTCTCACCAGAGGTGCTCAGCCCAGCTCTGCACCCTGACAGGGGCACCTTGAGTTCAGGGGGCTTTGTGAGCTCTGGACCACTGTAATTGGGGTTTGTTGGGCCTGATCTGAGAACTGTTTGTAAGCAGATGGGATTAATCCCCCCAGTACCCCTGTGAGCAGTGTCTGAGCTGCTGAGCACCCAGCAGTGCTCGTACAAATAATGGAGTATTTATTGATCATCAGGCAGAGGCTGCCCTCCCTCCAGCCTGTAAAAACCAGCCCTTTTTAGACCAAATGGATCAGATTTTTATGGACCCAGAGATGGATGGGCCGGCCCAACAGCTGCACTGACACACAAAAATACAGTTTTGTCTAAGGAGCCTCCTCAGGAGGGTTTTCCACTGAGCTGCCCTGAAGAATTGGGCTCATCTTGATCATCTTGATCATCTTCATCTTCATCATAAAGAAACTGAGCTTACACTCTGTGCTCACACTAAAGCCTTTGGCTCTCCCAGAGCACAAATCCCCACCAGAGGTGCTGGGGTGTCCAGAAGCCCTGAGCTGCCCCAGAGCCTCTGTGACCGCCTGGCCAGGCATCAAATTTCCTAAAGAAGCCCAGCTGCAGGTTCCCTGGGGCTGCCCAGCTCCCGTGGCTTGCTAACCCCTGTCTGAGCACAGCAATCCTGGTTCTGCTGCACCCCAGAACGTGCAGGGTGTGACCCCTCAGCCAGAGCAGCATCCTGAGCCTGCACAGCCTCCTGTGCAGCCACTGCCCCTCTGCACAGCTGCCCAGGGCTGGGACAGATGATTGCAATGATCCATTGCAACAGAATGGGGGGGATCCTCTGCACTGTAAATATTCATGGCTTCCCTCAGCACCAACGGGTTCTGCTTGTTTGCACCAGCCCAGGCAATCCAGGAGCCCAGTGCAATGAAATATTTCCTCCAGAGCAGCTGGGTGGGATGGAGCCTGCACAGCAAAGCCTCTGAGGGGCTCTGGAGTGAACCAGAAGCAGTTCTGGGCCAGCAATAATGCCAGCCCTGCCCTGCCAAGGCTGCCTGCTCCTGCCTCAACTGGGGTCCCAAGCCAGGCCAGATGTTTGAAGTAAAATGAATAAATTCTCTTTTGGGAATCCTCTTTCTGCTGGACATGGAATATTCAGACAGAGCAAACCTGCTGCCCTGAGGGCCAGAGGTGAGGGAGGAAAGGGAGGAGGTGCCAGCAGTGAGGCAACAAGGAATGGCACAGGCACCTTGTACCCCCAAAACTGTCCCCAGTGCACCCCCAGACTGCCCCAGCCATCACCACCACAGAGAGCTCCTGTGGCTGTCTGTCTGTCCGTCCACAGCTGTCCCAGCTGTGCTTGCAGCTCCCCTGAATTCTGGAAATGTCCCCAGAGTGCCCCAGCTGGAGCTGGCACGGGAGGGATGCTGGCACCTCGTCCCAGTGCCACCGCAGGTAAATCCCCCTCGTGGTGCCCACAGGTGGCTCTGGGCTGGGCCAGGGCAGCAGTTCAGTGCTGAAAAGCCCAGTTTTGCAGAAGGCTGTGTCCTGGCTAACGCCAGCACGGGGTTGCTGTAATGATTAAGCCTCAAGTTTTCTCACATCTGTGAGGAATGCTTAGACATTCAAGTTTAAAAATAAAACCATCACTCTGGGCAGGATTTGAACATTTTTTTGAGGGAGTGTGGGATGATGGGTGGGTGGATTAGATAGTAATCAGTTGAATAAACTCAGCTGAGCTTTGAAAGTTAAACTTCAAGCTCTACAGGAAGATTTGCATGGTGGGACATAAAAAAGAGTTTAATTGTGCCTGGCATGATCTGGGTTTATTAAGGTGTACCAGTGTAAGTGCACTTTCCTGCAATCAGTTTTATGAGAGATCCAAGTGCTTTAAAAACACATAAATGACTTAATAATATGCCTGAGAATTCAATTGACAGCCAGGAAACCACGGCACAGAAGGGCTGGGTTAAGTGGGACTGTGAGGGAGCAAATTCCACTTTGGGGAATGGAGTGAATGAAATTTGTCCTGCTGGTTATTGCCAGAGGAGGAGGAGGAGGCAGAATTTCCTTCCCAACAGAAATGTCGTTAGAGAACACAAATACCCACTAACAAAAAGCAATATTTTGATGTGCTAAGGCATGTTTGCCTTTGTTACCCATTTTGCAGACAAGTTCTGCGTTTGTGCATTCAGATGCTGCTGCTATTTTTAGCTCTCTTTTATCCTCCACCCTTTTCTGCCTCTTGCCACACATACAGATTCAAAGAAACATCTTTCCAGAGCATGTAAAGAAGCAACTAATGATATGCTATCGAGGAAGAAGTGTTCTCCTAGAGGAGACAGCTTCCTTTCAGAGGCACTAAAACAAAACCTCTATTCAATTCTTGCTCACTGCTTCATATCATTGCTTTTTTAATTTTTTTTTTATTTTAACCACGCTGAAAACTGCACATTCTGACACCAGACTGCACAACAGGCTCCAGTATTTCCACAGCCAGCCTGGCATTTATTCCTGAATCACGGGAAGAGATCCTTCCTAACCCAAGTGTTCAGAGCACAATTCACTGGGTCACTCCTTGGGAGGAATTTCTTTGTTCCAAAGGTTTTTGGTCTCGGAACTCCACAGACGCTCCACAGTTCATTTCCCCCCATGAATATGAATTTATTGCTGAGGATGGGTCCCTGCCACCGATGCATAATCAGGCTGGTTAAATCTTCTGGTGGAGACAAAATATTCCAGGAATCTCAAGCGCTCACTGGGAAGATAGGCTGAAAGAGCTTTCCTACCCCCAGTGAAAGAGTGGGCTGCACTAATTCACAGAAAAATAACAAATATATTTGTGCTGCCTTTCCCCTTTGCTGCGGAGAGCCAGGTGATGTTTGCAGCTCCAGGTGTGGCAGGGCTCCACCAAATGTGGCACTGCTCTGCTGCAAGCCCTGGCTCGCGTGAACTTGTTGGGCTTTGGAAGCAAATTTGCAAGCAAGTGGAACCCGTATCCCTATCTGTCAATAATTCCTCATCGCACTCCACAAAAAGTCGTGGCTTTCCTTTCTCCCCACCCCCTGGATGCGGAATGGCAGTAAATCAGTCAGCAGCGCTGTTTAGCATAGAAAGCAGCACACTTCAAAGGCGGGCAGCCTTTGCTCTGCACCTATGAAATTCCAGACCGCGCTCCCAAATCCAGGGAAATCTCCTCGTCCTTTCTCCTCCCAGTTCCGAGAGCCTCGGCCATGCATATTAAAGGGCTGCTGTCAGCTCACATGGTTTAAAACCCGACTGATTAAAAAAACATTTGGGGGAAGCGCCCTTTGCAGGCTGAGAGAGAAACTCCCCTGGAGCTGAGCCCTGCCAGCCGAGCGTCCCTCCCCAGCCTGAAATGGTTGAAATCGATTTTTTAACTTTTTGAACTCTATTTCAATATCTCCCCCTCTTTTGCAAGCATTTTCCCTAAAATTATTGAAAGGAAGCATTCCTACATGTGTTCACTCCCACTTTGCTTTTTCCTTCTTTCCCTGGACTTGCCTCTTACCAAATCTTCAGCTTCGGACATTTGGAATCCCCAAATTATGATTGAAGTTATTTTTCCTTCAAAGTGCAGAGGAAGGGTTGCCCCTGTTCTTAGACTATGATATGCTAATATTCATCTTATATAAGATAACATAATATATTATAATATATTAATAAGATGGTGATAATATGATCATCATCTTATTAATTAATATAATATATTATTATGTTAATATATCTCCTAAAAGGAGATATATTAATATATTATTAATTAATGTATCTCCTAAAAGGAGAATATATTATTCTCCTTCTGTCAAAATAAAATAAATCATTATTTATCCCAAATAAACAAAACCCCAACGACTTGCCCAGGTTCAATGGTGCTTTCTTATCAGTATATTTAATATATATAATTTCATTTTAATATTCAAAATTTCTTCAGCTGGAGCACTCACAAGACATTCCCATGGAGCCCCCTCCCCTCTGCCAGGCTTCACTCGGATTTCCATAGATCCAAATGTCCATGAGACCCATGAGTTGTGCTGTACCCAGATCACCCCAGTCACCCTTTCGAGCCCATTTCTGCCCTGGAGCAGCGCTGTGGTGGAGCTGTGCATCCCCAGTGCTGCCAGGAGCCCACCCTGAGGAGGAGCCCGTCCCTCCTGGGCTACAGATTGTTCTTTCTGCAGCTGAAATTCATTTCTTCACATGGAATCAGCGTGAGGTCTGTGCAGTACCCAGCACTGCCGAGCCCTGATGATATTGGGTTTCTTCGCTCTTATTTGAACCAGCTCATTTTCACAAGGATTTCCCTCCTGCTCCGCCGTGTGCTCTGGAGGCACAGGAAGTGGAGGCACCAGGGATTCCTGCAGCTGCACCCCAGGCTCCTGACAACTGCTCCAATCGGGGCTTTTTGGCCACATCACATTAACCAGCCTCTCCTTTGGGTGTCCTGCCCTTTCCCAGGATCTCCCCTGCAGCTTTCCCTGGGCCTGAGCCTCAGGGATCCCGAGTAAAATTCCCGTTGGCCCCCGAGATTTTGGGGCTGTGCCCTGTGTGCCCTGAGAGGCAGGGAAAGGATGGAATCACCATTACAGGAATGTGCTGCAATACATCTTCTGATAAAAATGCTCATTTAATTCAAAGCAACAGCCTCAAAAAGCAGATGTTTAGCAGGACCTGAGCTCTTTCACTAACCAAGAAACCCAGCCTGGCTCAGCCTTCACAGATTTGCTCAGAGGGAAGAGTGTGAGGTTCATTGTGGTTATCACGGTAAACAATTCCCGCCTCTCACCCATGAGTTACACACAAACTGCTTCCTGAGCAAGCCCTGCAGTGACTGGGCAGAGCAGTTTCAGAGGAGTTATTGCTTTTATTCAGCATTATCAGGACCTGGTCTAGAGGAAGGTGTCCCTGCCCAGGGGAGCTGCAAGGGGATGATGTTTCAGGTGCCTTCCAGGCCACAGCATTTGGCCATTCTGTGGTTTAGTGGCAGGTGAGCAGAGCAGCGATGTTTGCACATCCTGTGAAAGCAGGATTCACAAGTGTGAACTCTGCTGGGCTCACAACATTGGGCTATTTAAGGGTGCAGCAATCAGAGCAGCCTCAGTCCATCCTTTCTCAGCCTCTTGGCCGTTAGGCTGGTTTAAGTGCAGCCTAAATTGCACTGCACTGGCTGCATATTTGGGTGCTGCAGCACAAAGGGAGATGGAGATCCCAGCAGTAATATTTGTCAGGGACTGCCCTGCACCAGCACCAGCACCAGCACACACTGAGGGTTCCTTCATTCCTTGGGGTCTGCAGGAGCTCTGCTGGCAGCTGTCACCAAAGCCCATGAGAAATGTGCATTTTCAAACACACCACACCAAACCATGAGTCTCAAGGCACAGGGAGTTGTCTGGGATGGAACCAGGCTGGGCAGTGATTCACTCGGTGGGTCTTTCCCCACAGCGCTGCTGTTGGTGCTTGCAGGAGAAGACACCAGCTGTGAGTCACAGCGTCTGTGGGGAAAGGTGGGGACAGCTCATGTCTGTCTGTCTGTCTGTCTGTGACTGAATGGGGACACGACTCCAGCAACACTCCCCAACAGAGGTATCACAGCCAAAACAGAGAATTTCAATGCATTGCTGCCTACCAACCTCTATCATTTCACCAGGAACCAGCATCTGTTTGTAACCCATTCATCTTCTTCCTCAGCTACTCTTGCATTTCCTTTAAAAGAACCCTGAATGTAAAACTCTGATTTTTTTTTTTTTTTGTTCACCATCTTAAACATGATGAAGATTTTCTTCTCTATCTCACTCTCTTGATGGGTCTTTTTAAGTGATAAATGTTTGCCTGAGCAGATGGTGATGTTTTATCCTTCATCACAGGTCTAAGTCAATGTTGTCAAACCCAGGGGAATTAAGGAAAGTCAGGCACACAGGAAACCTTATGGCCTGTGACAAATCAATACTTCCTAATCTCCATTAACATTGGGATTTCTGCTCTAAGCTAACACTAAGAATTCCTGGTCTCCCTTCTGATTTTGATGCTGAATTACAAAGACAGGGTCTTGATTATCCCTCCTGTTATGGCTCCTGGTTTCCAGGAGGAAATGGGATATGAAATGGCTCCTGCCCACTGGGTGCTCCCACTCTGCCCCAACACCCCAGCAGTGACTGGACAGGTGGGTGCTGCCCCTGCTGCCCCTGAGCCATGCCCATCCCTGAGGAACCTACACTGGAGCCTCCAAAAGCTGCCAAACCACCCAGCCTTGGATTATTCTGCTGCCTCACCACTGAAAATCACTGCTCAGTACTTTAAAGAGAGAGAAAACCCTGTGTAAGGACCCCAAATAAAGGACAGATCCTGTTCCGCTCACCTGATCCTGCTCAGGAGCAGGAGAGAAAAATCTGATAGTGGGTGGACATTAAGGGCCAACACAGAACCCTATTTCACTACTTTGATGGACAAATACCAAAAACCTTTGCTTGAAGAGCCCTGCTCCAGAGCTTGACTGGGTGGGCACTGGTTCCTTGCTAATTGTCTTTTTTTTTATATTTTTCCCCTGGGAAGATGGGAAAGAATGCCAAGCAAGGTCCATGCACTCAGAGTATATTCCAGCCTCTCCCACGCCAGCTCCTCATTTCTTTCAGCACTGCCAAGGTGGTTTTACAACATTTGTGCTGCCTCAGTTCCCTCCTGGACACGGCTCAGGAGCAAAACCAAAGCTGGGCCCAGGCTCAGAGCAAGGATCTGATGTTGGGTTTGGGCGAGGGATGGATGTGGATCAGCCCATCCCATCCCATCCCAGCCCATCCCATCCATCCCATCCCATCCCATCCCATCCCATCCCATCCCATCCCATCCCATCCCATCCCATCCCATCCCATCCCATCCCATCCCATCCCATCCCATCCCATCCCATCCCATCCCATCCCATCCCATCCCATCCCATCCCATCCCATCCCATCCCATCCCATCCCATCCCATCCCATCCCATCCCATCCCATCCCATCCCATGGGGGCAGTCCCTGATCCTGGGGCTCTCCTGGCTCTGCCAGCAGGGCTGGGCAGGGCTTTAAGAGCTGGGGGACTCAGAGAAGAAAGTTCCTCTGAAATCCAGGAGATGAGTGGTGCTCTGAGGCAACCTCGGTGCTGAGTGATGGCTGAAACCCATAAAATGGGATTCCAGATCCTGGGGAGCACCAGGGAACTGGAGAAGAGGTGCAGCAGGTGGAGCAGAGCGTTACCCCTGGGAGCTGCTCAGGGGGCAACTGCCAGGGCAATGCGGATTTGAGTTTCTGCATGAAGGGAGGTGAGTGCCAAGGAATGATGTGGGATTGTGCTTCATTGGGAAGCTCTCTGAGTTCTTTACACCAAAACACCTCCCAAACACCTTGTTTTGAGCTCAGCCCCTGTGGAAGAGGGGCAAATGTAAATAAAACCTCCTCAGAAATGAACGTGTCTGTCTGTGTAGTATTTGTAGCTGGCTAAAACACTTTTTATGTCGGTGTTTATTGGATTTGACTGGAGGTGGATTACTAAGAGGAGCATTTAAATGACTAAAGCATTTGCAAAACAACAGCACGATTGTTGGGAATGCTGGAACATCTAAACTTGAATTTCTATCCTAAAATATCCGATTATTTTCCACTGAATTGTAAAACGATTTTCTAAGGAAAGGTTCTCAAATAACAAAAAGCTCCACAGCTCTATTGGAGCAGCTTGTTACTCCACACTCTCAGACAGGTTGTGCAGCTCTAGGGGCTCCCACATTTAAATATTCTCTGCCCATGGTTGATATTTCTCTGCCTTCAAAGTGTTGTAATGCTGCATTCTTTCGAGATCACTCAGACATGAATCATACACTCCATCACTTGAGCAAAAGAACAACCTCATTAAAAAGTAAAAGGTGGCTTTGCCATTTCATTCTGCACAAACAACTGCAATGGAAGGATGGGAAGTTCAGAGCAGTAAGACAATGCAATGACAAGAAATAATGAAGAAGCCATATTTACCCCTCCACATGGTATTTCACAAAGGAAAATCATCTATTGTCTCTCCAAGGACAATGGCCCTGACTGTACATGTCCTGCACCACGGAAAGAACAGCAATCCTGGAATTATTCTAAATGTTTCTCATGCCTATCGAATCCTTCAAGTTACAAGGGCTAAACAAAGCCAGAGAATCCCACTCTGACCCTTTTAAAAACATCAAAGTGCCACTATCAGCCCCGAGTCTTCCTCCCAGCCCAGCCCTTGGCATCGTGTTACAGTGCAACTGATTATTCATAATCTGGCCCGAAACTACAAATTATTTCTTGATTTTGCTCGAATATTATCAAGTTCTAAAGAATAATTACTGGTGTAATAGTTAGCCAAGTTGTTATGAGAATTGTAAGCCCTTTTGGTTAATGCATGGCATATGTCTGAGGCATTCAGCTAATTCACATATCTGTCTGCACTATTAATAGAGAAGGTTACATGCCAATTATCCAGGGTTCAATCAGCCTGTTAGGATACAATAGCTGCAGTGTTCACACACTTGATGTGCCACATTCCTCACAGACATTATAAGCAGCTGGTCCAGATAAGACCACTGGGGCTTTAATATTTAGGAATCACTCCCGCACCCAACCTGGATTGCGATTTTTTCCTTGTTTCTGTGGTTCTTTTGTTACCTCTAATATCTGTGTATGAATTATTTTTAGGTTCGGCTGTGTTGAAGTCAAATGACATTGTAGGACGGAAAGCAGAGCGTTGGAAATGGCCGGAGCAAAGCTGGGACACAATGGGCTCAGGAGTTCCCCAGATTCCCCAAAGCAGCAGCATTTCTATGCCCTGAGGATGGATCACAACTCCTGCCCATCACCCAGACCTGGAAAAGGCAGCTGGGAAGGCTGGCCCGTGCTAAATGCTTCATCTCAGTTCATTATTTTGCCTGCTTTGCTTATAAATAAATAAATAAATAAAATGTAAAACCACCAACAGGACAAAACAGCCGCATTCATTCGGGCTGTTGCTGGTTCTGTGTTTTTATCTCATTTGGGAGAGAGAACTTCGGGAGAAGTGTTCGGGTTTAGTTCAGCCAAAGGTAGGAAGCAGCGTGCAAAGAGCCAACTTAGAGTGGCACGTTAGTGAAGGCACCGCGAGCTCGACTGGGGATTTCAGCACATGAAAACCAGACATTCATCTGTTCCCATGGAGATATTCCTGCTCCCAGTCAATCAGGGAGCTGCTCAGGTCAGACAATAGGCAGTGGTTCCTTTTCTCATCTTACAAACAGATACCCCCTCCCTCCTCCTCCTCCTCCTCCTCCTGTTTACGGGCATTCGTGATAACGTTTAAACACCTACAGACCAGGCAATAATATTTCCAATGATCAACAAAAAATGTTGGCTGAGGTTTTTTGGTTTTTTTTGGTTTTTTTTGGTTTTTTTTGTTTTTTTTTTTTTAAGCTTACAGAAAAATGAATTAAATAAAAACGAGGCTCTCCTGGACTCTCACACCCCGCGTGTACCCCGAACTTTTTTTTCACACGATATTTATAATATTTAAATGGAGATAAAATGGTTTTCACAGGGCTTGAGCATCCTTTGTTGCCAGGCCACTCTAAAAGTGCGTGGGATAATTACGTGCAACTTTTTAATTGCCAGAGCAGAGCTCACAGAAAAGCACCACAGGATGATGCTGGGGAAGATGCAAAGTGGGATTTCTTACAGAGCCAGTAGCTAAACCCTAAAAATAAAGCAGCACGTGGAGAGCAGTTGTACAGCACAGAACAGGGGATGGAAATGATGGTTTTTAACGCTGCTCCTCTCAGGTGTCAGGGCAGCCTGAGGGACCCCACACCAGGGCTTGGGGGGGGGGGGGGGG
>NW_005054356.1:2852274-2863925 GCF_000277835.1 Geospiza fortis | reverse complement strand
TGGTTTAGAACCATATTTTTGACAATTTAGAATCATATTTTTGCCTCACTGGCCCAAAAATCTGTATATTTAAGCATATTGTTATATAACTGTATTTGTAAAATTTTAGCTTTTTATACGTGTAACTTAGGAAACTAAATTTACTAAAGTTTTTCTACTCTCAAAAAATTCTTACATAGATCAGGTGCTGCCTTTTCTTCCCCCTAAATGCCATCTGCTCTGCAATGCCCCGGCACTCGAGGGGCAAACTCCTCCAGCCCATGAAACCAAACTGTTTGTTAACACCCTCCCATCCCTCACTGACAGCTTCAGAACCCCCAGATCGTTTTTGGCAGAGCTGCTGAGATTTCTTCATTAATTTTTGATTCATTCACCACAGTGATGATTAATCCTTTGGGGGTTTTATGTAAAATGGGCGATTTGGAAGAGGGGAGATTGCACCCAAACCAAAGGAAAAAGCGAGGGCAATTCCATTTTTATTTAACTATTAATCAGCACTTTCCTGCCCACAGCCTCCTCCAGGTGCCCCTGCCCAGGTGGCAAAAGGGCAGACACCAAACAGGGATTGCAGTGGATTTATTCCAGAGTGGGAACTGGAATCCTGCCTGCTGTTAAATTGGCAGAATAGAGGGATAAAACTGGGGTTTTTATGTAAAACTGATGTTCATTAATTCTCCTAGGAAAGTAAATTCCTTAAACGAGGGATAGTACTGAAGCTTGTGCCTGAAAAGCAGGGTCAGAGCTTGGCAAATCTCTGTGTAAAAGTCAAATATCAGCCAGCAGCACCCTGATTTCTGCCTGTGCCCATGCCCGGGTGATGGCAGGACCAGCACTTGCTCATTAAATGAACACTGATGCGTTCGTGAACTCCCCGATTAAAAAGGAACAAAGAAACAGCCGAGATGCTCCCAGTTCCTTCTCCAATCCCACCTCTGCTGGGAGGCACAGCATCAGCATCCCTCCCAGGGCACGATCAGCGCCCTGAAACTCTCCCTGCTGCTCTTGCCCCGGTTTTAGCCACTAAATGTCTCCTCCAGCGGGAGCTGGGCTCCTTGCGGGCCTGGGAACACAACAGGAGGAATTCCTAAATAGGAGGAATTCCCAAATGGAATGGCAGAGGTGCCCAGCTCCTGCCAGGGCTGTGCCCGACAGAGGATGTGGGGAGATCCCAGAGTGGCATCGGGCACACCAAAACTCCATTTACACCCAAACACAAAGCACCTTTTCCCCACAAAACATCTTTTTTCTTTTTTTTTTTTTTCTGGAGAAAAGGATGGGATGGTGATCTCGCAGTACCAGAAGGAGATTTTGGTCCAGATGAAAACTCCAGCAGCTGAAAGGAGAATTGGCGCTCAGCTGGTTGAGTAAGAATAGAACAGGAAACTGCAAATGACACCAGCGGGGTGGATTGTACGATTAAGTAACTGCCCTCCTTTTTAATGAAGTCACTCAAGTACAGCCGAACAGCACAGCAAAGCAGCAAAGTCAATAGAGTTAAAGTCTCCCGGCTTTAAACAAGCCTGGCCAGTTTTACGGCTTCCCCGAAAATCGCATTTCCAGCCCCGCACGGGAGATGTCGTTCCTCTGAACGACTGGAACAAAGAAATGCGAGTTCGGTAAACAACCGGGGGGGTGTGAATGATCACGTCTGGGATGGTTAATAAACAAACAGAATAAACGGAGTTTCTCTGCAAGAGGAGCCCGGCTTCGAGCGCCCTTTGTGCGGCTCCGGCCAGGCCGGGAGCGCCCATTCCAGTCAGGGATTTCTCACCTATTGAAAGCAGCATTTGCAAGTGACTTACCCTGTGAAACCCTCCGCTGCTGAGAGGGGCTGGCACCTGTCCTCAAACCGCTTTTATCTATTCACCGAGGCCTGACTGAATTAACCGTTTTGAAGGCGACTTTTGGCATACTAGCTTAACCCATTTGTCGCTTTGATTTTTTTAAGGGTTTCTAAACCTTCTGATGGTTACGTTCTTGTAGCAAACTTTCTCACACACTTTCTGTAAATAACTTATTGTTTTGCATTCTTTTATAGAAGAAGAGAAATCTGATGGACTGTTGGTTTGCCCAGTGTCATTGGAGAGGTGGCACTGTCACCCTCCAACCCGCTGTCACTTTTGGAAATCTATAAATGCTGGAGTCAGAAAATAAACTTCCCTTTTTCTTCACCTTGAGAGTGTCCTATAGTGACACCCACTAAAGGAGCAATATCCCCACTCATTGCACTCCCTGAGCCTTTGCTGTACTTTTTATTTTTCTGCCTTGTTTTTTGTGCCAAACCCGAGTGCTCTGTGCAACACCCCGGACCCCTTTATTCAAAGGAATTCTCATTCACATCTTCCTCCTGTGCCCTGATGCAAAGAAATAAAGAAATTAGAGGGTGACCTTTTGTCTGGGCAGCGTGGTGAGCAGATCCTGTCTGCTGCCACTGTCTGCAGCAAGAGGGACGGCGGGGAAAGCTGATAAAAACATTATTTATATATGTTCAAGGAGATGCCGTGATAAGGCCAACGGAAAATACAGGCGTGGATTTTATTTCGTCTCTTATTCCACTCCTTAAGTGGAGGATTTCAAATACCCCGATGGTTTTACAGACAGCAGAAAGTCTTTCAGTCGTTCTGGCAGAGCAGGAGGAGCTGGCAGCCATAAAAAGGAAGTTGCATGTCATATTAAAAGTGAGCTAGAACTGTCTGGGGTATTAATAGACAAACAGAACGAGGGAAAACAGCAAACAAAACATTACCCGGAAAAGAGAAAAAAGGAAAAGAGCTCTCAAAGCAAAAGCAGAACTTTTGAAGGGTTAGATCCTCAATTTTTGGCCATGGCTATGAAAAGGCAAAGCAAATCAGTGAAGTGATTGATCCTAGAAGCAAACTCAGCCTCGTTAGGGACTTGGTGCTTGCAAAAGAGGGTGGAGGGAAGGCAGGCAAGAAAAGGCAGGAGGAAGAAACCCTTCCCTCCTCAGAAAATCTCGCATTGGGTCTGAGGTGGAAATCATAAAAGAAACCCTGCTTCCACTTCAGGAAATAGAAACATGATTTCTTTCACTAAGATTAAGATCTGAACTCATTTCTGTGGGTACTGAGGCTTTACTGCCCCTAGCATAGGAAAAAAAAATAGAACTATTAGTGTGCTGCAAGTTGAACTGCTGTAATTCTTAACGTTCAACAGAAAAACTTCATATATGAAGGAAACATATATGAAGGAAACAGGAGAGACACCAAGCTGGGCTTTACAGGTGCAGCATCTGAGACTATCAATGATGTCCTGATCCAAAGGCACAACTGCACAGAAGTGCAAATTCCCAGCCTGGAAATGGGCTCAGGGCACCCCGACCCCACCAGGAATGAGCAACGAGGGAGCCACAGCCAGCAGAACACACGGATCACTCTAAAATAAAATCAGCATTTTTGTTTTGCCCCCGTGCAGCAGAATAGCAGCAGAAATGTGGGATTCGAACTGGGGGAAAATGGGGTGTGAACTGCAGAGGCCCCAAACCACACAGCAGGGATTCACACGGGTTCATTCCTGATTTCAGATCTCCTGATTTTTACTACTTCATTTGGGAAATTCTGGGGAAATCCTGACTCCTGCGGCATCAGTAGCAAAACCCATTAATTTCAAGAGGACAGGGAGAATATTCACACCAAAGCCTGATCCCCACAGTTGCCAGGTTCCATCCTCAGGGCTGTATTTCCAGCATGATGAAATTTCAGCTGAATTCAGACATGTGTGATATTTATTCAAACCAGATGCATCAAATTCCTTACAAATGCTTACAGTAACTATTAATCAAGCATTCATACTGTACTCTGTAATCAAGTGCTCAGAGCTGCACTCTGCTTCATAGATCAAGAAACAGGCATTTTTTTAAAACTTCTTTCACCAAAAAGGGATCAAAGAAAATGATGGTAAATGAAATGGAGCTGCCATGAGCCACCCCACAGAATCAGCCTGGAAAATGCCTACATGAAACCAAATAATAGTAATAAAATAATAGTGCTGCTATCTTACATGGTTTGGGCAGTACAGAGGAATCCCAGAGGTGAATTAGAGATGGGTTTGGGTTGGAAGGGACTTTAAAATAATCCTGTTCCATCCCTGCCATGGCAGAGACACCTTCCACTGTCCCAGGGCACTGCCAGGGATCCAGGGGCTGCTCTGGGCACCTGTGCCAGGGCCTGCCCGCCTTCGTAAGGAAGGATTTCTTCCTGAAATCCAACCTAAATTTCCCTTTTCCAGTTTGGCAATCCTTGTGAGAATCCTAACACAGATGAAACAGCTCCTGGCCAAGAGGCACCACAGTTTACAAGGCTCTAAATAGAAAACTGCTTATTGGGGTGTGCTTTCTTCAGGAGGCAGGTAAGAAAACAGCTCCTGCAAGACAAACACGTGTGTTCTTTCTACCCCACAGATGACAGCTCCATGCTGGAGGAAGCTGTGATGCTGAGCAGTGTAAATACAGCCTGCAAGGCTAATCAGGGCTAGCACATCCCTTACTCACAGCCTGCTGCACTGTTTGTGCAATCCTGGACTTTACAAACAATGCAGAGCATGACACCAAGCACAGGCACAGGGGAGAGCCCTGCCAGGGATGCAGACCATGGCAAACAACTGAGCTGGTTTGGGCTGGGTTTGGAGGAATATGTCAATAAAACGGCCATAAACCCCTGAGTTCATGTGTGCTATGTATTTACCTGAGCACCTCTGCTCTGGAACAGCCAAAGCCCAGAGCATGCAGGAAACAAAAGCTGGGTTTTTTTAAAACAGGATGTTGTCAGAAGGAAATAAAAGAACTCATTTTGTAGCCATACATACTGGTAGTTGTGCTCAATTTTCATGAATACACCCCAGGAAGGTTTCAACATCATCCCTCAACAGGATGCTCTGACACACTCCTGATTTACTTTCAGGCCGAACAGGTAGTAAGTCTATTATGGGGCTAATTAGTGAGCTTAATTGTAAAGCAAACTGTTTACATAAGGACACTTCACCCCAAAGTACAATGAATAATAGTCAATGATATCCACCAATTCTTTAAAGTCAGATAAAAGCCTAAAGAAACCGAGGATACTGAAAAAACTCCTTATTTCCTCTCAGTTTGGAAATGTGGAAAAACAAATTTCTAAATGAATGTGTGTTACAGCAGCTGATTACATGATTTTAGTGGTACACAAGGCCAGGAGCAGAAAGAGGAGGTGCCAGTGTGGGCTGGCTTTCATCACATGCATGAAAGTGTTCTTGGAATACGGCTTTGCATAGAAATTCAGATATTCCAGATATGCCATTGATCGTTTCATATCTGAATCCCAATCGTTACACCAAGGGACTTCTTTATTCTAATTCATTTGTTGCCTCATTGTTACTCCTAGTTTTTGCTAGTTTTCTGTACTAAAAACAGAATAAAAATGTATTTTTATTCTGCTGACTTTTCTCTAGGTGACTCTTTGCCTTCTGGGAGATGATTTGGTGACTTCTATTCAGTGGATTTGTTTGGGTTTTTGGTTTGCCTTTTTTTTTTTTCTTTAAATTTTCACAACTGAAACCGAGTGCATGGGCTGGTGCAGCCTGACTCAGCTGCCAGGTATGCCAGTGCACCTTGGGTGTGCCTGCTCTGCAGTCAGTCTGGCTGAAAATATACAATTAAACCCGAAGTGAGTGTGCAGGGCACTGTGGTGCAGAAGGAGCCCATTCCCAAGGCTCTCATCCCTGATTTCCCAGCAGTGCCCCTCAGCCTGGCAGGATAACCCAGGGTGCTGTGAGCAGCCAGACTCTCAGACAGAGGATTTCTAATAAATTTCTAATAAATAACCACCTGCACTAAGAGAAAGTGTGGCATTTTTTAGGGTTTCCCAATGAAGGGAGGAATTGATGAATCTGACTTCATGTTCTTAGAAGGCTAATTCTATATTATATTCAAGAATGCTATATTAAAACTATACTAAAGAATACAGAAAGGATACAGACAGAAGGCTAAAAAGATAATAATGAAAACTCGTGACTCCTTCCAGAGTCCCAGTACAGCCTGACCCTGAGTGGTCATCAAGTTAAAACAATTAATATGAAACCAATGGAACAATGACCAGTTGGTAAACAATTCCACAAAACCACATTCCAAAGCAGCGAAACACAGGAGAAGCAAATCAGATAATTATTGTTTTCCTTTTTTCTCTGAGGTCTCTCAGCTTCCCAGGGGAAGAAATCCTGGACAAAGAGATTTTTTTCCAGAAAATATGACAGTGACAGAAAGGAGCAGAGAGAGCAAACCCTGCTGAGGTAAAAAGGAATAACCTGCAGGAGGTCAGGGCTGGAGCAGCAGCACCAGGTGCTGCCACACCCTGGGTTTTGGGGTCGTTTTTAACCCCTTCCCCAGCAATGTCCCACTGCCTGTGCTCTGCTGGGGTCCCCCTCATTCCCACCCAAAGGTGGGGCCCAGCCCTGCCAGAACATCCTGGGAGAGGCACTGACACCTGCAGCTCTTGCCAAATAATTAAGGAAACTGTTCTTCCTATCAGGCTCGCTCCTGGCTCTCAGAAGAGAATTTAAAAGTTCATTTAACGGCACAAAAAAGTGAGCAGAGCAAAACCACTCTGGAATGATTTTAACCTGCTTTGAAAGGCACACAACCCAAACGGGATCACAACTTTTCATTGAATTTGTCGCTGAAATTGTTCCGAGGGAAGGCAGGCAAGAAAAGGCAGGAGGAAGAAACCCTTCCCTCCTCAGAAAATCTCGCATTGGGTCTGAGGTGGAAATCATAAAAGAAACCCTGCTTCCACTTCAGGAAATAGAAACATGATTTCTTTCACTAAGATTAAGATCTGAACTCATTTCTGTGGGTACTGAGGCTTTACTGCCCCTAGCATAGGAAAAAAAAATAGAATTATTAGTGTGCTGCAAGTTGAACTGCTGTAATTCTTAACGTTCAACAGAAAAACTTCATATATGAAGGAAACATATATGAAGGAAACAGGAGAGACACCAAGCTGGGCTTTACAGGTGCAGCATCTGAGACTATCAATGATGTCCTGATCCAAAGGCACAACTGCACAGAAGTGCAAATTCCCAGCCTGGAAATGGGCTCAGGGCACCCCGACCCCACCAGGAATGAGCAACGAGGGAGCCACAGCCAGCAGAACACACGGATCACTCTAAAATAAAATCAGCATTTTTGTTTTGCCCCCGTGCAGCAGAATAGCAGCAGAAATGTGGGATTCGAACTGGGGGAAAATGGGGTGTGAACTGCAGAGGCCCCAAACCACACAGCAGGGATTCACACGGGTTCATTCCTGATTTCAGATCTCCTGATTTTTACTACTTCATTTGGGAAATTCTGGGGAAATCCTGACTCCTGCGGCATCAGTAGCAAAACCCATTAATTTCAAGAGGACAGGGAGAATATTCACACCAAAGCCTGATCCCCACAGTTGCCAGGTTCCATCCTCAGGGCTGTATTTCCAGCATGATGAAATTTCAGCTGAATTCAGACATGTGTGATATTTATTCAAACCAGATGCATCAAATTCCTTACAAATGCTTACAGTAACTATTAATCAAGCATTCATACTGTACTCTGTAATCAAGTGCTCAGAGCTGCACTCTGCTTCATAGATCAAGAAACAGGCATTTTTTTAAAACTTCTTTCACCAAAAAGGGATCAAAGAAAATGATGGTAAATGAAATGGAGCTGCCATGAGCCACCCCACAGAATCAGCCTGGAAAATGCCTACATGAAACCAAATAATAGTAATAAAATAATAGTGCTGCTATCTTACATGGTTTGGGCAGTACAGAGGAATCCCAGAGGTGAATTAGAGATGGGTTTGGGTTGGAAGGGACTTTAAAATAATCCTGTTCCATCCCTGCCATGGCAGAGACACCTTCCACTGTCCCAGGGCACTGCCAGGGATCCAGGGGCTGCTCTGGGCACCTGTGCCAGGGCCTGCCCGCCTTCGTAAGGAAGGATTTCTTCCTGAAATCCAACCTAAATTTCCCTTTTCCAGTTTGGCAATCCTTGTGAGAATCCTAACACAGATGAAACAGCTCCTGGCCAAGAGGCACCACAGTTTACAAGGCTCTAAATAGAAAACTGCTTATTGGGGTGTGCTTTCTTCAGGAGGCAGGTAAGAAAACAGCTCCTGCAAGACAAACACGTGTGTTCTTTCTACCCCACAGATGACAGCTCCATGCTGGAGGAAGCTGTGATGCTGAGCAGTGTAAATACAGCCTGCAAGGCTAATCAGGGCTAGCACATCCCTTACTCACAGCCTGCTGCACTGTTTGTGCAATCCTGGACTTTACAAACAATGCAGAGCATGACACCAAGCACAGGCACAGGGGAGAGCCCTGCCAGGGATGCAGACCATGGCAAACAACTGAGCTGGTTTGGGCTGGGTTTGGAGGAATATGTCAATAAAACGGCCATAAACCCCTGAGTTCATGTGTGCTATGTATTTACCTGAGCACCTCTGCTCTGGAACAGCCAAAGCCCAGAGCATGCAGGAAACAAAAGCTGGGTTTTTTTAAAACAGGATGTTGTCAGAAGGAAATAAAAGAACTCATTTTGTAGCCATACATACTGGTAGTTGTGCTCAATTTTCATGAATACACCCCAGGAAGGTTTCAACATCATCCCTCAACAGGATGCTCTGACACACTCCTGATTTACTTTCAGGCCGAACAGGTAGTAAGTCTATTATGGGGCTAATTAGTGAGCTTAATTGTAAAGCAAACTGTTTACATAAGGACACTTCACCCCAAAGTACAATGAATAATAGTCAATGATATCCACCAATTCTTTAAAGTCAGATAAAAGCCTAAAGAAACCGAGGATACTGAAAAAACTCCTTATTTCCTCTCAGTTTGGAAATGTGGAAAAACAAATTTCTAAATGAATGTGTGTTACAGCAGCTGATTACATGATTTTAGTGGTACACAAGGCCAGGAGCAGAAAGAGGAGGTGCCAGTGTGGGCTGGCTTTCATCACATGCATGAAAGTGTTCTTGGAATACGGCTTTGCATAGAAATTCAGATATTCCAGATATGCCATTGATCGTTTCATATCTGAATCCCAATCGTTACACCAAGGGACTTCTTTATTCTAATTCATTTGTTGCCTCATTGTTACTCCTAGTTTTTGTACTAAAAACAGAATAAAAATGTATTTTTATTCTGCTGACTTTTCTCTAGGTGACTCTTTGCCTTCTGGGAGATGATTTGGTGACTTCTATTCAGTGGATTTGTTTGGGTTTTTGGTTTGCCTTTTTTTTTTTTCTTTAAATTTTCACAACTGAAACCGAGTGCATGGGCTGGTGCAGCCTGACTCAGCTGCCAGGTATGCCAGTGCACCTTGGGTGTGCCTGCTCTGCAGTCAGTCTGGCTGAAAATATACAATTAAACCCGAAGTGAGTGTGCAGGGCACTGTGGTGCAGAAGGAGCCCATTCCCAAGGCTCTCATCCCTGATTTCCCAGCAGTGCCCCTCAGCCTGGCAGGATAACCCAGGGTGCTGTGAGCAGCCAGACTCTCAGACAGAGGATTTCTAATAAATTTCTAATAAATAACCACCTGCACTAAGAGAAAGTGTGGCATTTTTTAGGGTTTCCCAATGAAGGGAGGAATTGATGAATCTGACTTCATGTTCTTAGAAGGCTAATTCTATATTATATTCAAGAATGCTATATTAAAACTATACTAAAGAACACAGAAAGGATACAGACAGAAGGCTAAAAAGATAATAATGAAAACTCGTGACTCCTTCCAGAGTCCCAGTACAGCCTGACCCTGAGTGGTCATCAAGTTAAAACAATTAATATGAAACCAATGGAACAATGACCAGTTGGTAAACAATTCCACAAAACCACATTCCAAAGCAGCGAAACACAGGAGAAGCAAATCAGATAATTATTGTTTTCCTTTTTTCTCTGAGGTCTCTCAGCTTCCCAGGGGAAGAAATCCTGGACAAAGAGATTTTTTTCCAGAAAATATGACAGTGACAGAAAGGAGCAGAGAGAGCAAACCCTGCTGAGGTAAAAAGGAATAACCTGCAGGAGGTCAGGGCTGGAGCAGCAGCACCAGGTGCTGCCACACCCTGGGTTTTGGGGTCGTTTTTAACCCCTTCCCCAGCAATGTCCCACTGCCTGTGCTCTGCTGGGGTCCCCCTCATTCCCACCCAAAGGTGGGGCCCAGCCCTGCCAGAACATCCTGGGAGAGGCACTGACACCTGCAGCTCTTGCCAAATAATTAAGGAAACTGTTCTTCCTATCAGGCTCGCTCCTGGCTCTCAGAAGAGAATTTAAAAGTTCATTTAACGGCACAAAAAAGTGAGCAGAGCAAAACCACTCTGGAATGATTTTAACCTGCTTTGAAAGGCACACAACCCAAACGGGATCACAACTTTTCATTGAATTTGTCGCTGAAATTGTTCCTGATTTCTGGGCTGTCGTTGCTTGGGCCCCTGAACATTTGGCAGCAGGAAGAGGTCTCCAGGATATAAATTTGCACTTGCAGCAGGGCTGTGTGTGCTCCCCACAGAGCCCAGCCCAGGGCTGGGAGCACGCTCTGGATTGTCATTACACTGTCATCGGGGCTTGCACTGGGACCTGAGTGGGGAGACTGTGCCAATTATCCTTTTTTTTATTATTTTATTTAATAAAACCCAGGGAACCATGTGCTTGGAGTTAAGCATGTGTTTCAAGTGCTCAAGGAAACGGGCCAGGCTCAGTGCACGTCTTTGGAGGGGCACAGTTGATAAGACAGATTGCAGTGTTACCACAGACCTGACACAGAAATGGACTTGAACACTTCAAAAACGTTTTTAAATCAAACCAGCTACAATACAATCTTTGTCTACACCAAAGACTCCTGGCTTTGTAACAAGCAAACTGGATTTTTATGACATAAATTTCCTCCAGAATGTTAACCGTGCCCTTATACCGTTTTTGTTTGCTCTCCTGAAAACAAATCATAACATTTAATTTATATGGTTGTGGCATTCTTGGTACAGAGCAAGTGGTGACTTTGAAGCACTCCAGTCACATCAGTATTGAGGAGTCATTGATGACTCCTCACTTTGGAAAGCAGTCAGCTCAGGACAGTTGTGTAATAGAATTCAGCAAAGCAGAAAAATTGCCTGTGTAGGCAAATCCAAGTGGTTTCCAACCTGGCATATCAACCCACAGGGTTGGCAAACAGCTTCCTGGGGAAAGGACTTGGCCCTTCCTTTGAGCGTTCTGCACTAACTCAAAAGCTCCTGATCTGTGATGAGTGGATTAATTAATATTAATAATTCCATCATTAGGAACATTATTAATTGGGAAGCTGCAGCCTGTCCCAGGTTATTTGCTCCCCTGCAGCCTGTGGGGCACATTCCTGAGGGACAGCACAATGGGGAGAAATACACAAAAAGAGAGGACAGGATCATTAAAGTTGGGAAAGACCTCCAAGACCATGGAATACAACCTTCAAAAGAGGAGCAGTAAAAGGAGAAGCCACTGACCCAGACCAAGCCGTCCTGTCTCCTGACTGTCCTTCCAAAGCAGAAGTGAGATCTCACAGCACATCCTGGCCTTCCCTGGTGTGGTGTGTGAGCTCAGCAGGGCGTTTTGTGGGGAGGTCTTCAAATTCCCTGCCCAGTATCCCAAACTGCCCC
>NW_005054356.1:2849383-2852213 GCF_000277835.1 Geospiza fortis | reverse complement strand
GCAGCCCCTGGCAAGGAACCCAGCAGCCCAGCCAGAGCAGCACATTTGTCCTCAAGCCGAGTCCTCCTCTCCTGCCAGCCCAAAGAGAAGTCAGTAGCAAAATCAGAGATTGTTAGGCAACTTGGCTGAATTGCTTTCCCTCCCCAGCACTGTGCTGCTTCCTTGAGGGAGCAGTTTTCCTATCAGAGGGCTGTTGGTTTCCATCCATCACTGCCTCTCTCCCTCCCTCGTGCAGCCCCACAATGGCAAACACCTGTTCCTGCAGCAGCTGATGCAGACCCAAGGGCTGTGCCTCTGTAAATAGTCAGCAGCTGGAAATGGTGATGCAAATCATACCTAAGTGACTGAAAGAGCTGACAGAGCCTGCCATGAATCCTCTGCTCTCGTGGCATTTCACTCCTCACAAGCCTGGCTTTGCTCAGGCTCGGGGCTGGAAGTACATTCTTCATCAGATCTAAGAATCTCTAACACCTTATTGCCGTGGTTAAAGCTGGAGAGTGATCCTCTGATAAGAATTACTGCAGCCTGGCTCCTGGCCCAGCCCTGCCAGGGGCTGGAAGGCAGATTTGGAGTTGCAGTGGTAGAGGATCAGTGGCGGGTGGAGCTGCCTGTTCTACCTGAACACGGTGCCAAAAATATCTGTGGTAACACCAGCTACCAAAATCAGCTTGAGAACAGATCAGTGCAGGCAAAGGGCCTCCCCCAGGAGGGGTTTGGCTCGGTGCTGGCTGTGCCAAAAGAGGGAACAGCTTCAAGCGGGCACACAGGAGCACATCCCTGCCTGGCAGAGCAGGAGGAGGGAGCTGCTTTTCCAGGGAAACCCCTGGGGTTCTCAGGGAGCTGCAGCAGGGCTGCAATCCCAGCTGTGTGTGTGCCACAGTCCAGCTGTGTGTGTGCCCCAATCCAGCTGTTAGTGTGCCACAATCCAGCTGTGTGTGTGCCACAACGCCAGCTGTGTGTGTGCCACAGTGCCAGCTGGGTGTGCCCCAATCCAGCTGTGTGTGTGCCACAATCCAGCTGTGTGCCACAGTGCCAGCTGTGTGTGTGCCCCAATCCAGCTGTTAGTGTGCCACAATCCAGCTGTGTGTGTGCCACAACGCCAGCTGTGTGTGTGCCACAGTGCCAGCTGGGTGTGCCCCAATCCAGCTGTGTGTGTGCCACAATCCAGCTGTGTGCCACAGTGCCAGCTGTGTGTGTGCCCCAATCCAGCTGTTAGTGTGCCACAATCCAGCTGTGTGTGTGCCACAACGCCAGCTGTGTGTGTGCCACAGTGCCAGCTGGGTGTGCCCCAATCCAGCTGTGTGTGTGCCACAATCCAGCTGTGTGCCACAGTGCCAGCTGTGTGTGTGCCCCAATCCAGCTGTTAGTGTGCCACAATCCAGCTGTGTGTGTGCCACAACGCCAGCTGTGTGTGTGCCACAGTGCCAGCTGGGTGTGCCCCAATCCAGCTGTGTGTGTGCCACAATCCAGCTGTGTGCCACAGTGCCAGCTGTGTGTGTGCCCCAATCCAGCTGTTAGTGTGCCACAATCCAGCTGTGTGTGTGCCACAACGCCAGCTGTGTGTGTGCCACAGTGCCAGCTGGGTGTGCCCCAATCCAGCTGTGTGTGTGCCACAATCCAGCTGTGTGCCACAGTGCCAGCTGTGTGTGTGCCCCAATCCAGCTGTTAGTGTGCCACAATCCAGCTGTGTGTGTGCCACAACGCCAGCTGTGTGTGTGCCACAGTGCCAGCTGGGTGTGCCCCAATCCAGCTGTGTGTGTGCCACAATCCAGCTGTGTGCCACAGTGCCAGCTGTGTGTGTGCCCCAATCCAGCTGTTAGTGTGCCACAATCCAGCTGTGTGTGTGCCACAACGCCAGCTGTGTGTGTGCCACAGTGCCAGCTGGGTGTGCCCCAATCCAGCTGTGTGTGTGCCACAATCCAGCTGTGTGCCACAGTGCCAGCTGTGTGTGCCCCAATCCAGCTGTGTGTGCCCCTCTGGAGGGTGGGGATGGGGCATTTCCCTGCATTCACCCCGCCTGCAGCCCTGGCAGGGCTTTGCCAGAGCTGCTGAGGCTCCCAGGAGTTTCCCAGGCAGTTCTCAGCCCTGGCTCTGGGTTCAGCTCTGCCAAATTCCTGAGGTGGCAGCACCTGGGCAGAGCAAGGCTCACCTGGAGGGATCCCTGCCCCAGGGCTGGGAATGGGGCACCCCCTCCCTGCCCTCCTGGCACAGGGGCCAGCAGGGATCTGAGGATGAACAAACACAACTTTGTGCCAGGCTAAATCCCAGCCCAGAGCCTCCCCTGTGCGGTGGCAATGCCACCCAAAAATGTCACCACTGCACTGACAAATGTCCCTCCTGAAGCCCTGCCCCAAATGTGAATTAGCTAAAATCATCTAAATCTGGAGATTGTGTCTCTGCATCATTCACTGCCCAGATCAAATATTTATGAGCAGGGATTTTATTATTGCATTAGCTGTTTTTATAAGGCCTAATTTGAAGAAAGCAACCCATAAAATAGGAAATTACATTTTTAAGCACACTCCTTTAGCAAGGACTGTTAAAACCTGGAGAATTTTACCTTTTAACCAATGATCCATTATCTCTGACAACACAAAGCCATGTAAAACATAACTACTGACACAGCATTGCCTGTCATCATTTTTACACTAAATATTGTTAATTTAAGTACTGGTTAATTAATTTAATGTCATAAAATTCTTGCTCTAAATAACTGTGTTGTCTAACATCTTTAATCTGCACGTCTTCTTCCTTTCTGGCTCCCTCTTGCTCCTACTCCAGCAGTGTCAAATTGCATTGAAGTCAATTAAGAACTGCTCATTTATTATAC
>NW_005054356.1:2834583-2849356 GCF_000277835.1 Geospiza fortis | reverse complement strand
TGCCGAGCCTCCCTTTCCTTCATGTCCATGACTCAAAGTAACACGATAGGTAATAAGGATTTTTGAGATTAGGTGGTTTAGAAATAGGTGCATGGAGGTTTTTTTAAAAGGCCCCATTGTCCCAAGGCCCCGTTTCTTTGATTTGAACTATTGGAGTGTGCCTTAACCTGTGGGGCTGATGCTGCAGGGACAGGGGGATTAGGGACTTTTTCTTTTTTCCTGAATTTCTCTAAGTGCAAGGTTTTATTGGTGGGGGAGACAGGGAGGGTGGCAGAGGCAAAAAGACAGCTGGGGGATGAATGATGTGCAGAGCCCTTTGTGCCACCATTTGGTTTCTGCACGGGGCTGCTGTGAAATGGTGGCTGTGGCAGCAGGAAAATCTCCCAGCTGGGATCCCTCCTGCTTGGAGGGGTGGGGAAAGGACAGGGGAGCAGAATCCCTACAACAGATTTCTGATAATTGGGGGTTTTTTTTACTATCAGAATACAGAATTAAAAATAAGCTTCTCTCTTTCTCTCAGCCCACCTGTGCTGTGCCAACCCAGAGCACCAGGGATGAACCATGGAAAAGCCACAATTCCACTTCAGTAATTCCATTATTATTATTACTGTAATTCAATAATAACATTTCAGAGGTTCTGGAGTGGCACCTTGGGCCCAGACAGCCAAATTCATAGAAACTAGTTTAGTTTTAGTGGGAAGCAAAGGCACAGCCCTTGGGTGGGATGGGGGAGAGCTGCTCATGGGTGGGCGTGAGGAATGATGAAATTTCTATTAAAATCTCCTTTTATCAAAATCTATTTCACAAGTACCTTTTTCCAGAAAAGGGGGAAGGAATTCAAAATATAAAATATAAAATATAAAATATAAAATGCAAAATGTAAAATAAATACAAAATGTAAAATATAAAATATAAAATATAAGATGTAAAATATCAAATATCAAATGTAAAATATATAATGTAAAATGTAAAATCTAAAATATAAAATAAATATAAAATGTAAAATGTAAAACGTAAAATGTAAAATATAACATATAAAATATGAAATAACATGTCTGGGTCAGACCAAGAATCTACAGCATCAATCACCCTGCAGCCACAGCAGCTCCAGCTTCTGGAAACATCTCCAAGGTTCCTTCCTCCCTTCCCAGCCTCTCTGAAACATCTCCAAAGTTCCTTCCTCCCCAGCTCCGCTCAAGGTGACTCATTGAAATACACATTTAAGGCAAAATGTCATTCCTCTGCTATTTATGAGCTGAACACAAAGTCCCCCAACAGAACTGGAAAGCCACAACTCACAAACTAGAGGAGTTTGTGATGCACTCACTACAGGTTTGTTGTGCTGTTGCTGAGAGTAGAAATGTGCTCCAGAAGTTTTCAAATATTCATTCTCAGGTGTGGTAAAAATTAAATGAAATAATTAATGGAATAAAATAATAAATTGAATAAAATAATAAATTAAATAATAAAATAAAAGAATTTAAATAATGAAATTAAATAAATAATGAAAGAAAAGAAATTAAATAATACTAAATTAAATAATAATAATAAAATAATGAATGAAACTAAATAAATGAAAATAAAATCAAAGTAAAATACAATAAAATAATAATATAAAAAATAAAATAAAATAAAATAAAATAAAATAAAATAAATAAAATAAATAAAATAAACCCCAACCCTCTTGAAGACCATTTGCCACTTCCACATATCAGCTCTCTGGTAAACTTAAATAAGTTGGATTTTTTCCAACCAATGCGAAGCAATTAGGCTCGATTGTGGTTTAATGATTCTCCAAATGCCTTTTTTTTGTTCTGCCCCTTTGTCCTGAGGGTTCTTCTCTCACTTCAGACCCAGCCAAGGGCGGATGATAAAGTGCCCAGGTTTGATTGGGAGATTTGAATAAAAACTCCTTCCTAGCAGCTTCTTCTCCTCCAGGAAAGAATGGTATAAAATAAACAAACAAAAAAGCAGAGTTAAAGAAACTGCTTCTAATTTCCTTGAAGCCAGTAGAGCTGATTGTTGTTGTTTGGAAATATAAATATAAATATAGCAATAATAGTAATAATAATAATAATAATAATAGTAATTATTATATTAATACTATTTTCTCAATTGCACTCATCCCAGCCAGCCCCTCCTGGGCAGCAGGACAGTGTTAAAGGTTTCCAGTGCTGATGTTTGAACGTTTCAATGTTTAAAAGTTTCCCAGAAACACATTAATTGCGATGGCCAAGGCTCTGGCACTCTGCTGAAGCAGCAGCCTGAGCGCGGTGTATTTAGCAGATCCTGTAAGGTGATGACAGCTCACAAGGAGTTGATCAACGCCATTCCTCAGGAAGATAAATGTAAACCAAACCCCCAAACCTCTGGCAATTTATTCACAAATCCAATTATTTTACACCAGCGTTTTAAAATTTAAAGGTAAGGGGAATTTTTGAAAGAGCAGCGAGGATTTGGGCTCGGCTTTTATTTATAAGCGCTGAGAAAGGCGAGATGTAAAAGGCAAAAGTGAAACAAAAGGAGGTGGGGAGGAAGGCATTAATATTCCCTCCTTGTGTGGGTCCCGGCTCCTGCTGGGAGGGCTTCCCTGCTCGGGGCTGGAACGCTCAGATCCCAGAAAATCCCAATCTTTTTCCTTTAAATCCTTTAAAGATGTGCAGGACAGGGTGGATTCAGAGCTGCTGCAGCTCCAGGGCATCCCAAATTCCCAGGTTTGGGAGCGCAGGGCTCCCACTCTGTTGGGATATTATTTTGTCACGAGTTTGGAAAGAGCAAACACTTCTTTTCAGGAATGCTTTCCCTAGAGAAAAGGCCCGCTCCATAAATAAAGTGATCCTGAGAACGAGATTCTGAAGTTTAAGGATAACTGTGGTTTGGGATACACAACTTCGGAGCTGGGATATCAGGAGTGAAACTGGGAATAACTGAGACATGCAATAAAGACTCGGGGTATCCAGGGGTGTGCCTGGAGCCACGACAACACATTTGATGAAACCAAAGAAATTCCAGCACAGATAAATCTGGCACTGGGAGGATGCATGCCAACTCTCCCACTGAAATGCTGGGAAGTTCCCCTTGCACACACAATACACCGCCCCAACATCCTCAAATTTGTCCTGGGCGGGTTTTTACTATTTAAAATAAATTTTAAATACTATTTTTACTATTTAAAAAAATCCCTGGAGCTACAGCTGTCCATCAGAGCCTGCTGGGACAGCAGGACAGGACACATCCACAGCCCAGGGATGAAATGCCCCAATGTCCTTGCTCCTGCAGGGCTGTCCCCAGCAGCTCTATCTGAATTAAAATACACTTTTTACTGATTCCCTCTCAGTTAAAATACACTTTTTACTGATTCCCTCTCAGTTAAAACACACTTTTTGCCGATTCCCCAAAGGGACAGCTTTACAGAAGTGCCTTTATCTGCCGTCAGAAGCACAGAAGCGCTCACGCAGCCAGCACGTGAGGCTCAGGCAGTGCAAACTGTGGAAATTGATAAACTCCATGAGGAGCCGCCTTGCCCGGGCAGAACCACATCTGAGGCAGGAGCGTCTCCCTGGCAGGAGCATGTGACACAGAGCCCCTTGCTCTGCATACTTTGAAATTCTCTCATACCAAAGCCTGCACTTGCTGGGCCCTTGAGGAGCCCCAAACAGGTGAGCGCTCCTGCCTTTGATTCGTGCAGATTTCAGCCAGCATCGTCTGAAACCTTTTAGACATTCAAAACTTTTTTTTTTTTTCCTTTTAATTCCTCCCCCCCCCCGCATCAGCATCCTAATGACTCATCTGGAGTGCTCGCACACAAAGCACACAAAGCCCCCGGAGCCACGATTTACAGTAAAAATGTTTGCAGCATGTGTCAACGACTGCAGAATGGGCGCATTATCATTTGTGAGGAGAGTCTGGGCAGCTCTGACTGGGACATACTTGCTACGAGCTGAAATGTTCTGGGGTATTTTCACTGGGAAAGTTTGCAGCGTGTTATCATCCGCTGCATCTTCCCAGGGAAGGGAAATTCGGTCATTCCCACCGATGTTCCATTCGTTCAGCTGCGAGTTTTGTTTGGCCAGAGCTCTGCTGAATTTCATTCCACTGAATAGAATTCTGCTGAATTCTGAAGCTCAGTTTTTATTGCACATCGGCTGCTGTGCCCGCAGCAGTTCCCCCAAAGGTGCTGTGCTCTTTGCTCGGGGAGCATTTGTGTCCAGGGAGGCACCGCTGCCCTGCAAACATCACAGAAAACGAGATTTTCTCAACCTCACGGCTTAATTCAGTGTCTCAGAGTGAGATAAAGACTTCCTGACTCTAATTACAAACTCTGTGGAGCAGCGTATTTCTAATTCTCTTTTATTTGGTGTGTTCCAAGTGCAGTTTTTATATTCTGAATAGGGTGTTCTCCCAAATTCCAGCTGAATATTTTGTCACACTCAGGGCACATTTTCCTAAATCCACATTTCTGCTCAGATCTGCTCCTTTTCTAAACAGCCACCCTATTTCTTTATGATAACACCCAAATTCTTTGCAGTTGTAACCACCCTATTTTCTGACTAATTATTTTTCCCCTCCACATATTAACACTTCAAACTAATGGGACATCTAGCAAAAATATTTATGCCCTGGTTTATATTATATCTCTTTTATTGCAATATTGGTAAGAATGGAAATAGAGAAATAGCCACGTGCCAGCTGTAAATGTTACATTTCTTTGCATAAAAACGTTATTTATGATTGCCCAAAAACTCCCACACATGAAAATATTTTTTAGCCCAACTGTGCCTCCAGAGAATATTTATGGAGAAAGTTCATTTTCGAACTAGGAGTGATGCATGACTTTTGTTTCCTGCCAGTACTGTATGGAATACTGTGGCTGTTTAGATCTTGGGTGATGGAAAGGAGAGAAAAGGAGATATTTCCATATCAATGGCGCACTCTCCTCAGGAGTCAGGCAACGGGAACAATATTTGCATCTACAGTTTGTTAACAGCACGGGCAAAACCGCCGGTGAAAATTCTTAAATTAGGGTTTAATGTGATGGTCCGTGTTTGCAAAGGAGAAACAAAAAGGCACCACGAACCCCATGTGCTCAGCTCTGTGTAAATATCACCGTAAATCACCAGCGAAGAGCTGAACCCCTCTTGGCTGGGCACAGAACAAACTCCTGGGGTAAAAAACGTATCCAGAGCTGTCCCTTGCAAACCTCCCGGGCTTCCAGAGGGAAACGAGGCAGCAAAACGGGAGTAGATTGCTCAAATTGCACTAAATTCCGTATATTATTGAAGAAATTCCCATTTCATGGAGGGGCAGAAGTCCTGAATAAACCTCAGCAGATAAACATCTCCCTGACGCTGGCCCCTTCAAAGTCCGGGACCTCGAGGATCTTGTAAAGAAAGATCCCATCTATAGCAGAGCTGTTTCCTAACCCGCATCTGCTCGTGCTCCTGAGAAGTTGTAATTCCTTTTCTTGCCCCATGGCTATTCCTGATACACATCTAACTTTTTCTCTTCGGCTTCCAGAACATCTTGTGATAACGAGTCCCGTGGAATATTTGTGTTGCACTACAAAAACAAATTCTTTTTATCCCTTTTACACTCGCCACTCATCTCTTAGCCACCGTTATTTATGGAGTGTTTCTTGCTGCAATGGGACTGAACCCAGTATTCCAGCTGACATCACAGCATCACCATTTTATATTACATTTTCTAGCTGATGCTAGAAAATGTATATATAAAATGTATATATAAAATGTATATATAAAAATGTATATATTACATTTTCTCCCTGATGCTAACATTTAAAAGAAGAACTTGAAGTCTAACATTTTAAAGAAGAAATTGAAATCCTGACTGCTGAACACAGATCCCATTAAACTGCCCTCAATAATGCTCACGTGGTTTTTCACACTTAAGAGCTCACTGGAAAAAATTAGAGAGACCTTTGCTGTGGAACCGCGTGTCAGTGGAATTGTTAACATACTTGCTATCACTAGGTATATGCAAGATGTTGTGAGGAGGAAAACAAAAATCAGAGTTTTTCACAAAGGGAACTGATTTCTGTAGTGCCTTTGTCTTCCAAATCGTGATCCCCTCCTTAGGCCCAAAAAACAACAGCAGCTAAAGGAAATCCAGTATTTCTGAAGTTATAGCCACAAATTCAGGAAAATAAATATAGAATTAAGGGACTGTGCAGTGCCAGTGGTTTCAGAAATCCCTTAATTGGGTGATTTTATGTAGTGCCAAGAACACAGCTAAAATTTTAACTTTCAAAGCATGAGTTCAGTGCCCAGTTTTCAGAGTGATGAGCACACTTAGCTCCTACAAAAGCCACTGTGGACTATAGCACTTTATAAAAATCAGGCCCCATGTTGTTTATTTAATTCATTTTTAAAAGATTTTCTTTGCTTTAGTCCACTAACAACTAATTAAGCTGCCTCCAGATTAAGAGGCTGAGCCAAGAATTACAGGATATACCACATGCTTTCTCAAGGCAAATATTTACAGTTGTTTGTTGGGTTGATGTCTTTGACATCCATCTTCTACACATAGGCCATGAAAAAAAAAATGCAACATCACAAAAATCACCACATGACATGATGTGAAAGATTTGCTTTTTGAAAAGCAAGATGTATTCGACGCCAGCTTTGCAAATTGTTTTGCAGATGCTATTTCTATAATGCTGGCATGGCTCCTCCGAGTCAGGGGGGCCAGGGGGAGAGCAACATAAAAGGGTGAGATCAAAGATCCTCTTTTGGTAGGCAAAGGCTTCTGGCTTCTTTTTCCTAATAGGAAAAGTTTGTGATATCAGAGGAGACCGCCCATCAAGCAGGGTTGTGCAGCCCAGCTTTCCCGGTCCTTTATCCCTGCCTGCCTCTCCCTCGCTGCTGGGGCTGGTGGGATCCAACACAGGCAGAGAACGCTGCAGAAACACGGCCTGGGTGATTTGTTTGTCATCTCTGCATCACAAACCCGGCACTGATCCGGGGAGAGGCTCCCAGGCCTCTGTGATGATGTTGGGAATCACAAATTCCTGCCCGAGGGGCAAAAGCTCTGCCTGAGCCTTCCAAAATCCTGTCTGGGTCCTGCAGAGCTCAGTAAGGATGGGCTGCTGGGGAGAGTCAGGCAGGTCTGGGGGAGGAACTGGGGAGGAGCAGGTACAGAGAGAGGCCTGCCCAGAGCATCCCTCAGTGCCGGGCGCTGGGGTTGGGAGAAATCTCCCGTTTGGGATAAATCCAGTTTGGGAGGAATCGCCCTTTTGGGATAAATCCAGCTTGGGATAAATCTCCCGTTTGGGATAAATCCAGCTTGGGATGAATCGCCCTTTTGGGATAAATCCAGTTTGCGATGAACCTCCCATTTGGGATAAATCCACTTTGGGATGAACCTCCCTTTTGGCATAAATCCAGTTTGGGATGAACCTCCCTTTTGGGATGACTCTCCCATTTGGGATAAATTCACTTTGGGAAGAATCTCCCACTTGGGATAAATTCACTTTGGGAAGAATCTCCCACTTGGGATAAATTCACTTCGGGATAAATCTCCCATTTGGGATGTATCCAGTTAGGGATGACTCTCCCATGTGAGATATATCCAGTTTGGGGTGGCTCTCCCATTTGGGATGGCTCTCGCGTTTGGGATAACTCTCCCATTTGGGATAAATGCACTTTGGGATGGCTCTCCCAGTTTCCCGGTGCTGCCCGAGGAAGGGCTGGGAGCTCTCCCAGAGGATGCAGAGCTGCAGCCTGGCTGGGAGGGGCAGTTCCCATTCCCAAGCCCCTGGAGCAGGGAGCTCCCCTCAGAGCCAGCCCAGCACAAGGAACCTGCCACATCAGTACCTGAGTTAAAGCACAAACTTCCAAACCCCTGATGGGAAGGAGGTGGCAAAGGACACCAAGCACACACAGGCTGACACTGCAGACCTGTTTAGGAGCTGGAAGAAGCATAGAGAAGATTTTTCTCTCTCTCAACCCCAGGATTTTCAAGTGAAGGTCTTTGAACTTCTTTATCTGAGCACTTATATTTTTATTACAGGAAATTAAGAGGCTGAATGATGTGTGATTCAACTGTGGATCCCTGGACGTGAAATGAAGCCATAATAAAACATTTTCATATGAAATCAAAACCAGAAACTTGACTCTCTCTGACTCTTTCCTACTTCTGACCTCTGCTCTATGGCCATGGTAGGAGCCAACAACTGCTCCTTGTAGTGTTGCATTAGTAAGTCTTCAGATGGGTTAAATGTTGCTTTAAATTATATTATTGACCAAGGAATCTCTGAGAACAGACCCCTGAAGGCCTCCCAGGGATCCCTGGCCATGACAGGGCAGGACAGGGTTCTCCTTTAGCACCTTTATGCCTGGCTGGACTTCAAACCCAAGGCTGTGAGTCCCACTCTGTTTATTTACAGATGTATTTATCCTCCTACCACACTGAGATACAGATTTTGGTCTATCATTTAGAGGGATAAAGCCAAGAAATGAGGCTAGGCCAGAGAAGGTTGCTTCAAAGATGGTTTTTGCTTTGAAAATTGCTGCTCAGGAAGAATAAATGCAGCCACTCAGCGTCCTGCTGCTGCTGGCTGAGCTGGCAGGGAAAAACATGTGAGGGCTGGAAGCACCACCAGGCAAAGAAATCAAACTGATGCTCTAATCAAGCACAGCTCAAATCTGTGATGCCCAATAAAAGACAATCAGCACAGCTGGAACTGTGCCAAACAACCCAACAATACAAATTTCATTTTCCAGGGAGGGCCTGGCATATGAAACGACAAAAATGAACCAACCCTGCAGTTACAGCTGCACCAGTGCAGGGATCACCCCTCTGCTGCCACCCCTGCCCTGTGCCACAGAACCACAGGGATCTGGGCCAGGGAGCTGAACCAGGCATGGCCAAACCATTTTCTTTGACACTCAGGCTCCATGAAATGACCAGTTATCAGGGATGAGTCTGGGGGGAAGGAAAATGCAATTATTTCCTTCAGATCCCTCTTGGCAGTTAAATAGGACACATCTCCCTTCTCCTCACTCTTGTGGCATCCCTCATCGTGCCTTTCATGGCCCATTTCTGCTCTGAGCTGCTCCACATCCCGGTACCAGGTCTTTAGGGCAGCCCTCTCCTCACTTTGTTATTAAAATGGAAATAACAGCAGTGTTAGGCCAGCTTGATGCCACCCATAATGGTTCCAAAGGGCCAGGAGAGCAGCGCTGGCTGTCACTGCGGCATGGAGCTGTCACCTGGGCACAGCAGGGCTGGGAATGCAGGGGATGTGGTGGCACCTGAGGGACAGTGCCACCTCACACAGAGCTCCCTGCTGAGCGGAGGGGACACTGCCAGCCCTGCCTGAGCTGCTCAGAGAGGCCACAACACCTGCGTGTCACACCTGGGTGACAAAGGTCCCTCCCTGTGCACGAGGGGTCAGCGCCGGAGAGCGAGACCCAAACAAGGCAGAGCCAGCACTGGAGAAGTGGAACAGAAACAGAGACAAGGAAAGCAAAAATAAAACAAAAACCCCTGAGGGTTCTCTGTCTGCTGCTCAGATCTGAAGTGAATCTGGTCTGGTTCTGTGTGGTCATCACAGTGTCTGCAGCACTCAGATTTCCAGGCAGAGGGTGAGAGGGTGACAAGGACGGGGGGACAGGGACTGCTGGGGTGGGGCAGCAGCTCCAGCAGGGTTATCCTGGTTTGTGACCATGGATTTAAGCAGAAGACTGGAGGAGCTGATCTTCCAGCACCTCTGCACTGCTGCAGAGCAGCTCCTCACCCGCCATCCTTGGCTTTCCATTCCCATTGAGAAGGATGTGCATACACAGGAACAAAACACTATCAGAGCAAGAGAGCCCAAGGAGGAAACCAAAAGAGGAAGTGAAAGGCTTAAAAAATAAAAATGAGACACAGCATTGGTCTCTGCCAGTATTTGCTGAGACATTCAAATGGAGATGGTGCAGTTTCAGGGGAGGCCATCCACATCTCCACTGGGATGAGACAGCAGGAGCCAGGAATTCCGGGAGCAGTGCTTGGAAAAGGCTGGGGCATCACCAGCACACCTGGCCTGTGCTCAGGAACTCACAGCTTCTTCCACGACAGCCCCTAGGAACCCTGAACTTGGCTGAACACAGTCTAAGACATCACACATCTTTCACAAAAAGGACTTGGAGAGAAAATTCAGGTACCAAATGTTTGGGGAGTTCTTCTCAGTTCATCAGCAAAACATCTCCTCAGCTCAGCCTGGGTTATTTGGGTTACCAGGTCCCTGATCTTTTCTGAGCTCTCCAAATGAAACCTCAAGAGCTAAACAATGAGGGTTATGACAGTTGAAATAAACAAGTTATTTTTCCTGAATTTTCATGGACACATGCAAGATACACGGGCTTTTTATCAAAAAGTTACATTCCTATAAATATTTATATTTGTATCAAGGGGTCCTCTAATTTTAGTTACAAATGCAACTCCCAACCACAAACACTGATAGACTCAGCCCTAGTGAAATAAGAGTCACAATAACCACAAGTTGAAGTCATGAAAGGATTTTCCCCTAAGCAGCAAACAACAAATGGTGCTTTTTTTGTTAAACATTATAAAAAAAGATGTCATCGACTTACATGTTAATGGTGGGACATTGTGGCACCGTCCAAACTTTCCTCCCTCTTCGAGTGATGCAAGAAATTACAGGAAAAGTTTTCACACTTCTTCAGAGAGGATAAAATTCCTGTTGCTGTTCAAAAGAAAATCAAAACAAAAACACAAAAGAGGAACAATTAAAGGCAAAACGCTTTTTAGAAGTGCCTGTTTCTCAAAAGAGACACAAACTCAAGTTCAACAACCCTCCTTTTGCCACTTTTAAAAAATGATTCTAATTATAAAATTGCAGCCTCTGCTGATCTTTTCAGGTATTTTCAGTTATACAGTATAAATCTCTTGAAGAAATCTCCTGCATTACCCAACATCTTTACTTAGGAAGCATTTCTGAGGTTATTTCTAGGAAAAAGAAACCAGGAAATTACAATATTCGCTGTTGTTTCAGTACTGGTTTGGTTTTTTTTTTTTTTTGTTTCCTCCTTCTCCTCATGTGGTCATCCTGAGATGACTGGAATGTACAGGAACACCCCAAATACCCAGAAGAATAAAGTTCAAAAACAATTTTATTACAGAACTCAGAGGGGGAAAAAAAAAATGCAAGGCTGGTAATTTTTCCTAATTCCTCCTGCCACGAAATAGAAAATGCTTTCTGGTTCATTGAGCAAATTGGTGGGTCTGAATTCCAGAAATTCAGATATCCTCACAAAGGCAGCATTATGGCCAAACAGGTTCTGTGCTGGGAATTCTGGCCGGGTGCCACTTTGTTAATAAATACAAGTGTTGAATTCAGCTGGATTTAAAGATTGTGTTCTCTGCTTGAGCAAGTCTGAAAGTGCCAGAGTTGTAAAATTATCGTTGGGCTGGAGCTTTGAAACTCAGAGACAGCAGAGCAGATAAAAAGTGTCTGATCCTGCAGGGACAGGGAGATGGGCAGGGCCAGCAGTGACCAAACACTCTGCACACACACAGACTGAACAAATGAATCTCTCGGGTCACCTACAAAACATACTTAATTTGGCTTTTCATGGTTTTAGTTCGAATTTTAGTGACAGAAGACAAAGCAGCAAAGAGCAGGATTCGAAATCGGAGCTGAAATTTCTCATTTTTGGGTCTTCTGTGCTCTTCTTCATTAAAAAGAATTTACTTTTCTTCAATAAAATGGGTAATACTCCGTTATCAACAACAGCCACCAACTAGAATAACAACAAAAATAACCCAGCATTTTGGGGGTTTGTTTTGTTGCTTTTTGTTTTAGTTACAGTTGATTGATTGCTTAAAATAAATTCTGTCTTAATCACACAGGATAATATTTATATTTTATAGTTAAAATGGCAATTATCAGAACTGAACAATTCCAGGCACATGGTTTATCTCCCTACCTGCTCCAGTTCATCACAAAGAAAAACCCAGAATTACTCAAAATAGCTTTGTTATTCTGAATTAGCCAGTAAGCACCATTTTCAAGCAGTAGTTCATGACTAGAAACTTGTGGTTTTTCCTGTGTTTACAGATAAAAACCCGGGGCAAAGGGAGGCATCTAAGGCAGCCCAGACCCAGCAGCACTTCCCACCTTCCTGGGGAGCACAGGTGAGGATGGGCAGGGCCCTGCAGTGCCCACTGAGCACTGCACACCTGGATTGTGTGCAGGGACACACATCCACCTGTGTCTGTGCCAGCACTCAGGGCTTATCAAATTCTCCATCTGCAAAACTGCTCACAGCTCAGTTTTGGGTTCATTTCTTGTTTTTCTACACGTGAGACCACAGGACCTGTCTGCACTTAAGCAATTCCTCCTTCAGTGTACAGGTGAGTTGGGCCAGCTGCTTTACTCTCCTTCTCCTGAGCATTTGAGACTGAGCTGGTGTTAGCAAGAAAGAGAAACTTTGCCCCTTCTCCCCAGTTCTGGTTTTAGATTTAAAAGTTTGACATTTAGACCTGAGTGAAAGCCTTGCTTCATGAGAGAAACAATGATTTGATGTGAAATTACTCAGCTAACGAGTCACTTCTGAGTGACTTCAGGGACAGCTCTTCATAAAATCTTCTTGTTATTAGCAAGGAGAGTTTATAATAATAAAAAAAACTCCAATAAGAAATGTCTGGACTGTCACTGTGTGCCAGAGGTGTTTGGCACTCCTCTCTCTGAGCACTGGACGAGCTGGGATGGTGAAAGGTGGGGTGGGGTGGGATGAGCTCCATCCCTTCCATCCCAAACCGCTCTGGGACCCATTTGGGATCCATTTCCCTCCGTGCTCTGACCTCCCTCGGGACTGTGGGGTGCTGAATGCAATCCTTACAACCCGCACTACAAATGCAGACAGGCCCTGAGTGGGGTAGTTAGACATTCCCTATTTTTCCATACCCTTGAAACGCTTAAATATGACAAGGAGAGATGCTGAGGATCTCCTAGAAAGATAAAGTGAAACCTCCAGCGTGGAATGGGCCCAGAATGTATATATATATAAATTGATTCTATATATAGAAATAAAATTTATACATATTTTACTATAAATAGAAATAGGTATAATTGATTAATTTTATATAAACAAATGTTACATAATTTTATATTTATATTTATTTCCGTTTCATATTAATTTATATTTATATAATTTTTGTTTATGTACATATACAAACAATTTTTGTTTGTATACATATGTATATACACATATATATATGCATATATATACATATATACACATACATATACATATATTTTTTTTTTCAAAAAATTTATTTTTATTTTATTCTCCTCCAAAAGTGTTGCCCGGGTTTCATTGCAGCAGCCTGATGAAGCTCTGCCATGCCCCCTTGCTTCTTCTCCTGGCTGGGACACGCAGGGCCGGGGGAGGAGGAGGAGGAGGGACAAGCAGGAAAACCACACTTGGCTAGGTGCTTTTCATGAGACCGTGCGAGCTAATCTAGGCAAAATAATCCAAAGCATCCCGTGAAAGGGATGGGTGACTGCACAATGGAACCTCACGAGACACTGACTCTCCTTTCAGACGCCGCCCACGACCCCGTCTGAAGATTTCCACTCTTCTCCCCCAACGCAGCACATTTAAATCACAGCTCCTGCAGCTCCGTGAGATCCACATCAATTCAATAAAAGTGCACAAAACACCCCTGTGCACATATTTCCACGCTCCCTGAGCTGTGGTTGCAGAAGTGCAGGCGCGTGTTTCCCAAGCTGTTCTTTTGCTTCTGTATTTGTACAGCTCAGAGATGAAGGAACGGCGCAGCTCTAGGGGGGTGGTGTTTATAATTTGGATTTAAATCCTCGGGAGATGCGTGTGTTACAACATCTCATGGCACACACGTCGTACGGGCGTTTTTGTCCATTAAAACCTCACTCTGGAGAGCTGCCTCACCAAAATGTTCTGCGCTCCTCGAGTGAGATCAGCCACAAATAATAACTGCTTTGATATTTAATCAATACCGAGATAGCGCTGGATGTTAGTGCCCGTCCACATCGGGGCTGTAATGGATCTATTCCCACATTAAAAATACATGGGGAAACTTCCTCGCTCCGAGCTACAACAAAAAGCTTTTAATTGCTTCACAGATGAGTTGACGGTGCACACCACACGTGTGGGCAGACAAAGCCCTGCTGCACCCACAGCTCTGTGCTTGTTTCTGTTCTCAGAGACACCTGAAGGGCTCAGCTCGTGTTCTTCACCCCCAAATTCCCCTTCTGCTGCTCGGTCCTTGCAGAACTGAGCAGGGAATCAGATATTCCAGACAGGCTGGGCAGAAGAATTTTGCTGTGTTGTGCCTTTAGATAGAGCTTCTATGGTTAACCTTGAAAAAAATCTCTCACTTTCTCCCCAGTTCTTATCCTAAATAACATTTTCAGTCTGAGCACCGCTGTGTTTAATTGCTGTAGTCAAAACAGGACCACAAAGATCTTAACACAGAGCCAAAAGAATGGCTGTTGTTCCTCCTCCTACCTCAGCATCTAAGCCATAAAATGTCCTTAAACTAATCAGAGTGTTCTTAGGGACGCAAAAATGTCCTGAGCAAAAAGACCTTCTGAATTTAGAAGGTTTGGATCAAATGATTTCAATTCACTGTGAAAAAACAAAAGAAGTTTTGCAATGATTACACAGACCTGAACCTCTTCCCCAGAGAACTTCTCAGATCAGAGCAATCTCCAGCTCAAGCTGCTGCCTGACAATTTCTTGTATTCTCTTTTTTGCTCTTTCCC
>NW_005054356.1:2833411-2834061 GCF_000277835.1 Geospiza fortis | reverse complement strand
GTTTTGCCAACTAAAGCCACACAAAAGGAAGGAAATTATTTAAGTTTTGAGAGTTTTGCCAAATAGAACGTGACATTAACCTATCAAACATTCAGCCCCTTGCCCAGCTGAGCCCCGAGCTCATTTTCTGCTACTTTTTCTTCAGGAAGTGCAGATTTTAAGCTCTGGCAGATAATAATACCCAGACCCAGGGCTGTTTTTTACCCAGTGATACAAAGGAAGTGGTTTTGTTGCTAGCAGGCACCTTGCTTGGGATATTAAGATAATGAAAGTTCATCACTACAGACAAATTGTAACTGCAGCCCGTCCAATCTGACCTCAAGCCCGAGCGACTGAATGAGAGAACTGCATTTGTAACAGCCCTAAACCTCCAATAAATCAACTTCACCTCCCCTGAGCTATTAGAACTTTGATAGATACAGATTTAGAGCAGGAAACAAACAAAAAATCTGTAGGAAAGAGAGGTTTCAATGGTGCTATCGGCATGCAAATCAAAGGCCAGTTCAAACTTTAATCTCATTTAGCTTTTCTCTCCTCCAGCGATTGCTCCCTGATTTTAACAATCACACTCTGGAAAAGAATGCACGGGGAGGGATATCAGGGATATCCAAGAGCTAGGGAAAATCACACATTGACCCCTAATTCTGCAA
>NW_005054356.1:2816319-2833351 GCF_000277835.1 Geospiza fortis | reverse complement strand
TGAGCATGTGTTTTAATCATAGCAACTGAATAGCTGGGCAGAATAAACACCAACAAAGGCACTCCTAGCTCTTGCAGGCACATCTATAAAAGCTTTTCTCTAGTGTTTTTGGAGTTATTTCCCAATGTTCAGTGGGGTAAAACACTCACCCTGCAGCATAACCCAGTCACCTTGCTAAAGACACTTTCCCTCCAAGCTGAAATAGTCACTTTTCCTGATTAAAACAGGCACAAAAAAAATAATTTATGTTGGTGGTTAGAGATTAAATAGTCTGCAATACTTCAAAAGGCTGTTTACCTGTGATTTAAAACCAGTATCTTCTGATCAAAGAGATAAGCTGTCTCCACGCTGTCTGCTGATCACTTTCCTAAGGCCTTTCCCCCCTCGAGTTAACTTTGAGTTTTCCTGAAGTTTGAAAGGATGCAAGTTTCAGATTTGTCCCTGTGCATTTGCGGACGATTTTGCCTGGCTCTATCATCCTGCACAGGAGATAATGTTTCAGCAATTTAAGATTTAACAGCTGCTGCCAGGAACTGCAATTGGATCATCTCGGGGCTGCTGCTGCTGCTGCTTTGAAGTTGCCAAGTCCCAATAAACCCCACAGCTCTGAGTGCTGCATTTGGGATTATTGCCACTTAATTGGGAGATCTTTTGAAAATACTGAAAACACTGAGATGCACTGGGATAGATTTCTGCTAAAATCAGCTGGAAACAGCAAAGCAAAACTTTATTCTTAAGGCCAGCGTGGAGCAGAAAGGGAGAGAGGAGAGTTTGACAACTTTTGGTGTTTGTCGGCACCACTGGAGCAGAAAGGAGCTCAGGGCCTGGCAGCCACTTCCTGAGAGCAGAATAAATAACCTACATTTTCTGCAGGTTGTGCTGAGATGGGGGAGCTCTGATATCCCCTCTCATTCATCTGCTCAAGGGCCAGAAAAGAGATGTGAGACCTCCCCTGCTGGACAAATTCCAGCAGAGGAGACAGGGAACCCAGAGCTGTGCAGGATGGAGCGACAAATCTCCTCCTTGAGAGGAATCCTGACCTCTGATAGCAGCAAAGAATTTGCTAAATACAAAATGCTGAAGCTGAGCTACGTCAACACTGAGAAATATTTACTCGAAAATATCGTCAGAGTGGAAAGTTAATTGAAATGCTGCAGCTTTGTTTGCTTCCCCCTTCAGCACAGCTGAAACAACAAAACCAGTCAGGCAACTTTTCTTTATTCTTTTTTTTTGGGGCTGAATTACTGACAAAAAGCTTTGGGGTTCTCAGAAGAGCTGCAACACCCCAGGGATTTCTGCAGCTCCAGAGTGACTTCATTAAATATCCTGGGTGCTCCTTGTGTGCCTCTGCTTTGTGGCCAGAGCCAGGACTCAGTGTGAAAACACTGCTGGGACACCCTTCCCAACACACCCAGAAATACAGAATAAATAGAAATATATATAATTAATACAGAATAAATAGATATATGTATAATTATACAAATGAGAGTTTAAGGGTCTCAGTTGTGGGGGTGAAGGGCCTGGCTGTGTTTTTGCTGCACACCTCCCCTTGCAGAAATGAGGAGCGTGGAGATAAAAATTGTGTGCTTTTTGCTCCACTCCCTCCTCTGTTTGTCTTCTGGAGAAAATGAAATTTCTGAAATTCCATGCTGGGCTGTAACATTCTGTAGGACGCTCATGTTTAGCAACCTCGGGTTTTCACATATTTAATTTTTTTTTTTAAATGCTTTTTTACAGAGTAGCTGTAATTACAGAAGTGGAATTCCATGAAGCGATTTCACACCTCTTCTGCATAAGGGTTAGTGCTAAATAAATACCACAGCCTTCATTTTACAGCGGGAAACTTCAGCACAGACCCTGCAAGGCCCCTGGACGTTTATCTTCCCACTGCACCCCATCTGTGTGCAGGAGGGGTCAGGAAAGGCTCCCTGGGCTCAGCCTCCTGAGCTCACCTGGCTCTGGAAGCAGAGCTGCAAGGACACAGGTGGAGGAAGAGGTGTGAAGGAGAATGAGCAATGCCTCAGAATATCCCGAACACTGAGGGTTTCCTGCCTGCTGGCTCTTCTCATGAATATCATTTTACCTGTGTTACCTGAGCTAAACCCAGCAGCAGCTGCTACATCCCATAATACGATTCCCTCATTCTGGTGTAAAATGCAGATTAATTTTATTTTAATTTTATATTATTCAAATCCAATGATTACATTAATAATTAATTAAATAAATTATAAAATAATTAATTAGTTAATTTTATAGTTAAAATCCCGATTATCTGGGCCCAAAGTGATCCAAAGAGGACAAAGCCCAGAGGTCAATGAAGAAACAAGAAATGAAGGCAGGGGCGGGGATGGAATTCCCAGAGCAGCTGGGGCTGCCCCTGGGTCCCTGCAGTGCCCAAGGCCAGGCTGGACATTGGGGCAGTGGGAGGTGTCCCTGCCATGGCAGGGGTGGGATGGGTGGGATTTGGGGTCCCTTCCCACCCAAACCATTCCATAATTCCCAGTATTCCCAAAATCAGCTGAGGTGAGGGCAGAGAACACCGGCCCTGCTGAGAAAGGCAGATTTTAAAGCAGAATTTGATCTGAAAATCCCCCCACACTAAAAGGGCTGAGGAACATCCCATGTGCCACGGACAGTTCTTGCTCAGAGAAGTTTTGGGCAGGACTTTTCCAGGGCAGGTCTCTCCCCCCTCCCTTTTCAGTGGAAAGCAATGAAGCAAAGAGAAATGATTGTCCTGTGTTTTTCTGATAACAATAAAGATTCTCTTGTGTTTCACACGCAAAATGTGGTGAGGCATAGCAGGATGTGGGTGACACAAAGGTTAGTGTTAATAGTCAAAAAATACCTGTGAGCAATGAGGAAATAAAATGGACAGAAAAGACACACCAAAAAAAAAATCCCTAGAACTTTCATTAGAAATCCTCACCCACACAGAACCAGACAAACATTCCTGGGTTTTTGCCTATTTTTCAATGAACTTTTTTTTTTTTTGTTTGGTTTGGTTTTTTTCTGTGTAAGGAGCTTTTAAATGGCTGAAAAAAGAATAATCAGCAGCAGCACCCAGGAGTGTCTCTTTGATTGCTGTTCCATGAGGTCCCAGGTAAGGTTTTCCCAGTGCAGCACAAAGGGGCCATTCAGGGCCCCACACTCAGCACAGACCCAGGCAGGAAACTTTGACCCCACAGCATGAAATCATAAATTGATATCATTTAGGGACAAATGTAGCATCTTATCCCGCATTTATTGCCACCCACTGCAATAAAATAAAGATAAATGGGAGGGATGAAAGGCTCCTGGTGGAGCTGATCATGTCAACACCTGAGTGTCAGATAGAGTCCAAAGAAAGCAGAGTCCAAAGGAAGCTCAGCCAGGGTGTGCAGGGACAGGGATGTGTCATCTGCCTTCTAGACAAAGCTCTTAATACATTAAAACCACTTAATATTAAAAAAAAAGAGAAGCCTTTAATTCTCCTTCCGAGGCTTCCTGTTAAGGCAGATCTACAACGCTGAAAAATGAAACTACAAGATTCATGCTATTTTTGGGGCTGTTTTTCAAGAACTCACAGCTTCTGCTGGGACACGACAGAAACTCGAGAGCAGATCTGTAGAGCTCTGAGTGTCTCAGGTCGTGTTCCCAGGAGGCTGTGGTGCCTGCAGGAAGTGGAGCAGGTGCCTTGGCCTTTTGGAGAGAGGCTCTAGAAACCTCCAGGCATTTTGGTTGGCATCAATGTGTTTTGTTCTCTTGGCTCAAAGTGCTGCAGGATTTCTGAAGCGGTGGGAATGGCAGATTTGTGATGCATTTTTGGCCGGAGCAAACCCCTTTTTTTCCATCCACCCAGTGTGTCTGGGAGGCTCTGGGTAGCACAGGGGGAGATTCTCCACCTGCAGGTTAAAAACCCCAAGTACTGGGTGGGTGGAAAAACCCAGTGTAAGCACTGAGCTGCAGACAGCCCATTTGATTAGAAAAAGCAAATCAAATGCACCATTTCAGGGGGATAAACCGTGCAATGGAGGAAAAACTGTTGTAACAACTGTGATTTTAATGTCATGAAGACATCAAGAACAGAGGATGAGGAGGGCACCTAATGATTTATTTCCCTAATTTCAGAATGCCTCTTGTACCTTCTTTTCCCCTGGTGAGAATCCATTATTAATATTTACAAGCAATTCTCCTGTAAGCAGGTAAAGGCTCATCATCAAATCAAATTACTGTGCTCCTGATGGCACTTCATGAGATGAGCACTTTATTAGGGAACAAAAGCTTCCAGAGAGATTATTTAATGAGAAGTACATCAGTTTCTTTAATACTTTAATGGTAATTGCTAGTGAGACAATTATTTTCCTTGCCCAATGATTCTTCCTCCCCTTGTGAGCACTGTTGTACTCAACGCTTAGAGCATGATATAATTATTCAGAGTTCATTAACAGACAATATTTCTTGTCCTTTCATTAAACCAGATCTGTGCATCTGTTTGAATAAGAACACAGAAATCAGCAGCCGTGCAGATTTACACAAAGTGTACATTATTGTGTGACTGGTAAGGAAAGAGCAGCGTGAGCCTGGCACTGTGCAGGGCACTGAGGAAAGCTGACCCTGGTGGCTGAGCAAATCCCTATCTCTCAGCACATCTGCTCCACTTCACTTTCCCACCAGCCAGGCAAGGACAATCGCTCCCCAGCCTCACAGGGAGCTCTGGGAGTTCAGAGCTGAGCAATAAGACATTCCTAATGCTCTTTTCCAACCCCTGCCAGGCAGCAGGGAGCAGTGATAAGACACCATGATAAGGCCAGAGGGATGGGTGCCTCTGCAGTCCCAGGGGGTTTTGGTCCCAGGAGGGGAAGGGCTGTGGCAGTGACCACATTTTGGGGTGTTTTCTGCCAGTGGCACCCCTTTCCATCACTTCTTTGAGACTTCTAATCCTCCTGTTACTAACCATGAGCAAGAACTGCTTTGAGAAGCTGAGGAGCAGCAGCTCCTGCATGGTTTGGGTGGATGGGAGCACCAGGGAATGTCTCACCCCCCTGCAGCCACACTCCTGCGGGGTGAGGCCAGGTTTGGACAAGGCTAAGGAGAACCATGCCCACAAAAAGGGAAAGGGCAAATCAGGGAGGTGCTGCTGTGGGAAACAGACACAGCATCAGCCCCAGAGGGAGTTCAGCTGCGCCCCAAAATACCAAACCAGCCTGGCCCCTTGCCTGAGCTCTGCAGGAACTTCATCCTGTGACTAAAGACTGGGTGCACCAATTTCTCTAAAACCTTATCATTCCACTTAAGTCAAATTTACAGCTCTGAAGCCCTTTGAGCCTGTCTGCCCCAGGCCTTATTGATTCCAAGCAACCAGAACGGTGGGAAGAGCAGAGCTGGTGCTGGGCCGGAAAACAGGGGAATTTCTGCTGAGTGTTCCCTGTGGGAGCAGGGCTTGCTGCCAGGAAGCAGAGAAAACAAGGTCCCACCTCCCTGAGCAGCTGATCAGTGCCCAGAACACGCTGAGTTTCCCCTCGATGGTTTTGCATGCGAGGGGCTGATAAAGATCTTTTCCTCCAGTTTCATGTTTGCCTGCTATTCTTGTGTAATGGCCAAACCTGTTTGGTTACAGATTCCTCTGTCTGGCCTGATTAATGTCCTCCTCTGTGGACCCCACGAGGGAATCTGGGAAGCTTTTGCTGCTTTTTAGGCCATTTGTTGCATTATCTGGGCTGTCATTCTCTATTTCAGCTCCGGATTGCTCTAAACCCAGCGGTCTGAGCATTGCTTAAGGTTTTGCTCAGCTTCTCTGCTCTCCAGAGGAGCTTTTCTTTGAATTGCCACTGAAACCAATTTCAGGAATAATCAGCTGTTACAGGACTTTAATGGAGATATCCCAGTGTCTCTTCAGCCAAGGATTTCAAGCCCTGTGTGTGCAGGGAACCAAGAAAAGCACAGCTGTTACAAACTCCACATAATCTGGGCTTGTGAATTCCCTGTCAGCCTCGTAGCAGGGAACAGGAAATCTCAAGTGTTTGTTTGGGGAGGCAGCACCCAGTACAGAGCCCAGGAAAGAGCACAATTCCAGTCCCAGGGTGAGGCAGCAGAGTCTCTCCTGGGGGACAAAGCCACTCCCAGAGGGGTTGGACATTCATTAATTCCCCAGAAGGCGAAGAAAATCAGCTCAGCACAAAGCGAGTTACACCTGTCCTGTGGAGCCTGGAGGACCTGGGCACACAGGCATGGAAAGGTGATTACATAAAGTCACTTTATGTGACATCCCCATAGAGACTGTTGCTGCAGCAACAAGACCTTTAGCTCCTCAAGTCACTTGAAGATAAATAATACCAGGAAAAAAGAGATTCTGCTCGCCAAGCCCTTGTGAGATGTTCAAAAAGAGCACATTTCACCTGAGAAGGACTCAGGATGGGCGTTGCACACATCCAGCAGGTGTACAGCACTGCAGGGCTGTAATCACCACCTTCTCCCTGATCCTCGTTCTGAGGCAGCTCATCATCCTCTCCATCACCAAAAAATACAGGAGGAAAAGCAACCAGTGCATTTGGCCACAATGCACTGTTTTGAATGGCTAATAGAGAAATGGGGGTGGAAAATGAAAAGTGTATTTATTGCTGATTCTCACTATGAGATTTGACAGATAGCATTTGCCTCCAACCTTTCAAGCCAGAAGTGGAACAGATGTTCATGAAAAGCCAGTTAATTTCCTGCCATTTGTGAACTGATTAGAAACTGAAACATTAGCACACTGACACTTCTTTATTTTTAATCTTGCTCGTGTTTTGAAAGGAAAAGAACCACCGGGAGCTAAGGTCTGGCTGTCAGACAGGAATAGCTGCACATTTTTATTTCCTCTTTTAGCCCCAAACCTCGCTGCTGAGGAAATGGGGAAAAGCCAAGCTGAGGCTGCACAGGCAGTGAGAACCCAGGGCTGCCAAGTGTGTCCTGGCACAGCTTTGCCAGGGAATGAGGAAGAGGAGGCTGAGCTTCCACACACCCCCGGCTCTTGTTACAGCTGCTAAGTCCAAGTACAAAGGCTCTACAACCGGTTTCCAACAGCTAGTAAACAGGCTGGTATGCTGGTGCAGGGCAGTGTCAGAAAGGAGGAGCCAGGGATGAGGAGCCCTCCTGGTGTGAGTTTCCAGCAGGGCCCTCTGCTTTGGGAGCTCCCAGAACAGAAATTCAGGCCCAAACACAAATGTGGCAGAGGCAGGTTTGATTCTATTCAAAACTGAATGATGGCTCCAGATCTAATTCAGGGAAACATTTGTGGAGTTTGATCCCAGTGGGAGAACTTTGGGTCTGCATTATCAGTTATCCACACACTCCCTGCCCCAGGAGAGAGGATTTTACTCTCTTGGGTCAGCTGGAGCACGTTGCTCAAAGTGAAGCTGGGCAGAGAGTTTGTGACAAAGCCAGGTTTTGTTGGGCAGTCACAAGTGGCCAAGCCTGGGCAATGTTATTTAAAACATCCTGGGTTTGACGAGGCTGGGCAGGTCCAGCCAGGGCTGGGGCAGGTGCTGGGCCACTGCAGCTCCTGCACTTCCCTGCTGTCCTTGTCAATATTCCTGGAGGGCTGTGGAGCTGCTCTGCAGCCAAATGAACACACTTCATCTTCCCCAAAGCGAGCTGGAAGTGAGCAAGCAAACAAAAACAAAAAAAAAACAAAACAAAAAAAAGGAAAAGGAAACCTTGTGAATTGCAAACCCTGCTTTTCGAGGCAGCTGCGCTCAGGAGTAATTACAACCAAATGAAACAAGAGCTCTGTGTTTAAAACAGGATTTCAGAGGAAAATCAGGAGAGATTCTGTCCCAGGTCAGCACACTGGTCAATATCATACTTTTCCTAAGGTGCACTTACATCCACAGCTGGAACAGCACGTGATTGCAAGTGTGGAATACAAACTTTGCTTATCAACAGCCCAAATGTGCTCAGACAGAGGATGCAGGAGCACAATGAGCACCCCAAAAGTGCTCAGAGGATGCAGGGAGCACTAATGAGCACCTTAAGTGCTCAGAGGATGCAGGGAGCACAATGAGCACCCCAAATGTGCTCAGAGGATGGAGGAGCACAAATGAGCACCCCAAATGTGGTCAGAGGATGGAGGAAGCACAAATGAGCACCCCAAATGTGCTCAGAGGATGCAGGAGCACTAATGAGCACCCCAAATGAACTCAGAGGATGCAGGGAGCACAAATGAGCACCCCAAAAGTGCTCAGAGGATGGAGGAGCACTAATGAGCACCCCAAAAGTGCTCAGAGGATGGAGGAAGCACAATGAGCACCCCAAACGTGCTCAGAGGAGGCAGGGAGCACTAATGAGCACCTTAAATGTGCTCAGAGGATGGAGGAAGCACAAATGAGCACCCCAAATGTGCTCAGAGGATGCAGGGAGCACAATGAGCGCCCCAAATGTGGTCAGAGGATGGAGGAAGCACAAATGAGCACCCCAAATGTGCTCAGAGGATGGAGGAAGCACAATGAGCACCCCAAAAGTGCTCAGAGGATGGAGGAAGCACAAATGAGCACCCCAAATGTGCTCAGAGGATGCAGGAGCACTAATGAGCACCCCAAATGTGCTCAGAGGATGCAGGGAGCACTAATGAGCACCCCAAATGTGGTCAGAGGATGGAGGAAGCACAAATGAGCACCCCAAACGTGCTCAGAGGATGCAGGGAGCACAAATGAGCGCCCCAAATGAACTCAGAGGATGCAGGGAGCACAAATGAGCACCCCAAATGAGCTCAGACAGGGGATGCAGAGCAGCCAAGGCTGGGCTCAGCCCAAGTGTGTGTGTGCTCATGTGTCCTCACACGTGTGTGCACCAAGGCAGGGGACAAAAATCACAGAGACACAGAGCCGGCACCTGGGGACAGCGATGGAAGAGTTTGAAAAGGAAAAGTTTTGTTCCCTGACAGAACCATTCCTCCATCCTTGCCGCGGGGTGGCTCTGGAAAGGTTGGGGGTGTTTTGGTGCCGAGTTTCAGAGTTTCACGTTTTAGTGACAGGTGGTTGGGTTAATCCTCAGCACGGCACACAAAGGCAGGCTGGCTCTGCCCCTGCAATCAGCACACACCCAGCTTAAAGGTTATGAAAGCTCGGTGAAACTGCCGTGTGCGAGCAGCGGGGATGTTACACAAACCATCTCTGCTCCATCCCAAACCTGGGGCCACACCTTGCTGCGAATCGAGGCTGCTGTCAGCAGGACAGCGCTCATTCAATTAAAGTCACTTCCAATTAAAGTAACTGGCTCGCTGAAGGCGGCGCTGCCGCTGCCTCCTGGAATCCAGCCCTCTTGCTAAAACTGCCCAGTTCCCCTTTAAATTCCTTTCCTTACTCCGCTTTCAAGTTGTCTTTACTTTTTAATTCCTTTCTTCTTCCTACTCGTGCCACCAGCACCGCTCGGCTTCCTCCGTCTCCTGGGGGAGGGGAAGGATAAATAAACGCTTTGTTGTTGCTCCCTTCCCCCAGCCCGTAAAGTTCGCCTCTGCATCCCCCTGGAAAAACAGCACTTCCCCGAGCACTGGGAGAAACCTGCCGGCTGTAATTGACAGTTGGATGATGGAAAAAGAACGGGAAGGAAAGGCAGATTTTTAGGGGTTTTTGGGGTTTTTTTGTGTTGCTGGACATGTGATGGGGAGCGGGACCCGCATCCCTCCCAGCGACCCCAAACCCTGCAGGGGGACAGGAGCAGCTCCATCTCCCTCTCTTGGAGGCCTCCGAGGGTTTTGCCTCTCCCCGAGGCAGGAATTTCCTATTCCCGGCTATTTCTGGAGCCATCAGCTGCTAAACAATTCCCAGGGACAGGAAACCCCATCACTGCCCCCGACAGACACTCGGTGCTTGTTCCACGTGGAGGAAATGCAGGGCAGCCTCCCTGCCCGCCCCAAAAACCATCCCAACATCAGGTAAAATTCCGGGGAATTTAGGGAAAAACCCCCTCAATTTAATTTGAGGTCCTTGTGCTTACAACTGATGTGTTTTCACCTCTGGATTTCACCTCCAGCGTTATCTGCCCCCTCCTCTGCCAGCCCCAGCTCCTCTCCCAAAGCCAGGCTATTGTTTGGAAGGGGCAATTTATTGTCCCACATAAATCATAGGTGTGCTCAAATTAAACCACCATCAGAGAGCCCGGGAAAAAAATTAACACAGGGCACTAATTTTAGAACAGTTCAGGAGCTCTGAAGTGGCAGGGAGAGGATTGTTTGTTTTGTGGTTTTTTAACAAACAAAATTGCACCAAAAAACCACCCCAGGATTGATTTGCACAATCTTTAGACAGAATTTAAACCCCCATTCTTAACACTTTCAATTTAAAATATTTCTAATATTTCTATATTAACTCAAATTGATTTTTAAAACTCCCCCTTCCCCCCCTTTATGACCATTTGTTTATAGAGCTCTATTGCTAATTCAGGGAGCAGAAAGTAAATTAAATAAATTAATCTATTAAAAAGCAAAAGGAAGACAACGAGATAAAAGTTGAATGAGTGTGATTTGACCAAATTATGACTAAGGGAGGATATGACAACAACCTAAAATATTTGATGTGTGTCAGCCTTAGAGACTGGCACAAAATGAAATAAGGCTGGGAAACAGCACAGCCTCTAAAGGTTCCCTAAATCCCTGCAGCAGGAGATGAGGGAGATGCTGACAGTTCCTTCTGCTCCCAAAGTGCAACCAAGTCACTGCAAAGAGGGAGGGAATAAAGCAAACAGCACCCAACACATCGCAGGGGCAGAGATCCCATCCCAGCTCAGCTTTGATCCCGAGATGCAGAAAGGATCCAAAGCTCTGGGAAATCCTCTGCAGCTCTGCCCCTGCACACTCTGACCTCAGAGCAAAACTCCTCGCCCCAAAAGGGGACTTGTTCCTGCAGAATTATTAAATTAATCTTTTCTAGGAGTCGATTTTTACATATAAATAATGCCACAGGTTCAAAGCACAGAAAAATCCTGAAATCACAGGGGACTAAGTGGACCATTTTCCTAACTTATCTCATCTAAAATTTAAAACCAAAATTTTAAAATTGTACCTATAGTCTATTTAAAAATGCTACTTAAAATCAGGGAATTGAATGAACATGAACTGAGGCATGTACTGATTGACACCAAGTCTGTGTTTATGTCACAAAATCAAAGTTTGCTGGCACTGTTTTGTTATATTTACATTGCATAAATGCAGCCTAGTCAGATATATTTATTTTAGGCACTGCAGTTTTAAGGGGTTGTATTTTGTTCTAACTGAAATACAACAAAATTCAGTTTGTTTTCCCTCCCCTTCCCAGATACACCTAAACCACAAAAATAAAACTGCAGTTCTGCAGAAAGTTTGACTTTGGATTAAGATACTGAATTGCTGGATCTATTCCAAATGTTAAAAAAGTCTCACATACCTAGACTTGAAAACTCTGTTTTTCTTTTTAGAATTGATAGCACTGTAGTCTAAACTACAACAAAAAATTAGACAAAACCAAATACCATGGGGGGGTTTTATTGCTAAAATTCACTTTAATGAAACCTTGTCAAACCTTTGTGGGTTTGTCCTGGGCAGAACTCTGGTGACAGTGGTGTGATTTCATAAAGCATTTACCTCCAGGAGCCCTGCAGAGGTTCAGCTCCTGCTTTCCTGGGGTGAATTACCCAGTTTGGGGGTTCCAGGAGCAGCCCCTGCCTGGCCTTCCCCGCTGCTGATGGGCTCAGAGCAGCACTGGGATGGGTATTTTGGATTATTCTCATCGCTGACATCTGTTCCCCATGGTGCGTTTTGCTTGGTGTCTCCCCCAGCCCCTGAATTTCCAGAGGCTCCTGAAGGTGGGCAATGATCAACTGTGAGATGTCAGACGTTGCTTGAACATTGGCTTTTTGCTAAACATCCTTTATAAAAATGCCTTTTAGGGGCTGGCACTGAGTTAGTTTAGTGCCCTTCCTTTTAGTGTGATCTCTGCTTTTTCACTTTATTTTGAGGTGATGGGAAATGCTGTGGCTGAGCTCATGAAAAGCAGGGTTCTGTGAGCTCCAGGGGATGAATTCCTCCCTCAACCATCTCCCATTTGTGCTACTTTGGTCCCATTTTAGCTCAATTACTGATGGACGGCCATGGCAGGGCCCCAGCAGCCTGGTTGGCATGAGATGCTCCTGGGGCTGGGCACCAGCAGCTGGAATTGCCCCACCTGGAATCCCGCACCCAACCTCTGCTGGAACCTTTGCTGGCAGGGTGGGCAGGGCTGGCATGGAATCCCCAGAGCAGCTGGGGCTGTTCTGGATCCCTGGCACTGCCCAAGGCCAGCCTGGGCAGGAATTGGAGCAGCCTGGGGTGGTGGGAGGTGTCCCTGAGAAGATCCTCAAGGTCCCTCCCAACCCATTCCGTGGTTCCACTCTGGTGAGTGAATTCAGTGGCAAAACACCCCCCAAATGTTCATGGAGCTGCTTTCCATGGACTCCTCAAAGTGCTTCTGCTCAGGGAGACAAAAGGAACTGGCCCATGGTACATGAAATGAACGTGACAAATCAAATAAACCACTGCTCTGATGGGGCTTCAAACCAAAGGTGTATAGCTACAAATATATAGGTATACAAACATATAAATATATTTAGATATTTATTTTTTATTTTAAATATTATAAATTGTATTTATACACCTATATTTATATATAAATATAGGTGTATAAATGCAAAAGACCAAAGGTATATAAATACTTTGTATAAATACAAAAAAGGAGGATTTGTGCACTGCTGATCTCCAGCACACTGAGGAAAAGCAGCTCCAGCAGGAGCTCCTAAAGCCAAACTGGTTTTGGGTGGAAGAGTGGCAGGGAAAGTGCTCCTGGGTCAGTTCTCAGAAGCTGAGGTTTATTTCCATAATAGATCAGCTAATATGCAAGACCTGCAAATCTCTTATTTCTGTCATCAAGCAGGAAACAGAAATAACAGACTGTGACTTGTGGCCACTCATGTGACAAAGAACTGAACAACGTGGAGCTGCTCCTGGAGCATCTACGGAAAAATCACAGGACAGGCCTTGGTTGCACCAATTATCTGACAAATCATTGTGAATAAATCAACTTGGATCAGGTGACTTCAAATGAAAAAAGGGTTAAATTAGATCATTCATTATGTCTGTGCTCAATTCTAAGTGCTTTATCTTGTCTTACTCCACAAAATGCTATTTTTCATCTAAACAACCCAGTGCCTAAGTTAAACTCTTTTAAAGTATGAAATGGTAAAGTGAGACACACTGAGGGGGATTTTAGGTGAAGAAGAACAAAGTTTTGAGCCTCTTGCAGTTCAGATTTGGGTCACTTATTTTACTCAGCCCAGTCTGCTCATTCCAAACCCAAACCTGACTCTCAATAGCATTAAAAATGTCACTTCCCTACTCCAATACTGTGAGGTTGTTTTTTTTGTTTGTTTATTTGTTTTCTTTTTGTTTTGAAGGTTTTTTTTGTTTGTTTCTATATGTTTTCTTTTTAGTTTTATTTTTAGTTTGTTTATTTGGTTTTTTTTCCCCTTTTTGAGCACACCAATCTCCAAACATCCCCTGTGTGGAACCCAAATCAGCAATTTCTCTCTCTGTTACTCCCTCTGACACAGAAAACATCATCAGCCTCTGGCCCAGAACTCACAGATTATCAATCCCTGCACACAGGCTGGGGAGAGACCCCCAGATATTCTGGGTCAAGCTCCAGAACTGGGGTTTGGGCCTCGATTCTGTTGTCTCCTGACAGGCTGTGGAGCAGGAATTGCTGCTCGTGCTTCACGGAATAAATCACCCTGCACAGCATGGATTGTTTGGTTCCAGCAAACCCCTGCAAACTGGGGCTGAAATTCTCATTTTTTGTCTCTCTGTCCCCCCAGAGTTTCATCTGGAGCCTAAAAGAAGTGATTTCTCAGAGCTCTTTCCAAGAACAGATATTTTTTAAGCAAAAAAAAAAAAGTGTGTGTACCCCACATTAATAACTCAAAGCTCTCAGTTAGCCAAAATTAATAACTCAAGGTTCCCAGTTATCCCAGTTTACCCCTAAATTAACAACTCAAGGATCCCAGTTTACCCCATTTTAATAACTCAAGGCTCCCAGTTTACCCCAGTTATCCCCACATTTATAACTCAAGGCTCCCAGGTACCCTGCATTTATAGTTCAAGGCTCCCAGTGTACCCCAAATTAATAATTCAAGGCTCCCAGTTACCCCATTGTACCCCTCATTAATAACTCAAGGATCCCAGTTATCCCAGTTTATCCCACATTAATAACTCAAGGCTCCCAGTGTACCCCAAATTAATAACTCAAGGCTCCCAGTTACCCCAGTTATCCCCACATTTATAACACAAGGCTCCCAGTGTACCTCACTTTAATGACTCAAGGCTCCCGGTGTACCCCAAATTAATAATTCAAGGCTCCCAGTTACCCCATTGTACCCCTCATTAATAACTCAAGGATCCCAGTTATCCCAGTTTACCCCACATTAATAGCTCAAGGCTCCCAGTGTACCCCACATTTATAACTCAGCTGCTGCTGGCAGCTGTGGCTGCACCCCTGCTTTCCTCAGGCAGCTGATTGCACCAGGAGCTCATTAATAGCTCATTAATTAAGGCCATGAGCAGGCAGCTCGGGCTCTCTCACAGCAGCCACGCAGCTCCCCGAGTGCTGCCCGAGCTGAAAGCTCACACCTGACTGGACAAGTGGAAATAAACACATTTATGGCCTGTGCATCACAAATAGCTGTCTCTGCTTCACCCTGTGCCATTGCCAGCCACCAACACCGTGTTGTTTCCATTCTGCAGAGAGCACCCTTCAGGGATTTCCAGGGGTCCCAGGGGTGGCAGTGCTGGGGGAGCCTCGCACTGAGACCTCCGGCAGGGTGCAGCTGCTTCCTGAGCAGCTTCTGCTGAGAACGAGCTGCAGCTTCCCTTCAAAACCCTGTGCCGAGCTCCCAGGTAAATTCAGTTTCCTCTCCAGAGCTGCAGCTTTCCTTCAAAACCCTGTACTGAGCTCCCAGGTAAATTCAGTTTCCTCTCCAGAGCTGCAGCTTTCCCTCAAAACCCTGTGCCGAGCTCCCAGGTAAATTCAGTCTCCTCTCCAGCACGGGTTTGTTCCTCTCTCAGCAGCATTGTTTTAATTTCATTCTGACTCTGAAGGGGACACTAAGAGAAGAACAATACCACATTCACAGCAGCACAAAAAGTGACTTCCGTGTTATGGCACCACCAAATCTCTCCTGACCTTTTTGTTTCTTCTGCATTTGGAAGACAAAGGGAGAATGGAGCAGGGAATATATATCTTTTCATATACATCAGGCACTTCTGCTCATTTATCCTCTTTCTTTTTAATTTAAAGGCACTTCTGTGGTGCTTGCTTAGCATACCCATCACACTGTGCAGAGTTACATTTTTAGTTTTAGTGGCATTATTTTTTTCTGCCCGAAGCACATCAGTTTTTGCAAGGATCAGTCTCTCATTTCCCCTTTATCATCACCCCTTTCCCAGCACTCCTTGGCTTTTGTTTGCCCCACATCAGCTTTTAACCAGTGGGATCCCAACAAAGGCACCAAAGGAACCCCAGTGGGGCCCCAGCAGTGCCAGCCAGGAGCTCTCTGGGGCAGGAATTGGGATTAAAGCATTCGGGGGCATTGCCTGCTTTAAAGGAATTGGGATTAAAGCATTCGGGGGCATTGCCTGCTTTAAAGGAATTGGGATTAAAGCATTCAGGGGCATTGCCTGCTTTAAAGGAATTGGGATTAAAGCATTCGGCGGCATTGCCTGCTTTAAAGGAATTGGGATTAAAGCATTCAGGGGCATTGCCTGCTTTAAAGGAATTGGGATTCAAGCAGGCAGGGGCATTGCCTGCTTTAAAGGAATTGGGATTAAAGCAGGCAGGGGCATTGCTTTATTCTGCACGAGGGAGAGGAGGATACAGGAAACCTGAGCAGAGATCACCAGACACAACCTGCAGCCTGAACTGCAAATCCTGGAAAACATCCAAATACCCCAAAGGGGCAAAGAGAGATGAGCAGGGAGCTCAGGGGGAGCTGAGCCTGCTTTTGCTGAGGCTGCAGGAGTTTATTTACCCAGAGCTGGGCAGAAACTGCTCTGAAAACAGCTCAGAGGAGTCGCTCATTGGCCTCCCCCGGAGGAGAAAAATCCTCCTCAGGAGCAGAGAGCTGGGATCAGCACAGGGGGAACCCTCAGTGCCACCCCAGCTCCTCCCCGGGCTCCAGAGGGGATCTGGGATCCTAAACTGGGATTATGGGCTGGTTTGGGGTCCTAAACTGGGATTATGGGTTTGTTTAGGATCTGGGATCCTAAACTGGGATTATGGGTTTGTTTGGGATCTGGGATCCTAAACGGGCATTATGGGCTGGTTTGGGGTTTGGGATTCAGGATCCTAAACTGGGATTATGGGGTGGTTTGGGGTTTCTCAGGGGAAAAAAAAAAAAAAAAACAACAAAAAACTTTTAAGTGCTACTGCTGAACAGTTTTAGAGCCTGAACCACTCAAGAAATTAAATCCAAGTGCCCTCTACTGGCATTGGAGAGAGAGAGATGGGGCTGAGCAGGGGGAGGGAGGAGGGAAGGGATGGGAGGCAGCGCTCCAAGGAAACCCTGGCAGGAACGAGGGGATGGGAAAACCCAGCAGCGCTGTGAGGGCTGGGCTGCTGCTGCCAGCCTCGGGACATGCCCCAGAACATGGGAAGGAACATATTAAAGAACATGCCAAAGAACATTTTTCAGTGTGAGAGCAGGGCCAGGCAGAGTAAGGAAATTGCTTCTGGTTCAGGGGCGGGGAAGGGAGATAACAAAACTCTTTTTGATGTCATGTCTGTGTTAGAACAGAATATCACTCTATTTTTTTACATTAAAAAAAATAAATCACATTTTCAGTTTCTCGTTGGAAAAATTAGTGGTGGAGGCAAGGAAGAAGAAAGCTTTTTGATTATTTATCACTTCATGTCGTTATTTTAAAGCTGAGTTGTGTAACAATGACATTAGCACATGGATCTGGTCCTGGAAGGAATTATTTCATCCATGCTTATGGGAATTTAATCCCTGAGTCGCA
>NW_005054356.1:2809690-2816306 GCF_000277835.1 Geospiza fortis | reverse complement strand
GGGTGGTGAGTGTGTGCACGCACTGACAGAACACTTCATGGAAAATCTGCTTCAGGCAGGCATTTCTGCACACAGGAACTCATCCCTGCCCTGTTAGGAAAGCAGCATCTATGGTTTTATTGCTGACGTTGAGCTTGCAGGATGGGGAAGTTCTGTGGCAAACAGGATCGCAGGGCTCTGAGATTTTACTGAGCTCAGGAATCCACAGGATGCCCTCAACTGCCTTCATAAAACCTAAACCAAACTAACATCACCATGGATTAACTGCACTGCCAACAGCAGGGCTATGGCAAGAAAAAAAAAATTAAAAATTAAAATTAAAAATTAAAAATAAATAATAAAAAAAAATAAAGGAGCAAACTTTGACAAACTGGTGGATAGAAATATCTGTAATTCTAGGGGAATAATTTCCCAGCTGTGTAATAACAGCAGTGATGTTTTTGAGAGTTTGTGCCCAGAATTGTCACATCCCAGGTAATTCAGGGAGTGGCTGCAGTATTTATCAGCATTTGCAGCACTGTTCTGTTCTGCACTCTGGGATTCTGCTGAATCCCGTTCAGGAATTCTCAGGTACACCCATTTAGTGACAGTAAGTGCAAGGCACTTTTTGACATCTAAATTATCCTGCCACACATTGAAACCTGCCTGAGAGGGTGACAAGACTCTGCGGGAGCCCAGGCTCATGCATTAGACCTTTTCATGGAAAAAGAAAAAAAAAGACAACTGTATTTTGCATTTGTGAGACTGGAAATTGTGAGAATCACACTGAATTCCAGGTAAATCTTTTACATTTATTACATGGGGATTTGTCAGAATCACAAGGAATTCCAGGTAAATCTTTTATATTTTTTAGATTGGGATTTGTGAGAATCACACAGAATTCCAGGTCAATCTTTTGCATTTGTGAGATTGGAATTTGTGGGAATCACACAGAATTCCAGGTAAATATTTTGTATTTTTTAGATTGGGATTTGTGAGAATCACTCAGAATTCCAGGTCAATCTTTTGCATTTGTGAGATTGGGATTTGTGGGAATCGCACAGAATTCCAGGTAAATGTTTTACATTTTTTAGATTGGGATTTGTGGGAATCACACAGAATTCCAAGTCAATCTTTTGCATTTGTGAGATTGGGATTTGTGGGAATCACACAGAATTCCAGGTAAATCTTTTGCATTTGTGAGATTGGGATTTGTGGGAATCACACAGAATTCCAGGTAACCAGCTCTGAAACAGCCCGAAAAAGCTTCAAATCTTGCTCACCTCTGTGATGCAAAGATGACTGCAGGAGTTTCCCTGCTCAGCAGAGAGCCCAGGCTCCCCTTGTGCCTGCAGCACACGCTGGTGTTTGGTTTCTGCCTTTAACAGTGTCCAGAACAGGGCTGCCCTGCCATGCACACCCATGACAGCAGCCCTCTGATTTCCAACAGCCAGCATTGTTTGCTCTGCTCAGTCCTGGAGGTTGGTCCTGCAGCAGTTTGTGAGCAGCCAGCCCAGGGTGGGCACCTCCCTCCTGGCACCTGAGCTTTGTGCAGGGCAGCACCTTCACCTTTCCACTGCTCCTCACCTGGGCCCGGCCTGCGGGCTGGATTTTAGATCAGAAACAGCTCAGGGGATGGAAGTTAGATGTGCAGCAAGGAAAAATAGAGAAAAGGCAAAAAAGAAAAGCCTGTCTTGCCCGAGTGTGGCCATCTCTGGTACCAAACCTTGTGCAGAAACAGCTCAGGTGTAAAAAACACTGGGGAAAGGGAAATTAAACAGTGGATGGAGCTCTCTTACTGTGGCTGCTCTGCATCTCTGCCTCGAATGTAAAAAACCCCAAAGGCACCCAAGGAGTGTAAACAAATGTAGGAAGAATAAAGCATTCTCCTCCTGGAGGTGCCTGATTTGAAGTCAACACTGCATTAACTTGCAAAAACTGACAGTTAATATTTTTTTCCTACAGACAGTTAACAGCAAAATCTAAATTCAGGCTAACAGCTGGAATAAAAATCTCACTTGAAATATCTGAGATGGCTGTTGGTGATAACAACTAGGCTGCTACATGAGTTTTAACTATCTCAGATTGCAAATTGAGATCTTTCAGGAGTACTTTGTGTTCTCGTGCTGGCAGGGCAGAGATCAACTAAATGTGTTAAGAAGTCAGATATAAAGAATACTCAGATAAATGTGGTTGATATGTGGAGTCCAACAATAAATTAAAAATAGACAATACTCCACAAAAACAGTGATTTGTCCCCAAACTTCCAAATCCACTTCCAAACTAACATCATATTTTTCACCTTTCATAGGAACTAACAGTACAGTCTTATGAAGAGTCAATTAGGAGTGAATTCAAGGTAATGGAGAAGTTGCAGACGAGCTGACAATGCCAATTTGGGGTGTCCTCCACAACATCTCACTGCCAAAGGATCAGCATTTATAAAATCTTCAGTTCTTGGAGAAATTACAAGCAGAACCCCCCAAATTTAAGCCTGCATAATCAGTAGTTGCTTAGGGAATTCTTGGCAGCCGTGTGCCCATAAGAACAAAGCTACATCTGTGAACAACAAGCCTGAGGAACACGTTCTGCAAACCCCCAAATTCTATTTCCAGCCTCCAATGCAGACATTTACAAGCAATTCTGCCAGGAGCCAGCAGTAATTTTAGTGCAATGTTTGTTTCCAAGTTCTTGAAAGCACCTACTCTGTGTAAAGGACTGGGAATAGCAACTCCCATCTTTACCCTGTCTACAGCAATCACATTTTTGCTCCCCTTGAAGCTCAAAAAACGAGGCACAGACTGGATGGAAAGTGAGGAAATTTTTCTGAATTCTTCCCCTTTCAGCATATGGTTTGGTTTCAGTTTTTTCCAAGCAGAACAATGTGCTGTACAGGAGACAAGATGATGAATGCTTCATTTTGGGCTCAGTTAAAACAAACAACTTTCCCTAAAAGCACATGCTTTGTTTCAAAGTGACATTTGGTAAAAGCCTCGTGTCCATATTATGTTACATCACTGCAGGTCAGCTGTGTGACTGACACACAGGACCAGGGAAAAAGGAGATTTCCCTTAACCCTCACCTTGCCACTGTCTGGAGTGCTCTGAAGGCAGAATTCAGGTTCCTTTCACACCATTCCTCAATCTCCCTGCACTAATCAAGGCAGTTACAAACTTAAGAGATGCTGAGAATTTTTGTTTTGTTGAGAATGAACACAGCAGACACGATTTCCCACAAAGATTAACCAAAAGAAGAGTATTTCACAATTTCTTTCACCAAGAAAGCTTTTCTGATGCTGCAATTTAGGTTCCTTTTACCCCATTTCTTCATCTCTTTGCACTCATCAAATTACAAACTTAAGTGATGCTGACAATTTTGTTTGTTGAGAATTAATAACACAGAAAAAACACCCCACCAAAGTTAACCCAAGGAAGAGCATTTCACAATTTCCTTCACCTAGAAAGCTTCTCTGAGGCTGGTGCACCAAAATCCATCATTTTTTTCACATCAAAACTCTCAATACCAGCTCTGTTTGCTCTCTCAGAAGCTTTAGTGTCACATCCCCTCCTTCCCAGCACATTTTACAGGGAAAGGCAACTTTAAAAACTTGTTATTTCTGTGATAAATGTTCCCCTGTACTTCCAGCACCACTAAATTCACCTTTTAGCATCGCCATTCACCTTTAAATAGGTATTTAAGGAGGTCAGAGTTATTTATGCACTCAGGGTTGAATGAGGTGGCCAAGACCACATTTTGGTTTCCAGCAAAAAGGCGGCAGAGCAGAGGGATGTGCTGGGCTGCAGGTGGGCAGCACCTCCCAGACAGTGGGGTTTGGTGGGGATGGAGCCAGGGAGCTGCACAGCACTGCCAGGGGAGCCACCCCACAAAATCTGGGGAAACCACCCCACAAAATCCAGGGAAACCAGACCACAAACCATGGGGGAACCCCCCCATAAAATCTGGGGGAACCACCCCACAAACCACAGGAAATCAATCCAGGGGAGCCACCCCACAAACCACGGGGAATCAGTCCAGGAGAATCACCCCACAAACCAGGGGGAAACAACCCCAAACTATGGGGGAACCACCCCACAAAAACCAGGGGAATCACCCCAAACCATGGGGGAGACCACCTCACAAAGCATGGGGGAATCAGTCCAGGGAAATCAGCCCAAACCATGGGGGAACCATCCCACAAACCACAGGGAACCAGTCCAGGGAAGCCACCCCACAAACTCCAGGAGAATCAGCCCAAACCACGGGGAAACCACCCCAACAATCCATGGGGATCACCCCACAAACCATGGAGGAATCAACCCAGGGGAATCACCCCAAAACCATGAGGGAACCACCCCAAATCACGGGACAACAACCCCACAGACTCCAGGGGAATCAGCCCAAACTCCAGGAGAACCACTCCACAAAAAGCTGGAACCATAAAACCTTATCAAGCGCTGCTGTCTCCTTGGGAAGCCACAAAAAGACTGGAAAGGCACCAAAACCCACAAACCCACCCCAAACTGGCTGGGCACAGCTCTTACCTGCTCCTGGGAACAGCCAGCCCTTCCTCCTGCAGCTCTGCTTCCCTTGCCCATCCCTTTCAGGGATTAAACCTTCTCATCACCTCCCAAATGAACCCAACTGGGCTGACCCCATGCAGCCCTTAACCCCTTCTGTGCCCCATAGCACCTGCAGACCCCCTCAGAAAAATCCGATTTTTACTCAGCAGTTTTCCTGTGGTAGGACTGTGTGGAGGCAACAAAGTGGGAGAAGAGAGCCAAAAATTATTTTTGAGTGTAGTCACAATGGCAGTAAAAGCCTTTGCATGGATTTAGTGTCACTGGAATGAAATTAGTGTGGTTGTGTCTCTGGCAGGGCTGCTCCACTCACTGCTGGAAGCACCAAAATCCTCCTGGTGTGGCCCAATCCTGGGTTCCTGGGGTAAAGAGAATTTTTTCTATAATGTCTAACACTGGTTCTGCTCTATGGCTGGGGCTGTGAATGTTGATAGAGCATTTTGTAGCAATAAACAGGGAATAATAAAGTTATCTAGCCCTGATTACTGAATTTGATTAAGGGTTCCTGAACAGGACATTTGATAATTATGTGGCTTTTCAGTATGTGAAGCAGTGGTTAAAAAAAAAAAAAATTAAAATTTTAAAAACAGGAAAAAAAAGATTGCTTCATCTCAGTTTTACAAGCAGATTTTTCACAAGCAATTCTTTTCCTTCTCTCATGGCAGCCACTGCCAGGGCTCAAAAGCTGCAGAGAGAAAATCTTCCTGTGATGATGGAGTCCCAACATTCTGGGCTACTTCAGATTCATTTACCTAAGTAATAAAATTTCTGTACCAGCTCAGAATCCATTTCTCCAATGGACTCGAAACTGCTGACAGCAAAAAAAAGTGAAACCTCTGCAGCTTAATCCCCACTTCCCTTCTGTTCTCCAAACAACTCCAATGAAGTCATCACAAACATCCCTGGAACTGGTGCACAAAGATGAGTCTGCAAAATTCTAACTGTGGGTTAGATGCCATCGGTGAGGGCCTGTCCTTATCACCCCTGTGCCCAGAATGAAGGACTGTGATCAGACTAAAGGATTGTGATCAGAATGAAGGACTGTGATCAGAATGAAGGATTGTGATCAGAATAAGGGACTGTGATCAGAATAAGGGATTGTGATCAGAATGAAGGTCTGTGATCAGAATGAAGGACTATGACCAGAATAAGGGACGGTGACCAGAATAAAGGTCTGTGATCAGAATGAAGGATTGTGATCAGAATAAGGGACTGTGATCAGAATGGATTGTGATCAGAATGAAGGACTGTGATCAGAATGAAGGACTGTGATCAGAATGAAGGTCTGTGATCAGAATGAAGGCCCTTGCTGTGTGCAAAGGCAGGTGAAGGGGCACTGCTGGCTCTGCATCACCTGCTCTCTCACTCTGGGATGTGATAAAGGAGGAATTTGGACTCTGTCCCTTTCTGGTTTAAAGTCCAATCTCTGGTGCTTCCTGTGCTGGAGGTTCTTTCCTCTGCCCTTCAGCAGGTGACAGATTTAATAGGAAATGATGAAGTCAAAGCAAAGAGTGCTGATAAGAGGTTTATTCTTCTTCGAGGCTTTTGATAATTTGTTTCCAGAAAATGACACTTCTTTAAGGAATTCATAAGCATCTTCAGCCTCGTCAGGGCTGCTGCAGAATTTCCTGTTTTTGTGTTCTCAGAACTGCTGAGCTGCTGAAATTGCCAGTAAAGCCCAGGGTGTGTTATCCAGAAGAGGTGGAGTCTATAACAAATCCAGATTTCTCACTGATATTCTCAGACTGTGTGGCTGCACAGAATCCAGAGCCATTCCACCTCCCGCCTGCCATGGGCTCAGTCCCACAGCCAGGCCCCTCTGTGTTTCTCTCCTGCCACACCATCCTTCCATGCAGAGAACCATGGGTTTTGTTGCATGAGTCCTTTAAAGCCAGCTGTGAACATTTACATCCCAAAAGGTGCCCAGGGGCTCTTACACATGTTGTGGGTGCAGAGCTGTGAAACATAAACCTGCAAGTCAGGGCCTGGCTCAGTGTGAGCAGACTCAGCTCCTAAAGTGATGACCTTAAACTTCCAAAGGCAAGATCCTGGTGAGATTC
>NW_005054356.1:2748386-2809643 GCF_000277835.1 Geospiza fortis | reverse complement strand
CAGGTACTCTCAGCCCTCCTGGGAATGCAGGGTGGGAGCTGAGCTCAGCTCCTGGGATGGACACAGAACCCCACAGGGAACTGCTCCTCCCGAGGGGCACATAAAGCCCTGTGTGCTGTAAACCAGCATTTCTTGCACAAAACCCTGCAGTTTTGATCCATTCCCTTTTATATTTATCAGATGCTTAAAACCCTTCCAAAACACCCCCATGAAACACACCCTGAGACCCTTGATCGGCGCAATCTGCTCCAGTGGTGCTCCACAGCATCAAACCAGAGCCTGCTTGTTGACAACGGGCTCCAAATGCAATGGACTGCCTTGGCTGCTCTTTTCCTCTGTCCTGGGCTGCAGCCCTGCCAAAGCTTTGATTTCCAAATGACTCCTTAAGCTTTCCTGGACATGAAAGCTGCATTTAATGTTCCTCATATCCGTGTGGAATGCAGAAACTCCCCAAGCTGGGGATGCTTCTCCTAAGACCTTTCTTCCTCTCCTTCCACGTGTGGCTGCGGTATGGGCAGGATGAGGGGCTGCTGCAAAGCTGCTGCTGGCAGGAGGAATCCAACAGAACCAGGGGAGGAATCCAACAGAACCAGGGGAGTAATGAAACAGAACCAGGGGAGGAATCAAACAGAGGCAGGGGAGGAATCAAACAGAACCAGGGGAGGAATGAAACAGAATCAGAGGAGGAATCAATCATAACCAGAGGAGGAATCAATCAGAACCAGAGAAGGAATCAACAGAACCAGAGGAGGAATCAACAGAACCAGGGGAGGAATCACAGAACCAGAGGAAGAATCCAACAGAACCAGAGGAGCAACCCAACAGAACCAGGGGAGGAATCAAAGAGAACCAGAGGAGGAATCAAAGAGAACCAGAGGAGGAATCAAAGAGAACCAGGGGAGGAATTAAACAGAACCAGAGGAGGAATCAAAGAGAACCAGAGGACTGATATCCTTTTGTACCATCAAAGTGCCAAGGAGGGAGCAGAACGAGCCTTTATAACTACAGAACCCTTGGTCTGTGCTCTCTGTGCACAGAACCAGCTGCAAGTTTGGGCTGGGCACCCCAAACCAGCAGGTTTGCAGAACCCAGAGCCAAAATCCCACTGAGCTGCAGGGCCTTTGCACCTCTGTCCTCTCTGATTAGCTAGAAACACAATTGTGCAGAATTGACAGAATTCTCCTCTGCTTTCCAGGTGTAATCTTCACTCAAATAAAGAGAAAATAACAACTGTTCTCTCCACAGGCAAGGTTTGTCTGTGCTGATTTATGCCTTAATGTCACATCAATCATCAGACCACACGGATGTAAATAACAAGCTTGGTTTGAAAAATTGAAGCAGCGACTGATTTTTTGTTTCAAATGATAAGTATTAGTTTATTTAAAGATAAGGATGTCAAAATATACAGTATTGCATCATTAAGATCAGTGTGGATTAAAACGTCAGGCCCCTGGCTCCCTGTACAGGCTAGGATTGAACGAACAGAAATCTTAATTTTCTGTAAAATTTATTAACTACAGTTATTACAGGAGTCTTGTGAAGCAGAGAGCTGCCTGGGCAGCTTTGATTTTGGTTTCTATTAGGATTAATTACAAGTATGGATATAAACAAACATCAGGATGAACAGCTAAGTTTCCTATGATCTAAGGAACATTAATTCCGGGCTGGAAGGCACAGCCCGGCGTTAGGGGACGTGGCTGCCCTCTTGTGTCCTATTAGAACCTTAAATAGCTTTTAATTTGTTATCCCACCCCGCCCGGCCGAGACAGGGGCCGCCCCAATCCCGCCAAGCCTTTGCATTTTAGCGTTTTAATTTACATTAATAACCAGCAGGAAGCAGGACTCGATCACCACGGGCTCTGCCAGGCTGAAGGGCTCAGCTCCAATTCCAGCTCTGTCCAACCCCCCCCAGAAGTGACTCGGCTGTTGTTACACTGCAGCAGGACATTTCCCCGGGGGATTTGTGTTTTCCTGGCTGCTCTCAAGCTCTCTGAAGCGGAGGATTCCCTGCCCGTGCCCCGCTGCCCTCCTCTGTCACCTGCTTGCTTTTTCTGCCATTTACTGAATTCTCTGCCACCCTCCTACCTGCCTTACCCTCCCCTCTGCACACCTCAAACCATCCACAGCACCTTACCTTAAACACATTTCATGGGGATCTGTAGAGCTGCTTTCTACAGGAGAGGAACAAACAAACCCTGCCAGTGACAACCTGCAATGGTAGCCAGTGTTTGCTTCAGCCTCGGGTGTTTGTGACAGCCGTGGGAGGGAAAAGGAGTCATTCCTGGAGCTCCCGGAGAGCTGCTGAGCCTCCCTGCAGCAGCCAGGGCTGGGCACTACTTGGATTTCCCAGCAGGGAGGATGGACACGGGATCTGTCTGCACTTCTGCATCCGACATCCTTTTGGAGCCCTGTGGAACAAGGGAGACACCGTTAGAAACGTTTCCAAGTATTTCTGAATGGTCAAGTCTGGAATCGTGTCCTGGACTTTTGCTGCCAGATGTTTCCCACTGATTTAATCTCCCTGCTTTTCTTCATTTAATATGCACAAATATATGAGCACCATGTGCATCACGAGAACCACACAAAGTTCCTGCCTAAACGTGGGGGTTATTTTAATAGAATTGTCTCAATTGGCATGGAAACAATTGTTGTCAGGACCTGGGCTCACACACCAGAGCCAGGCTGCTGGGTGTCTGTAGTATTGGAGTTTTGGCATCATTTCTGTAACATTTCCCTGCCCTGAACGCTTCACTGCAGCCCTGCTAAGAGTCCTTCAGGCATGATGAATGGGGTATTATAGCCAGCCCTGCTCTGCTCTAGGTTAAAGGAACATTAAATACTTTTATGCATGACAGGTATTCGACAATGTTCGAGTGATAAAGCTTTTTTTACACTGCAAACATAATTCTGGGTTTGGAACCACTCCAAGACACTAATCCAGCTTAGATGAAGGAAATGTATAGCTCTAACTATACCAACCACATTTTTCACTAACTGATAAAAACTTGGCTCTGGTTTAAGGCGCTTGACCTAATTTTGCTGGCCTTGAAGCTGCCAGAATTTGAGCAAAACAGCCCCAAAACCAGTGTTTGAGGTCACTGTTACCACCGTGGGGTGTCAGTGCTGTCTGTAACCCAAATCATGCCTTGCTAAGCAGAAAATCCAGCGTGACAAAGCTAAAGGTGCCTCTATGCTTTCCCTAGGATAGGAACCAGGCAGAATAATGTGTGAATTGTCCCTTCCTGGAAACCTGAGTCTCCACTTCAGAAGGATTCTGTGTTACACATGGGGAGTGAAAGGTCTCGACTTCCTCATCCCCTTCAGGGAAGTAAAACCAGCAAGGGTTTTACACTGGTAAGGCTCCACCTCACTGATCTTCTTTCAATGTTTCACCTTGGAGGATCTAAGTAAGAAAAAGAGCAGCCAAAAATCACAATGGACTGAAAAATGCCATCTAAAGCTGATTGTAGCCTTGTGCAGCTGAGCTGGCTGCAGTGGCTTCGCTTCTGCTTCCCCTGGTGTTGAGTTTGGAGGATGCTCTAGAGCAGAATGAAAGGTTTGGCCATTTACAGGTAGCAGCAAATCCATCTTTTATCCATCAACCAATACTAGGTGAGCTCTTCATTCCAAATTTACCCAGAAACCCTAAAAACCTCCCGATCAGGTGAAGATTTCCCACATCACAGGAGTAGTGGGCTCTGCCAGCTCCAGCTCCTGTCTGAGCATGATGAAGTCACTTCTAAACTGATCAGGGAATACGATGATACAATTTGCCTTTCTTCCTAGAAAAGGGTGGAGGGAGGAGACAGGAGAGGAGGATTCTCCTTGGAGATAATCCCCATTTTGCCTCATTTAGCACCCATTCTGCAGAGGTCACTTACTTGCTCACTGCAGTCTCCTGCTGCACCCATTTTCAAGGTGGTTGCTGATTAAAGCAGGAAGATCAGACTGGCTGATGATTCCTGCTGCTGAACTGGAATTTCCAAGCTGTTCTTTCTTGTGAAAGAAAGAACTTTGTTCTGCCTTTTTTTAAGGGACAAATTCCAGCTCTGCCCTGGGATTCAGGAGCTCAGGTACCACCAGCTCATGGCTTGGAACATTTGGGCAGAGCATTTTAAAGGGCACACACAGCAAAACCGTGGGGCTGGAGTATTTTTCCCCCAGATTTTGCTCAGGAGAAGCCTGGGTTAGTGCATCACATACTCTGATCAGAAAAAATCCGAATACTTTCCACGTGCTGAGCACTCCCAGCTCCTGACAACTGGACTGTGAGTTATTCCAGCTCAGGAAACAATGTTATTAATCTTTTTTCCCCCTTTCTTTTCCTTTCTAATCTAATCTTTCAAAGACTCCCTAAATACATTTGCTACAGCTTATAAATTAATCTCTTTTACCATAGGAACAACCTTATCTGTGCTCAAACCCTGCAGCCGGGCACTGATGCTGTTTGCTTGCATCAATGGCTCCGGTTGTAGCCAAAATTCCAGCATTTGTAGCCAAAATTCCAGCATTTGTAGCCAAAATTCCAGCATTTGTAGCCCAGCTGGGAGCAGAGGCTGGAGCTGCAGTGTTTAATCTGCCTTCCTGCACTGTGCCATGCTCCTGCTCTGTGCCATTCCCAGGGGACTCAGACCCAGGAGAGGGTGGGCTTAAAATCCAGAACAGGAGCTGCTGGATCCCCTCTTCTACATCTCCTGCTCCCATTTTATGAACAAAAAGCTGAATTTCTCTGCTGAGTTGTTCTCAGACAATCGAGCTGTTCTCTTGAAACGGGAATGCTGGCATTGGTTGGTGTGTGTGATCTAATACCTTTAGATCAATGATTACACCTTCTGATCACCTAGGAGATGACGAGATTATTTTTTTTTAGATTACAGAATGAGTTTCTTAGTTCTTGGTAATCTTCAGGATATTCAAAGAGGAGTAATAATTTTCCATAATAATTTTCCATGACAGTTTTCCCATATGCAGACCTTTTGCTGCCATTTTGAAGCACAATAAAGTGACCAAATCAACTTTACTGTTGTCAAAAATTTCTTTTTTTTTTTAGAGTTAATGGGAGAGGGAAGCTGCAGGAGCCCTCTCTATAATTGCAGCAGAAGATAAGGGACTGCTCAGCCAAACTGAGGCAAACTGAAAAAATAAATCCTACAGAACATCTCTACTTCCTCTACACCGATTCTGTTTTATTCCTCAAATGGTCTTTTTACCTCTCACAATCTCCTCCCTTGATCTAAAAGCTTTTCTTGCCCTTTCAATCTGAGCCACCTTTCCTTCCTCTCTCTGTGTCTTTCATGAATTTTGAAGGTGTTTCCTCACTCCTTCAGATCTCCCTTTCTGGAAGAATTCTAAATGTGTGTCTCTTGTTAAACTCCATGAAGGAGTTTTGATTTTGATCACCTCCCTTGATTTTGAACTTGTAGGGATTTTCTTTGGCAGGGATGTCTCAGCTGCACCGCCACGGGGGCAGGCAGGTTCCTCTAGTAATCCAGCCCCATCTCCGCTTTCCCTTAATGAACACCCTGTAATTTGTAGGAACATTGAGTCATCCTCATAGCCAAGGCATGAACCCCAAATCCAGTGCTGTGCCAACAATTCTAGCTCCTGCTGGGCAAATCACCCCTGCCTCAACCACCAAACCACCCCTGCCTCAACCAGAGCACCAAACCATCCCTGCCTCAACCAGCACCCCTGGGCAAAGCATCCCTGCCTCAACCACCAAACCACCCCTGCCTCAACCAGCACCCCAAGGGCAAAGCACCAAACCACCCCTGCCTCAACCAGAGCACCAAACCATCCCTGCCTCAACCAGCACCCCGAGCCCTGAATTTTCCTCCCTTTCCCAAAACCTTGCTGTTCTTTGGCCCAAGTCCCGCTGCTGAAATGGAAGCACCAATCCCACATGGATCAGAGTGCCTAAAGCAGCTGGAAAACAGCAAAAAAAAGGAAAAGAAATGAACGTACAAGGCCTTTAAAAAACCCTCCCAGGGACTGCCTCTTCTCTGCCTTCTTGTAGGAGGGCTCCTTGGCGTCGCCGCCGTTGTGGATGGAGCCAGGCTCAGCTGCTGGCTGCTCCCGGGGCTCTGGCTGCTCCCTGCCCTTCTGCTTGCCCAGCTCCAGCGTGGACTTCTTGTCTTTGGAGCCCTCTTTGCTCCTTGGGCCCCCGGGGTCGCTCTCAGATGGGGCAAGAGGCTTCTCCGTGGCGTTCAGAGTCTGCAGCGGTTTCAAACAGGGTTTTTTTTTTAGTGGGGAACAGAAAGAGTTCAGGAGGAGATCCATAAATATGTTAGGGGAAAAAAAATAATTTAAAAAGTGGAATGCCACCTGGCAGGAGGAGCCCTGCTGCCCAGCAGGTTTGCATTTCCAGAGGTTGGGATGAACTCCTGCAGTGTTGGCTCAGGGAAGGGCTCCCAGGGAGCTGATGGAATTCCATGAGCAAAGACCGCGGGATCAAACCATCCCTGCCTGGAACAACTTCCCTGAAATGTCTGTTGGGGCTGCTCGAGGAGGCAGGGAGCATCACTGAGAGTCACTGCCCACTGAAATACCCCCAGAGTTTGCACCCCAAAAAGTGCAAGGAAAAGATCTGAGAAAGGACAAAAATCAAAAGACCCCATAAAGCAAAGGATGAAAACAAATTCCCTGTGAATGAGCAACACTCCACCCAAAAATTATCAACACAGGGGTTGGCTGTGGAAAGCCAGAATAGCATAGAACATTTCATGTACAGGTGCAAAAGAAGAGACAGGAAATCTTCCAAAAAACACAATCACAAAGCACCTGTGTAGAGTAAAGGGGAAGATTCTGGAGCTCAGAGAAGTTCAGGATATATTTGAAGTTCACACAAGAAAAATCATATCTGGCAAACAAAGGATCAGACCATGAAATCGTCACTGTTTGGGAAGCAGTAAATGAGGGTGGTTTTGCCAGGAAATCTGTTTGCAAATAGGATTTTTTTTTCAATGTAAAAAAGAACCCCAAACCCATATGGCTTTATTTATTGCCAGCATTAAAACAGCACAAATTTGCCATGTTGAAAAGCTGGAAATCTCACATCTGCCCTCAGGCCATGGCCCAAGCTTAATGCTGTGTATTTTTCCAGCTTTGGGAATTTTACCATTAGTCTTGAAATATTTGGTGTTCTTCTGAAGGCCTGGGGTTATGTGCTCACACGCCAGGCTTAGCTTTCATTCAAAACAAAAACATTTTTAGATATCGTGATTTCAGAGAAAACCCTGAAAGCAGAAACTTTAGAGAAACAGAATGCAAATGTACCTCTTGTATTTAAAAATAAAAAACGTTCAAGCCTGCCTAATTTTGGGGAAACAAGAATGAGAGGAGACAACAATCCTGCTGCTTTGCCTTTTTCACTCAGTTCAGCGTTTCTTGCTACCCAATCTTTAAAAAGTTCAATGTTTAAATCACAGAACCCATTTAATACGTTCAGGCTTGACCAGGAGACTCAACTCCTCCACTAAACTTTTGGAATGATTTCTTTTTCCAGAGATGTATGTGGTAAATATTTCCTCACACCTGGGTCGCTCTGCTCTTAGACTTAAAAACTCCAGTCAGCAGCTTGTCTTTGTGCAGGAGAACGTGAAGGGGGGGATCAGCAGATTTACAAATGTTTAAAGCAGGTTCAGTGGGGTCAGAGGAGAGCAGAGCTCACACCCCACCTGTGCCACCTCACCTGGGAAGTGACACCGCAGTGCCCAGGGGTGCAGGAGCTCTCCCAGCACAAGGATGGACACAAAGCAAATTGAAAGTGTCTCTGGCTCAGTTAACTCTGGGAGCTCTGAGCAGTTGCTTCCCAAGACCCTTCTCACTGGAACTGGCCTCAGCTCACCTTGGAAACAATTCTCAGGTGGAATTGCAAATATTCACCTTCACTGCGGCAACAAGCACAGCTCTGGACTGAGCGCAGACACAGCCGAGTTCAGAGGGGCCAGAGGAGCCTGGAAGCCTCAGAAACACTCTGTGCAATCTGTGGCTTTGCTCTGTGGGTGTAAAAGCAGAGTTTTCCTCCCCACACGTGCCTGAGACAGCGCTGCAGCCAAAGCAGAACCGTCCCCATGGCTGAGGGCAGGTGGGGCCTTTGATGTCAGGCAGACTAAACACTTCTTAAAAAATATTCATAATACATTTTCCAGGCAAAAAATACCCAACTCAAACCCTATCAGATAATCTCTTTGAGGTGTTTCATATTAACCTTGAAAGGCAGGAAATTGGCAGATTTGATATTGATGGGAGCAGCTCAGGAAATGTGGTGTGAGGCCAATGAATAATGAAAGATGTTAATGCTCCTTATTCCAAAGGGGAGCTGCTCCTGGCAGTTTGCTTTGCGTCCCTCAACATTAGCAGTGCCACTGAAATAAAAAAAGAAAAATGGACAGCATTTTCCCCCTTATCTTACAGGAGACCTTGGGCCAAGGCTGATTTTTAAGCCCAGGATTTCTGTGGTTTTGGAGCAGTGCTGAAATTTCTGGAGGGTGTAGAGTGGCAGGGATGGGAAGGGGAGAAGAATCACAGCATTCCAGAGACACTGCAGCATAATTTAAGGAAATCCTTTCAAAGAAATCCCCAAAAAAGGAAGAAGTCAGCAGCAGATCCAGTTTTCCTTGGGCTCCTCTGAGGAATAAAATTGTTCTACTTTACACCAGGGCAAGGGAGAGAAGGAGGAAGAACAATAAACTGATTTACAAAAATGGAAGGAAGCTGGCTGATCATTAAAATAATAAAATAGATCCAGGGCTGAAACTTTTGGTGTCTTACTCAGATCACTTCACAAAGCTCTTGTATGAAATAAGAATTAAGTGTCACAAGACAAGGCTCTTCTATATTTAGGATGCTTTTAGAGACATAATTCATGAAAATTAACCTTGGTGTCATCAGACATTGTGAAAATAGGAAGAGAGAGATATAATTTTACAGCTATTTAAAAAAGGAAATTCTGAAATGACAGCTTTGAATGCAACTTCAGTTTTCCTCTTAAAGGAAACTGTCTATAGACAGAACCTTGTTTTAGTTCTCATTACTGAGAGATGAATTCTTTGGAATATCTTCACTTGGAGCAGATGAGGGTTGGACTCTCAAATTAATAGAATTTGTCTTTTTAATGAAAATATGATTTTTATGAAGCATTTGAAAACCATGAAGAATAGAGTGAAAATACCACACCCAAAGGTCGGGTTTAGATTTTATGTACACAGAACGAAAGCAACAAAAACAGAACAAGAAACAAATCTTTTCATGGCTTTTGTTACATTGCAGTGAACAGTTTTCATTCTCATTTTCAGTTCTCTTTTGTAGAGTTTCCACCTAAATGATTCTTTCCTCAGAAGACAAGTAAATCAACAAAGTAAAAATAATTCTGTGTGTATTTAGTTGCACTGCCTGAGCCAAGGTTCTTGCAGAAAGTCAAAAAGCAGCAAGAGAGAGGAAGAAGACTGAACACAAACCCACTGATTATTTTAAGAAAAGGAACACACCCGGAAAAAGTTTGTAAAAAAAAATATTATGTTGACTCTTTAAAATCTTGTTTAATATTATGAACAGATAAAAGAAACAGAGAAGTTATGTGTAAATATACAAAGCTCAGTGAGTGCAGCACTTTCCTTTCAGTGACTTTACATTTCAAGAGGCAGAGCTGTGTGGAAGGAGGTGACAGGAACCCATCACCAGGGGACGAAGAAGCCCAGGCCAAAAATACAAAGTCCACTTACGTGGTGTCTGGGGCTGGGACCATCTCCCTCTTCTGCACGGGGGCTCCCTCCATCACCCTTGCCTGACTAAAACAACAAAGGTCCTGTTTGGGGCCTTCATCCAGGATGGAAACGCCCAGGAATCAAGGCTTGAAGGCACCTCAGCAACTCCACTTTGGAAACGTCCCCATCTCCAGGGTGGGTTTTGCTGGTTCTGCTCTGTGGGATTGTCTCCTGCCAGTCAGGTTTCCCACCAAGGCCTGAGCAGGGATCACTTCAGCCACTCAACAAGAACCTGCTGTCAGCCCTGCTGCCGGAATTTTCTAGGAAAGAGCTTTTCTTTGCTTTCCAGAGCCAAATCTGTCCTACAAGACCTAGTGGGACTTAGTCTCTATTTATCCATCCTACTAAGTGCATGTGCTGTGAATAATTAAAGCGCACTCAGCTTTAGAGGGATGTTTCCATATTTTGTCATCAGCATCCACTTAATCCTGATTTTTGCTTTCCAGTTTATTCCTGCATTCCTTAAACCTCTAAATAATAATCCTCCTTGCTTCCTACACTTCCCAGCCAGGACAATCCAGGCAGAGCCTGAGGCTGCAGCACTGGAAGGTCACTCAGAGCAAACCTTGACTCTGAAATATCTTTTTAAGGTAAAAAACCCATTTCCATCTAGATTTAGAAGTGAGAAACCCCCATTTGACCAAACTGAGTAAATAGGACAAGCTTTGTGAGAATTAGGTTAAGCTTAAGTTACAATTAGTGCTACAAAAGGGACAACAGCAATGAGCATTTGTGTTTAAAAATGTGTTGGAGGGTTCGGTGTGTTCTCCTGGGTACCACAGAATGCACAGAGCTCAGCAGCAAAGCATAAAATAATGCAGGATTTCAGAGTGCCCAAATTGAAATGTCATTTTTCATTGCAGAAGTTCAATGAAAACAATGAAAGGATGTGACTTTTGTTCTAAATTTATCTCAGGCGGAATTGTGGTTTGCTGCAGCTCTACGTTTGTAACGTGGAGCACAACAGCACCAGCCTGGTCCCACAGATGGGCTTCCTGCAACCCGACTTTCCTACAAAACCACAGAAATCAATGCATGGCAGCAGCAGGAGAGAAAATGAAACCACTCCATGACAATTCATGGCTTTTGTGGGAAAACCCTGTCCCTGGAAGGTGCCACTGCACGGGTTTGTGCTCGGGAGCTTTATCTGTGCACGAGGTGCAGGGGAGGAAGCACAGTGTGGTCTGTGCTGGGGAGAAACCCGTCCAGAGTGCATGAAGATGAGCTCTGATAAGATCTGCTCTGCATTTGTGTTTTAGCAAGTCCTCAAGTGCCTTTAGGAAAAAAACAAAACCTGCTCTAACAGCAATCAGCGTTACCTTTTCCCCTATAAACACCTCAAACCCTGATAAAAATAGCCCTGCTTTAAACAACCTCTCTAATCCACCTTGCATTTTTATTGCTATTATTATTTTTAACCAAAACCAGAGTAAAGACCTTGAGGTCTAGACAAAGCTCCCTCTTGCTGCCAGTGAGACGAGGAGGAAACAATCCCAAGGATTTCTCTCCAGAGCACTGCTGACCTCTTATCCTTGCCCCTGCTCACTTGGGCTTGCTGCTGGCCAAGGCTGCCCACAAAGTTTTCTGCAGTGAGCAGGGTGGGTTGGGATGTTTTTAAATGGAGGAGGGTGGGGACAGCCAATACCCTGCTACATTTTCATCAACAGCTGTGACAACATGATTATTCTCAATTCTAAATGCTATTTATTGCCTACGTTTGATCATGTGGGGAAGCAGGGCAGCACAGTGACTGCAGGTGATTTGGGAACAATTTTCCTCTGGGAAGCAGGAGTAGATTCTACTTTCTGCCTTTCCTCTTTCCCACCTGATGGACCTTAGCAGGAGTGACAGCCTCCTTTCCTTTACGTGCCAATTTACCTAACCTACATTAACTGCCAAAAACATTTGTGCCACTAAAAATACAGCTCCCCAAAGCCAGTGCAGGACAGGACATGGCACAGGAGGACTGACAGCGCCGTGGCCAGCCAGAGATGGATTTGGAAGCGGGGTTGGAGGTGGGCTCCTCCAGGAGCTTCCCACCGGGGGATGCTGCGGTTTGTGAAGCAGAGCATCCTCGGTGTTGTGACCCCTGGAGCTCCCTGGGCCACCTCGGCGGGGGAAAGGTCCCCTAGGCGGGGAAAGGGCCACCGGAGCCCTCGGGACGTTCCGGGAGGAGCCGCGAGAGGGAGATGCAGGACGGGGAATGTGCGGGGGGATGCGGGGAGAAGTTCCAGCCGCGCATCCCTGAGCATCACTCACCTCTGAGCATCCCTGAGCACCCCTCATCCCTAAGCACCCCTCATCCCTGAGCATCCCTGAGCACCCCTCATTCCTGAGCATCCCTGAGCACCCCTGAGCATCCCTCATCCCTGAGCACCCCTCATCCCTGAGCATCACTCACCTCTGAGCATCCCTGAGCACCCCTCATCCCTGAGCACCCCTCATCCCTGAGCATCCCTGAGCACCCCTCATTCCTGAGCATCCCTGAGCACCCCTGAGCATCCCTCATCCCTGAGCATCCCTCATCCCTGAGCACCCCTCATCCCTGAGCATCCCTGAGCATCCCTGAGCACCCCTCATCCCTGAGCATCCCCACACCCTCCCAGACAAAGGCAAAGTGTTTTCCCAGCCTCTCCGCAGCCCTCTGAGCTCCCGAAGGGCAAAGCTGCTCTTACCAGCTTAAAGAACTTCCTCAGGTTTGCCTTGGGCGTTTTGCTCTCCGCCCCTCGCGGTTTCACCTCGGTGCTTTCTGTGCCCTTGCTCTCGTCCCTGTCGGGAGCCACGGCCTCCAGAGCCACCTCTGCCTTCTCATTGTTCACAGCCTCTGCTTCCTCTGAGGAGTTCTGGGGTTGGGAATAAAGTGGAAGAAACATTCTGACTCAATCTGTGAGGAGTTGGTTGATTTCTTAAAATCTTACAACCAAACATGGCATAAAAACATCCTCAGCTTCGCTATTCTCTTTGTGCTGCTCCAGGAATTTGATTGATGTCAAATGAAATGAAGTAAATAAATGTTAAAATCCCAGCAGTTTATATAAACAAAAGAAATAACCTTTCTTGAGTTGCTGGTTCCTAATCACAAGAACCTAGCTTTGATTACAATGTAAGAAGAATGAAAATGAAATTACACACAGCAATGCTGTCCTGAGGAGATGAGGCTCAAGTAAATCCAGTAAATATGAGAAAAATCATACTCAGGAATGTGCACTCAAAAGTAGAATTAAGATTATTTGAAACACACTGTGGACACTATAAATTGCTGAAACCTGGCCTTGGACACCCCCAAGGATGGGGGAGCCACAGCTCCTCTGGGAATCTGTGTCAGCACCTCACCTCCCTCCCAGGGAACAATTCTTCCCAATATCCCACCTAAACCTCCTCTGTGCCAGTTTGGAGCCATTCCCCCTGTCCTGTCACTTGTTTATTCTTATTTGTCACCACATCCTTTTATTTGGACTCTGCCACTTTTTTTGTGAACAATTATATTTCCTGTTCCCCTTTCCAGCAGTTTTTCTGTGTGCTGTTGTCATCTCCCTTTCTGAGCAAAGAAAATCCCAGTTTATTTAGTCCTTCTTACAGAAGCCATCCAATATATTTACTCAGTATTCCATCACACCTTTTAGTTCTGACATATTTTTAAGTTGCAGGGAACTCCACATTCAAGAAGGGGATTCACCATGAATTTCTACCACAGCAGGAGAGATTTTGCTTTGTTCCTGACTCCTCTTTTGTGGAAGAAACAACATTTTGGGGGTGGGGCAACAGGGAGAAGAATGATGAGGGAATAAATATTCCTTATCCCCTGCTGCCTGAGATGGCTGCAGCACATCCCACTTCCCCGTGGAATTGTACATTTAATTTATATTTATGAACAGCTTGGAGATAATCAATCTACAATAATTTTACTCTGGATCTCTGCCTATTCACACAGCCATATCATCAATTCCCCATCGATTTGCTAGAAGGAAATGATTCAGAGCAGAGTGGAAGCAGTGGCTCAGTAAGGCAGAGCTCAGCTCCTGGGATCTCTCCACTCCAAGGGGGCAGGTTGGGATCACTCTGCTGTACCCCAAAGGAGCTCTGGCTCTGCACTGGGATTGGTGTCACAACCAACAAAAGCACCCTGGGACCAAATGCCAACCTCCAAAAAGCACTGCCCAGTTAAATTAGGGTTAGGCAGCTATTCAGGGATTGAGTTGTTTCAAGTATCAGGGATTTTTGCACATTTCTTCAGGAAGTTCTTCTGCAGGACAAGGGGGAATGGCTTCACACTGAAAGAAGGGAAATTTAAGTTGGATATACAGAGGGAATTCCTCCCTGTGAGGGTGCTGAGCCCTGGCACAGGTGCCCAGAGCAGCTGTGGCTGCCCCTGGATCCCTGGGCTGGACATTGCCCAAGGCTGGACAGGGCTGGGAGCACCTGGGACAGTGGAAGGTGTCCCTGCCATGGCAGAGGTGGCACTGGGTGGGCTTTAAGGTCCCTCCAACCCAAACCATTCTGGGATTCCATGTTCTGCTTCACCCAGTAATTAACCAGTTTGCTGTTTGCACATCAGCAAAAAGAGCATGATTTTCCTGCAGTTGCATGGCAAGAGTTGCTTAAAATTCAAGTTTTTAAAGCAAACACATCTGCTTTTAAAGACAGGTCCCAGAGCAGTGTAAATAATGCTGCCTTGATCACCTTCCACCCTGGCCTGGCCTGCTTTGATCAGATAAATGTGAAGCATCATGTTTCTCTGCCCTGATCAGATATCTCCGAGGCCTTGGAAGCAGCTTTCCAACACAAATATTGGAAATTGCCCACTGTAATTCCCTATTAGTATTCCGTCTGAAAAAAGAAAAAAGAAAAAAAAAAGAGAAATGCTGGCACAGCAAATATTTGAGTAACAGTTCTGAAAATTCTCGTGAAGACTGATCAGGAAATGGGGCAAAGTGGCTCCCAGCTGAGAAGCTGAATAAGGAATTTTTCATTTTCCCTTTCCATATTTATTCATCTGCAGGCAGAGCAGCAGCATTAACTGCCACGTGTTGACAGGCACTTCATTAGCTGCACTTTGAAGTGAAAGCTCATCAGAGGATGGATATTTAAGAGAGTGCCTGGAAAGAGAAGCTGGAGCTGAATCCTGCACCTATTGAGTGTTGTGGTTGCTGTTTGTGACTTCAAAAGCAAAGCTACTCCTGACTCTAAATTCTCCACCTATTTCAGCTTGGATTCTCTTACCTAGCAAAAGGACAGTGCATTAAATGTGCCAGAAAAAGCTAAATTCATTGCAGAACACCCCACAGAATCTTCAAACCAAGCTGAGTTTGAGGCCAACCTGTTGTCTTTTTGTACATCTTTCCTCTTTCTTTTTTTTTTTTAAATCCTTGATACTTCATTAAGAAATGACTAAATTCAGACTGAATTTATTGCTGTTTTAAACAGCAGCCTGCCAGAAGGCTCCTTCTTTTCTTTATTTCATCCTGATGTTCAGCACACATCCTGCTTCCCAGCTCTGTTTTCAAATAAGCCAGACTACTCAGAGGAGGAGGTTTCTGTAGCAATAACAACTGCAGAAAAACCTCCCTCCCCCTCTTCTTCCCAGCTTTCCTCTCATTCCAAGCACCTGATTCCCTCAGTTCCCCTGGAAATTCAGTCCCAAGTGGCAAATGTGTGAAGCTTTGATTATTTTCAAGCATGTTTACTCTGTAAATAGCTAAACACCTTTGGTTTTTTAAACATAAATAAAATATCCAAACTGCATCTCCAGTGGGAAAACTCAGCTAAAGAAGCTGCAGGAGCAGCAGCCACTCAGGGGCATCTGGGTGTTTGGAAGCAGCAAATTTCTGGGATTTGAGCTTGAGCAGAAGCCCAGAAAAGCAGTTATTTAACATCCAGTGACTCAGTAAAGTTTCATACAGCCCTTCTGTGAAATGAAATTAAGAATGAATAAACTTCAGCTTATAAACCATAAGGATTTTGAAAACAGGAACTGTGTTTTTAGAGTTAGCCCTAAATTTAGTTAAAATCATTATTTAACCTGAGGAACAATGTGTCTTCCTAAGCAATTGAGACCCCAAATTAAAGCCTGATCTGCTCAGTGACAGAACATTTTCTGCTGAGTAAGAATAGACCCCCCTGATCTCAGCTCTTCAGACATTTATAACAAAGAAATGAAACAGGTTTTAGAGCTTTATCTCTATTAATGATGAATTTTAGTAAAGCGCTTTGTGATCTCTGGGGGATATTTAACAGAAGCATTGAATTGAGAGAGGATAACATTCCTGATTCCATAAAACAAGAGAACTACCACGGATAAATTCACGCCCCTGCTGTTGAGCAGGTGGGAGCTGCTGCCCGCGGTGGGTTTGGCAGCAATGACCTGCAGCCCCAGTACCTTTTTCCAGAAGAGCTTGCTGAGGGGCAGGGGGGTGGCTGAGCCCTTGTCCTTGGTGCCCTCCCGGGGGGGCTCTGTGCTCACGCCCTGCGGAGGCACCGCGGCCTCCGGCGCTTTCGGGTTCTGCTTGGGCAGTGCCTCTTGGCAGGCAGGGACATTTCTGTCTGCTTTTACACAGCTCACAGGAGGCATCTCAGGGCTCTGGGAACGAAAGGACATGGAGATCGTGAGCAACAACTCCAGCACGCTCAGCCATCACCTGGGCAGGTGAGCACCGCTTCTCCCCGTTCTCCCCTGCCCTTCCATCCCTGCTTGACACAGCAAAGACACAGCAAAGCCAGAACACAGATGAAGAAATTACAACACTTAAAGACCAAACATGCCAGTGAGAATTCCCCTTTTCCTGCATTGCACAGATAATTCAACCCCTCCTACTCACTTTGGTGTTGGTTGTCTGCTGGGTTTCTTTCGCAGCCTGCAGGGAAACAAAACACAAAGATGAGTCTGTCTGAGGCAACGGCAGCACTGCAGCTCCACAGGCCAGCAATTGTCTGTGTCACCAATTATTTTATTTTTAGTGAATGTGTGTGGAAGTCCTGGCTCCTGCAGCCATGGAAACTGATCCCTGGAAGAGTGGAGGCTGCTGGAGGGAATGCCAGGTCCCATCCTTGTACCTGCACCAGCCTGCTGCTGCACTCCTTGTGCTTGTAGTTCTCAACTTGTTATTTTTATATGTATATTTGTATAAGTAGTCCCATATTCACATTCCCATTCAGCTCAGGTAAATCACTACAGAGAATTTAAAGGTATTAACAGATTTTTCTGTGTCTGCAGCTTCCAGTGTTCAGGGACACAGAGCTGGGTGTTTTCCGTGGGAATCCCACACCATCATCAGAGATGTGCTCCCATCACTTTCCAGCAGGAGGCTCGGGTGCCTGGAATCCAAAACAGGCAGCACACGAAATGCTGGAAAAAACCCAGGGCATGGAACAGCCCTGGAAAAGACTCAGGGCACGGAACAGCCCTGGAACTCGGGCAGGAGCTCTGCAAAGAGCAGCTCTGCAGGGGCTGGAGGCTGGTCCCACCCAGCTTCTCTTATTTTTGGGCATGAGGTGGGATTTCCTTTAGCACAACCATTCAGGGATAGGGCTCCTGATTTCATCAGGGTACCCAAAGCCAGGAGGAGCCAGTTACATTCCTCCTTGGCCAGGGATGTTGGCTGCATCTCTTACCCCTCACACTGAAGAATGACCTGAGCTGTGCAAAAACCCACCCAACCCATCTGGCCAAGCTCCAGCAGCCTGGGCAGACTTTGGGAAGTTCTCCACAGAACAGGTGAGATATTTTGTAGGGCAGGTGAGATATTTTGCAGGGCAGGCATTTTGCAGGAGCCAAGAACTTTTTCTGTGGTCAGCTCTGACAAACAACATCCAGAACAGGAGGTGAGAACAAGGGTGAGGATGCCACGGGCTGGCTTCAGCATTAGTGCTGCAAGTGAGGGATTCACCCTTCTCTTCCAAGGGAAACTTCCATAAATCAGCACAGTTAAATGCAAAATTAGCATGGAATGAAGGGCAAACATGCATGGATGGGAAGAGCATCACAAGCTGCTTTAGAGTTAGGATTTTGTAACACAGGAGCCTGAAAAGCAATGTTTCTGTTAACTCACAAACTCTTTCAACTTCCACTAAATATTCCAGGCAATTTTCTCACTACAATTTATTGCAAGATTAATTACTGGAATGGAATCTTAAAAAATGCCAGTCAGGTTCGGTTTCTACCAGGAAACCTTAATTCATTATGAACAAGTAATTAATATTTTAATTTTATTAAGAAATGAAGCTGAGATACCAAATTTAAGGTTTTGGGAAGAACTGCACACTTGAATTAATTTGGAATACTATTATTCCTTCAGTAATATGCAGATGACTTTTTTTCCCCTCAAAAATGAGATAGTGGAAAGAACATTTTTGGTTTTAAAATATATTAAAGATTGTATTAAAGATTAAAGCCTATGCCCTTGGTTATAAAGCCCCCTACTCACCAGAAATTCCATGTGGGTGTCTGGAGGGAGAATTAAATATTAATTAGGTTCCTCCCCCACTGGAAGGGTCCCTGCTTCTGCATTCTCTGGGCTAAAAAGCTGCAATTCTCTGCTTTCCTGCCATGATTATCTTCAGAGAGCACAGCAATCTTTGAATATAGAGCTTGAGACCAAAAGTTTTTGGCAATTCTTGGTTTTTAACATAAAAGCTTATGTCCTCTGAATCAGCCATTTGCTTGACTGTGCATTTTAAGCCCTTTAAATTACTTATCAAACCCAGATTTTTTTTTCTTCTCCAAACTAAATCAGAACTAAAATAAATTAATTTTCTTGCTTGTAAGGAGAAATCCCTATTTCTGCAGGAAATCCCATGTTCCAGCCTCCTCTGTGCTGTATCAGATGCCCCAAAATGCCAATTTCAGCCAAGTTCTGGTGCAGATTAATGACATAAAACCTGATCTGCGGCTGGGCTGAGCACCCAAACCTCTCTGGTTTCAGGCTTTGGTCACCTCTACACAAGTCATTGTTTGTCAGCACCTCTGATTTTGGTTTTTAGTGGCCAGGGGGTTTAGTCTGTGTTAGTAACTGGCAGGAATTATTGCTCCAGGAATTGCTCCAGAACCCCGAGCTCACAGAGGGCCCAACGAGAGGAAGGTGCAGCTCAGGATGGTTCCCACCCCCCCAAGCACAGAAATGCTCCCCCAGGGACCTCCAGAGCTCTGCACATCTGGCCAGATGTTGGGAAAGAACTCGTCTCTCTGTGTGCCAGGAGCCAGCTGTGATTTCTCAGGGTTCTGCTGCTCCTGGAGCTCCATACCAACCTTGTGCCTAAAGAGTTTGCTAAAGGTGCCGTGGCCCAGCTTGGGGCTCTCTGCCTTCTTTTTCTTGGCTCCTTTGGAGGGGGATTCTGCTGCTGCCTTCGGGCCAGGCTGTCCCCCAGGGCCCTTCTCCGCCTTGGAGCCCTTGTGCACAACAGCAGGTGCAGGTGAGTGTTTACTGCAGATATTTGCTTTATCAAAGACATTATTCCATCATCACACACGTGGGATTAAAGGAAAATATTCCCTCTTAGCTCTGGATAAATGGTGGGGTTTTTTCCCTGGGTGACTTCTCAGCTCTTCTCAGAGTTTCTTTCACATGAGCAGCAAAATACAAGCCAAGGCAATCCACCTGATTCCAAATTAAACCACAACTTTTCTTCTAAAATCTGCACTAAACTGAAACCTAAATCCCAGAAATATCTGCTTTTCCAGGTCATGAACAAGCAATTTAGGATTTACAATTTTAAAACAGGCAAATATATAAATCTTTGGAGGAACATTCAGTCTTTTTATTGCAGCACAATAGGGACTTTAAAATGTTTTATATAATGCATTATTTAGGAAAAGGGCAGTGTGAATATTCATTATATACACTGCCTAAAATATTTCAAGCTTGCATTAATGTCCTTGAAATTAATTAATTAATTGTTCGAGGTCTCAGGCTTTAAAGCAGGAAGATGCCTTTGGTTACCTGGCCTGGAGGAGGATGAAGGATTATTCCTTACTAATTCTCACAGCAAAAATGACCCTTTTTCCTGCAAAATTCTTATAATTCCTGAACAGAGAGTGTCACAGGATCAGCTCAGGGCCTGTCACAGGAGGGTGAGGTCAGTGATTGGGGCAGACCTTGTCCAAACAACCTCTTGGTTTGTAGGAACTGCCCGAGCTGGTGTGACCGGGCTCTGAACCGGTGTGGGCACAGAGGAAGGGAACAGCCACCGAGGGACAGGAACTGAGGGATGGCCACCAAGGTGATGCCCCAGGTTTAGTTTTTCTATTTTTCACATTCTGTGCTGCTTTAGTGTGTGGGTCTGGGCTCACATCAGGGGATGGTGAGCTCTGTGCACAGAGCAGGGAGACAAAACAATTCCTGCTCCAGCTGGGCACCAAGGACAAATGATCCAAATCTCAGCCCAGGAGAACAAACACCGTGGGCTGCAGAGAGAAAAACAAGCAGGGTGGGACTGCATGGGCTAAAGCTGGAATGGGACAATGAACTGCAAGGTGCAAATGGAGCAGAACTGATCCCAGGGACAGACCCCGTGCCCGGCCGTGCATTTTGGGGCCATTTTGGTTCATCTTGGGTGCAGCCCTGGCTGGGCTCTTGTGCTGCCCAAGGTGGGTCCATGGAGGAGATCCTTTGAATAAATCCCTGCTTTATTCTGTAGCTCTGTCCAGTCTCTGCTCTAGCTCAGCCTGCACAAGGCATCAGAGGGACAGCCAGCACCGAGGGTGTGCCTGGCTGCTGGCAGCACTCATGGCCCAGCAGCTGATTAGAGCTGCAGCCAGCACTGATAAGAGCCTGACCCTACAGAAACAGAAAGTTCTTCCCCCCCAGAGGGTGCTGAGGCACTGCCCAGGCTCCCCAGAGATCGTTCCCTGCTCCAAAGCTTCCAGAGCTCCAGGAGCACTTGGACAAGGCTCTGGGTGGGATTGTTGGGGATCTGTGCAGGGCCAGGGCTGGATGAACCTTTGGATCCCTTCCAGGTCCAGGATATTCCATGATTCTGTCATTTGAAGGCACAGCAGCCACCCAACAGCCCCATGGCACTTGGTGAAACTTCACTTAACAAAGCTTTAACTTTAACGCACTTCAGTTGTTTTTTGGGGGAAAAAAACCCCCCAACATTATTTCCTATCAGCCAAAAAATCTGCAGCTTTTCTACCTGGGAGCTGATAAAGTAACCTCCTCAACATATTTCCCCTTTATTTAAGTACAAATGCCATATCAGATAAAGGAATTCCCAATAAAAGAGAACTCCCACTTAATCTCCTGTAAGGAGTTTGCACATCCTGCAAGTCACCCAGGTTTGTTTGCGCTGCCAGGTGTGCCAGCAAACCAAACCCACCCAGAAGATTCCTGTCCAAATGACAGCAGCACCAGCAGTCACCTGGCACAGGTGACACAGTCAGGGAAGGAAATGGGGGTGTTTCCATCCAAACCGGATTGTTTCCATCCAAACCGGATTGTTTCCATCCAAACCGGATTGTTCACCACCTCTGGGAAGAGCTGCAAGTCTCCCTGAGCCAGGGCACTTTAATAACTGCATTTTCTGCATTGCTTGGAAAAGCTTCACCCTATTTGATGATTTTCAGAGTTATTCTGAACTATTGAGAATAATTTTCAGGGTTATTTACAATTAAATCTCCCATGTACTCACCAAGCTTGCTGCAAAGACTGAATAGGACAAAAGAATAAAAAAATAGGAGAAAACCCAAAAATGTTGTGATTTTGGCTAATAGCTGCATGGAAAAAACACTGCAATTTTTAGGGTTTTATTCCTTGTTTCTTAATAAAGATTTTCACAGCACAAGGAAAACTGTTCTATGAGCAAACAGATTTTTTTTTGTGGACTCAAAATTTTCATGGAAATTTTAGATCAAAGACAAGTCAGAGAAAAATCAAAAGCATCGCCAATCATCACCAAGCTTGCAGAAAACACAACAGATTTTGATTGTAACAGATGATATTAAGAATTAAACTGTTTAGTCTCTTCCTTTTCAATTTATCCAGGGGAAAAATATTTTAAATTACTTCAAATGAGGACATCAGTTGGAAAAAAAACCCCAGCAAAATGAAGAGGAAACCCCTGTGTGAGAAACACCAAATGACTAGTGAACAAGGAACTGCCTACCTTGTCTTCAGAATCACTTTTGGCTTCAGCTTTGCTTGGGGACACCTTAAAAGAATTTGAGAAAAAACACTCAACCCAGCCTTTCAAAGGGTCAAAAAGATAAGTTTAAAATCAGCAGGTTTTATTTGCACAAAGGGAAAATACAAATATTGCTTGCCTCAAGTGGGAAAATTGATAATGCAAATATTCCTTGAGAACACATAATGGCTATGATGAAAAATGCCTGGATTGAATATTTACTATTCAAGCTTCTAATCAATTAATAAAAATGAACTTTTAGAGGTGGCACAAAAGGAATATCAAGCAGAAAGTCTTTGAGTCAGTCCAAGATCTGTACAATCTGTAGAAGTGGAAGTTTGCAGAGCAGGTGGCACTCACTTGATCATTTCACTGTCCCCCTCCTCATCCCCTCAGGACAGAGAACATTTTACATTTATTTATACATTTTTACATGATTTCTACAAATTTTCCAATCCCACAGAGGATTTTTGGAAGCGATTGAAGCCCAAAGAGATGGAAAGGAAAGGCAGAACTTACCAGTGTTTTGAGGAAGCTCATGACTGAGCCCTGTCCTGCAGCTGCCTGGGGACTGTGCTGCTCTGCCTGTGCCCTGCCAGGTGCAGCCAGGTCTTGTTCACCTGCAGAGTCCTGCCCAAGCTGCTTTTGGCTGCACTCATCTATCTCCTAAAAAAATAAAAGGGGGCACAGATTGCTCAGTGCCAGCTTGCCTGATTCCCAGTGGAATGCAAAAGTGGCTTTTGTGACTTGCTGGGAGTCACAACAGCAATTCCAACCATTCCTGCCCAGCCCACGGGCAGAACAATCCAGCATTTATCCCTCTCCTTCCCCTCTCTGCTCAGACATTCAGCACTGCTGCTGCTTGGGGGAGCGCTGTTCTCAGCCACAACAAGCACAGGGCAAGCCCCAAACTCCACTTTTGGCTTTTCAAGGCTGAACTTGTGAAAAATGGGAGCAAATGCTGAGATTTTGGCCCCTGCCAGCTCCATGTCTGAGCGCACCTTACAAAGATGGCTTCTGATTCTCTATTGTGCCATGCCAGGGATCATTTTTATCTATCAAACACCAACGTGACACACATTAAAAGAAGGAAAAAGGCAACAAATCAAAATAATTCCTCTTAGCCAGATGAAGCTGCTTCTTCTCTTCATGGAATTACACTTCCCAGAGCCCCAAAATGTTTTCCAGGGCTCAATCACTCACAAAAGTAGGTAATATAAGTACTTGTTTTCTGTTCACACACTTGGACAAAGGGCTGCTTCTAAAAAAAACACTTCTTGAACCAGTTTTGGAGAGTTTGGCACCTCTCACACTGAATTTACCTTCCATTTTGGCCACCTTTGTCTTGAGCCTGCACAGGAAAACTCAACAGAAGTGTTGGGCAGGAGAGAGTGACATCAAAGAATGCCTAAGTGACATCAAAGGTATTTTGCCCTAACCAGCCCATTATACTCAGTGCTATTTTAGTGGGAAAAATTAGAATTAAAGCGTTCTAAAGAACCTTTCCCTGTGCTGGGTGATTAAAATACCACAATAATTGTATAATATGGATTTCTTTGAGTCACCAATGGAAGGAATAGACTTTAAATGGTTTAAGATTTCAGAGGGATCAGGACAGCTGGGCGTGGGGTGGGCAGTGCCAGCAGAACACAGGGAGTTAAAGCATACATTGAAATGCCAGAAGGGACTTCAGTGTCATTCCCCACCCACCCAGTTTTGCAAGCTGGCCCAGGAGCAGCAGAGCAGGGCTGGAATGCCCAGCAGGCACTGAAGGGTCTCACACAGCACTCTGTGCAGCTGCCAGCCCCAGCGTGGCCCCAGAACAATCTGTCCCATGCAGGACACGCGTGGCCACGCCAGCCCGGGGTGGCACACACAGAGCTCTGGAGCCATGGAAAATGCTGGCTCTGCTCCAGGGGTTCAAGGGACCACTGAGGCAGGAGGAGGAGGAGGAGGAGGAGGAGGAGGAGGCTGATGTGCTGCTAAACAAAACCAGCTTCACAGCACAAGTGCTTGGTGCCATCACACTCTTTAGAGCTGGATGCTATCAAGAAAAAGAAACAGATTTAATAACTTTTTGGAATTACAGACAAGCCCAATGCATCCCTTGGGATGCATTTCAGGAGAGAGATGCACACAGCTGTTTCCAGCACCTCTGGCTGATCCAGGACATCTCCCTGACAAAGCCACACTGAAGAGAAAGCCACTGCAGATCCTGAGGACTGGGGCCATCCCAAAGTCCCTGAACTCCACTCACAGCTCAGATGTGCCCCATTTGATGTGCCCATTTCAACTCCCTGTGTTCTGCTGGCACTGCCCACCCCACACCCAGCTGTCCTGACCCCTCTGAAGTTTTAAAGCATTTAAAGTCTGTTCCTTCCACTGGTGACATAAAGAAATCCATATTATACAATTACTGTGTTATTGTAATCACCCAGCACGGGGAAAGGTCCTTTAGAACACTTTTATTCTAATTTTTCCCACTAAAAATGTCCCTGCCCAAGCCGAGGCTGCCCTTGGCCACAGAGGATCAGTCCAGCCTGGCCTTGGAGAGGGGCTGTGCTCCATCCTGTGCTCCCATGGGAACGTTCCTGCAGGAAGAGCCCAGGCTGGGGCCATCGGCACAGAAATCAGGCACAGAGAACACACAGCCCTGCAGGATCACGTTTGCAGAGCCACAAAATCACCACAAAAACCTCTGTGGCAGCTCCCTGCTCAAAGCCCTGCGGGTAAATAATGAAAGAAACCCCAGGAATAACAGAAGATCAGTATTAGGAGTTAACAGATGCTATGTAAATGTTCAATTCGTGTCTTTGAGAAGCTAAATTTGGGGGTAATAAACACCTTAAATATACTGTAGTTTCAGTTCAGTCATCAGGAAAAAAAACCCCAAACATATCAAAAGAATGTATTCCTGCCAGCACTTTTGTTTGCATGAATCATGGCTCAGTGAAACATTTCAGGCATATAATTTATCTTTTCTTTGGCTTACATAGTAAATGCTTCATGAATTCATGAATTCTGCCCTTGTTTTAATTATGCTGCGCTCTGAATGTAGTTTTGTAGACCACAAAAATAAAGAGTGGCTCAGCAAACACAGAATGTTTGTGCAGCTCTTAAGCTACAACTGTGGAGCCTCTCTCTTACTCACCAGCAACGCTGTTTGTTTTGTCTTGGCACTCAGTGCAGGGAAACTTTGCTTTTAGCATTTACAGATACTACAAGTCATAATCCACAAAGAAAAAAAAAATGAGAGAGAGGGAGAAAAAAAGAGGAGCTGTTGGCAGCGATATCTTGATTTTTAGTATGATTATTTGGTAACAGTTTGTAGTTTCTGCAGTAACAGTAATTAAATTAGGCTTGGTCATTCTCCCATCCAGCAGGAGAATTGGAACTTCAGAGGGAACAGAAGGCAACTGTACTGCAAGGCAGAGCCACAGCATTGTTTTAGAGATCGAGTTAAATTTGGCAACACATTGCAGTGTTTAGCTGATATATTTTCCCCCAAAAAGGTGCTTAACTCCTCTCTGCCCCCACCTTTTATTCCTTTTCATGTCTGAAAGAACCAAAGACAAAATTATAGCCCAAAAATTCAATAATAACTTTAACATTCCTCTCTCTGTGATCCAGATCTGTCATTTATTTACCCAGTGAGCCCCAATTTGGTGATTCCTCAAAGATGTCCATGTTGCAGCTTTAAGCACACACCTGGGAGGTGTAGAGGCGTTTTTGATAACCAGACCTGTCCTCAGGAGTGTTCCAGAAAGCTGCTGGGATCCTGCAGACACTCCCAGCCAGCCCCAGCACCACCCAGGGCTCAGCTGTGCCTGGGATTTCCAGGTTATTCCCACCAGGCACCTCCAGGATGGGGATGGGCACAAGGGGACTGGGGCAGAACTGCCCATCAGTAGGAATTAATGAGAAATCCAGGTGTTATTGATGTGATAAAGCTTGATCTGGATGAGCAGCGCTTCCCTGCTTGAACTGGGAGAATGGTTTAGATTCCCTTCAGTCCCTGATCATGCACTGCCTCACCTGAGCTTTCAACCTGTTTGCTCCCAGCAATGTTTAACTCTGAATTTTAGCTAAAACTGCTCCAAAGTGTTGTTTCCTTGGACTTTCACAGCATTCCTTCAGCAGCACCAGCTGTGACCTTCCCCACTCTGTAAATGACAGCAGTGTCACTGCAGTGACAGCAAAGTAGGAAATGACAATTTGGCATTTGGCGGGAAAAGAGACAATTCCTGCAAGCCACGGCGAGGATTTGTTGTGTGTGACAGTCAAAAATACCTGCAGGAATTTGGGGTGTTGAAAAGCTCCATTCTAAGAGACTCAACACAGAAGTGCCAGTGTGCCCTGAACAGAGGATTCATTGCAAATTATCCACCCTGTCCTGCTCAGGTGCTGAATGCCTTTATGGGTTCTTTAAATGTGCACGCTGAGCTGTCTGAAACACCAGTGATGGGAGCACTCCTGAGGGGCAGGGGTGAAAAATGCGACTGTTCCTTCTTAAAAATGAACCCTCAGGAAAATATTACAATGTGTAAATTTATACAAGAAATGTGGTCTCCAAATCTGAGAAAGTCTAAGGCAGAGAAGACAAAGATTAAAAATAAAATAATTTTGTGGCAACTTGCAATGCTGGCAGTGTAAGGAGTGAGTATCCTGTGAGTTAAGTTCAGGCTTACAAATAAGATGGTAGTGGGTAGTGCATCAGTGAACACCATCTTATTTGTAAGCCTGAATTGGCCAATAAAAGCAATTAATTAAGTGGTATTTACACATTGGTTTTTCCCTCCTGTTCCTGACGTTAGACAGGGTTTAAATTTGATCACCAATTCCTGTATTCCACCTCTCCAGCAGAACTCAGAGTTACACCATTATTCCCTTTCAGAGGGTGGGCTTTTGCTGTAGTTAATTACCTGAAAATTATACCTTTGCTGACATCAGATCTGGCAGGAAGTGCAAAATCTAAACTCATATTAACTTCCAGCTCCTTTGACCAGAGTGCTCTTTCCGTTAAGATCCACAGTTTCTTATATCACATTCTCATCCTGTAAAATCATTTCTAATGAACAACTTTTCCTTGACTAAAACATCACAATAAGCTGGAGTACAAAAATCATTGCTCCATAATATTCCTTATTTTGCTGAATAGGGTATCCTAGCCAGAGAAGTAGGGCTATTTTAAAAATGGTACAAAACGCACCAAAGAACTTTTAGAAACCCATCCAGTGTCGAACTCCAAGAAACTGGTTTAGTTTCAGGTATTTTTGCTTTCATTTGCAGCTGGCAGCTGCTCCTTCTGGCAGTTGGAGCCGTGTTGCCCAAACCTTTTGGGGAATTATAAATTGAATTAAAGTGGAGGTCAGGATTTAGTCATGAGACAGAGCTTCACTCCTTGGCCGCAGGTTCATCTTCCATGCCTCTGTCCTGTCCTGGGGTGTTACCTGTGGTGATTTTCAGGGCAACACTGACTCGTTCCCACCCCACATGGAGTTATCCCACCCTGCCAACATTCCCAAGAGGTTTAATCAGTGACAATAAAATTAAAGGTTATTTCACGAAGCACTTGCCTTGCGCAGCGGTTCCCCGTGGGGCGTGCCGGCCGCGATGCTCCCGTTGGGGACGTCCAGGCCCTGCCTTCCCTGCTCAGGGTCGCCTGCTGTCCTCGCCGTGCCTTTCTCCAGCCTGAAGATCCTGTCCAGGAGCGTCACTTGTCTGCCCTTCGGGGCGGCCACATCGCGTCCCTCAGGTGTCCCCGCGAGCTCCACGTCCTGCAGCGGGGCCTGCCCTGGGTTTTTATGGCTTCCCTGCTGGGGGGCTGCCCCAGGCCCCTCCGTGCCCTCGCCCGGGCCTTTGTTGGCACCGGCCCTGCTGGCAGCGCTCCCGCCGCTCTGCCCGCCCGCCTGGGCACCGGGGCCCGGCTCTGCTGGCTCTGCTGAGGAAACGGCCGCGTTATCCCGGCCTGCAGCCGCCCTGGGGTCTGCTGTGACACAGGGAGAGAGGAGAGAGGCAATTACCCACGGGCATGGGCACCGCGGGCACCACAGCCATGGGCACCGTGGGCACGGGCACCTGAGCTGGGGTGAGCTGGGTCTGAGGCACACTTGGGATCCCACGCTGCTGCTCATCCCCAGGGCTGATTTCTGCCACCCCTCGCTGAAATCAGTGTGAATTTTACCCTCTGTTCACCCCCAGAGCTGATTTTTGCTCCTCTGCCACTCCTCACTGAAATCAGTGCACATTTTACCCTCTGCTCATCCCCAGAACTGATTTTTGCTCCTCTGCCACTCACTGAAATCACACACTGAGTGCACTGAATGCACATTTTACCCTCTGCTCATCCCCAGAGCTGATTTTTGCTCCCCTGCCACCCCTCACTGACATCAGTGTGAATTTTACCCTCTGCTCATCCCCAGATCTGATTTTTGTCACTCCTTACTGAAATCAGTGCAAATTTTACCCTCTGTTTATCCCCAGAGCTGATTTCTGCTCCCCTGCCACCCCTCACTGAAATCAGTGCACATTTTACCCTCTGCTCATCCCCAGATCTGATTTTTGTCACTCCTCACTGAAATCAGTGTGAATTTACCCCCTGCACAACCCCCTTGCAGGGTCCAAGTCAGATCCCAGCCCTGTCTGGCACTACTCAGCCCAGAGGACAGCAAATTAAAATCAGTGATATGCCAAAAAACCCCAAAACCAGTAAAAGCCAAGACAGTTCTATATCAATGTATCCCCTGCTCCTCTGTCAAAGCTAAAGAAACAAAAGGAATGGGAAGCACCAGCACTGATCCATTTCCTGGCTGGCCAAACTCCCAGCGGGGAGTTCTGTGCAGTCACAACTGATTTCATTCATTTTTCCTCGCCCTGCTGCCTGCTCTCCTCAGTGCAGCTCCTACCTGCACCTCTCCTTTGCCTGTGGGTTATTTTGAGCCTGATTTGAATACTGATAAATCACATCCCAGCCAGGTTTCTTAGCCTTACATTTCTCTTTACATTTTACATTTCTCCTCTCACAAACTGTGGCTCAGAATCACATTTCCTCCCGCAAAACTCACACAAACCATTCCATGTGGCCATCACACCTTAGATGCAAAACCCCTTTTGATTTAAGAGTATATTTTATAATTTTATAAAACAATGGAGCTTTGATAACACAGTTGAGGTGAAAATCCCTGGTATGGGATTCACAGGCAGGAAAAGGCAGCTCCTGCTTTACACAAGACAAAAGAAACAAGAGACAAAAGAAAAATAATCTTGCTTGGATCTGTTTTGTGCCTGGGAGGCAGAAGCACAGATGATGTGTGTGAAACCCCAATAAAAAAGGGTCTTGTTGAGAGGTAAATCTTACAGCTCCCCCTGAGCTGCAGCTTCTCTTCCCTGCTTGGGCTGGAATATGGATCTGATTTCCCTGTCAGTCATCACCACATTTCAAGGATGAATTTAGATGTATTTAATTATAACTGTGGAAAACTGACAGGCTCGAACCGACTTGCTGAATTAGAACAGGAAAATTGTCAGTTTCAATGTAAAATTGAAATTATTTCAAATTATAATTGCAATAGTCTAGTCAATATTATGCCTTTCACATTTTCCTTTAAGAGAAAGAAAACCCCAGATACCAAAAAAACCTGACTGAAACACATCTTCCACACAGCACAGATCTTCAGTGTGAAATTCTTTGAGATTAGGAAAACAGAACAATTTTAGATCCTAGCTTTCAAAGCTACCCTTTGGCTTTTCACAGCAAAATTCCCCCAAGCTTCCCACCGTGCCAGGGACTCTGGACAATCCCACAAACCATCAGCAGGTCCTGGGCTGATGTCTCTGTGCCCATCAGACCCTGTCCTGCCTGGCAGCACTCAGGGACCCTGAGCACATCCCTGGAGCTCCCGGGAGCAGAGCAGAGCCCAGGGCCCAGCCTGGAGGTTCCTTTTCCCACAGCCTTAATCCCATGGTTGGATGTCCCCATGGGACCCTTCCCCACAGCCCAGGCTGCTCCTGGTGAGCAGAAATGGGGTTTTCCATGAACCCCAGGATCATGGAATGCTTTGGGAGGGACCTTGGGGACCATCTCACCCATGGCAGGGACACCTCCCACTGTCCCAGGGGGCTCCTGGCAGGCAGAGATTTCCAGTTTCTGGGCATACATGAATTTATTTTTTTCCCTGCATTCTTCTTCTGCTGTTCCTGTAAGGAAGCAGCTCCGTGGCAGAAGTCCTTGGGCAGCAATATCCTCCTGTGATATTTCATGAGCACCAGTTTCAATTTCAATGTCCTGACAACACAGCAAAAGTCCAAATTACAGCTACTCCAGCACCTACTGAGATACTCAGCTGGGGCCACTGAGGATCAGCTGTAGTTTCCTGAGCCTCCTGTAGTAAAGTTTGAAAAAGAACTTCTAATTATAGTTGGAAACTTGGGAAGGAAGCAAAAATCAAAAACCCTTCCCCATCTGAAGAAAGGAGAAACAATATCCATAGGAAAATAATTGTAAGAGATGCTGAACTTCTGCTTTATGTAACAGATAACAAATGAACCACAGGAAAACTGGCTTGGGCTCAAAAATAGGGATAGAAGCTCAGCACTAAGAAAACCAGCTAAACAAGTAGCAGCTCAGGAACCTATGGGGCTCCTTTTATCTCAAATTATCATGGAAGGAATGGAAGCCCTGGAAAATGTCACTGCCATGGGCTCTGCTGTGTGTGTGTTGTGTCAGGAGAGCTCCAGCTGCTCCAAGGAAATTCTGCTCAGCCAGAGGCAGGGCAGATCCCAGGGCTGGGCTGCACTGAACAGGCACAGCAAGCTGAGGGAGAAAAGACTTGAAATTCCAGTATTTGGGTGAAAAATATGTGTTATTTTTGTTTTTAGAGACACACAAATGCCATCTTTTTCCAGATTTATTCCTCAATCCAGCAGCAGAATTGCAAAGATAAGCAGAACCACCCAAATTCTAGGCCAGGTCTTTGAGCAGATCAAAGCTGCTCGCAGTCACTGAGATTAAAAGCTGCTCTGAGATGAAAATCAATACACAATTTACAGACTGCATTTCAGACTGCTCCTGCTCCAGCATTTGCCTTTCAACTCTTTAACAAAAGGCAGGCACACTCCAGAAGATTTGTCTCCCTTTCCCCTTCTCTTCATCAGGGTGTGTTAAAAAGGAAATTTTGTGGCTACACAAAGTCTCTCTTCTGTAAAAACACATCCTTTTCCCTGGAATTTGGCAAATTAGACCAACAGTTTTCCTTGAATTAGTAAAAAAATAGAGAAGCTCAATGGTTAATGCAATATCACAGAATCATGGAATGGTTTGGGTTGGAAGGGACCCTAAAGTTCATCTCATTGCTCTCTTTTGACTACAAGCCAGCCACAAACAAATATTTTGCTTAGCCATGGAATTAGAGCCACACAGCACTTTTTTCCTCCCCTGGTGTTCAGATAATCATGGAGAAAATATTTTAATGGCCATGAAGAAACCATCAAGGGCTATGAGGCAACATTTGGCACCAGGAATTCCAGCAGGGCAGGGCAGCACAGGGTACAACTGCCCTGAATGAATTTCTGCAGCAAATACAAATCCAAAATAAAACAAATAAAACGCTCCTCCTTCCTTAAAAAAAGAAAGAACACACTAATATCCTTTTGCCATCTTACTCCACTATTCCATACAAATAATTTTTTTTTTTGCTCCAAGAATCATCTTGTTTCACTAATTTAACTTGCATTGTTATTTGCCTGCAGATTTCCAGAAATTAATGGAAATAGGGGCAGAGGAGCCAGCAGCAAGAATAGCAATGCTCATTCTCTAAAAGCATCCCTGGAATACTTCACATTTCAGGATTTCTGCTGGGTTCTGGCTGCTCGCAGGATCTGCTGAATGGGATTTATCCTCTGGGACAAAGGAGCTGTGTCTCCACTCAACCTTTCTCCTTTGTAATCTTTTTAACTCCTTTGTAATTCATTTTTAGGAGCAGGTCGTTGTTCCAATCTGCATGGAATTACCAGCCAAACCCACAGGAATTGTTGCTGTTTTGTCCTCCTGCTGCATTTCTGCTCCGTGTAGTGCAAATCAGAGACAGAACCCTCCAGTTCCAGCCTTCCCCCTTCACCTGTTGCTCACCAAGTGCTTTTATGACTAAAAGTACAACAAAGTTCCTTAGTGTGCCCCCAAAATCCTCACTCTATGCCCCAAAAATTCTATTTATTGCAGTATTTCATTTTAGAAATACCACCAACTATGTTTTCCTAGTAATAACTTCTATCACTTGTATTTCTCCAAAACCTGGATTACATTGCACAAACATGGAGATTTCAATGGTATCTCAATGATTTTAAACTGCTTTTCAAACAAGAAAAAAGTTAAAATACAAGAAATATCAACACAGGAACGTCTAATTTTTCAACTTGCTACTTAAACTGATTTAGCAGTTACATTAATTAGGTAATTCATTTAAGCAAAGCAGTCCCATATGCTTCATTTTACGTATGAGGAATAAAATGTACGTGTATTTTCTAGGTCTTCAGGCAGTGAAAATCATCTGGCTTTTATTTCCTCCTCAGAACTCTGCTGGTTTTAACCAATAAAAAAACACAGAGAGGCTTTGCTGGTAGGCAACTGCTTCAAGCGACTTATGGTGGGATGGCACTGGGAAATTTGGGCCATGGAGCAGATTCTGGGCTGTTATCAGATCCATCTGCATATCCCCCCACCAGCATTTCATTATTTTCACCGAAATTTAGATTTTTCAAGTGCCTGTTACAGATTGAGAGGGTTAACAACAAATGATAAAGGATTTTTCTCAGCATAGAAGCATAAAGTATTTTCTTTGCTGATAAGATTGAAGAGGAATTGTTGGGTTTTATTTATTCTGGAAAGAAAAGAAACAGCAGCGCCCACGAGCGTGGCTGATCTCAGAGCTGTGGATGGGGCGGAGCTGCTGCTCAGAAAGGCTCCAAAGCCAGCAAGGGGTGGAAGGAGGAATTAATGAGGTGGGAAAAGCACGAAGAGCCACGTGCCTGTGGATGAGAGCCCCTGCCTTGATACGTGGAGATAACTTCTCAAAACCACTTGGAAATGAGTGTGTAGTGCTCAGGCCGTGTAGTTCCCAGCGGGATTTTGAGGTGGAAGTGGGGCTCGGGGTCCAGCTGCACACCTGGGCACACTCACCTGCACAGCCATCCCCTCTGACCCACCCAGCTGGGCTGCAATGGGATTTACTCACTGAACAACTGCTCTACACCCCCAGTTTATCCATAAAAGGCACAGAGTATTTAATTAGTGTGCAGGGAAATAATGAATTACTGAGCTTTGTTCTAAATTCTCTAGAATTCAAGCTCAGGAACCCTCCCCTGTAAATCCACTTTTTGGGGCCAGGGCAGAACCAAATCCCCAGAAAGAATTGGAAATAATTTCTTAATTTTGGAAAGAAGTCCTTAATATTTTTTTTTTTCCTGTATTTAAACTTTGCAGCTTCTGCAGAGCCACATTTCCAAGTCAGAGCTGGAACACGGGTCCATCCCCTAACTCAAAGCCTCTCATGAATATTTATTGTTCCTCCAGTCCCAGCCTCCCCCAGGGCACTTCCAACCCCTTTCCCAGTCCGTACCTTCACCATTCACTGCCGGGGGAGGGCTCTGAACAAACACCACGGATCCATTTGCAATACCATCGGGAGACTCGGAGAGAGGCTGAAATAACAAAGAACAGAGTTTTTAGGACATCAAAGGGGTGAAAACTGCACGGGCAGCAGCCAGGGGAGGTGGGATGGGGTTGCTCACCTGGTAACTCTTCACTGTGCAGCTGTTGGCATCCTCAGCTTCCTCGGGCACGCTCAGGTTATTCCCCATAGCTCCTGCCAGGTGGAGGAGAGACAAACCCCACATAACCCTTTCTGTGCCATTAATATGAATTCACTGCCAATTCTAGTTAGGAGACAGGCAATGGGGACAGGTGTTAAAATCCCCAAAACCCCACCCAGGGCACCTGCCCCATCCTCAGCCTGCCCCAGCCAGTCTGCCCCAAGCCCATCGTGCTCAGGGCTCACAGCTGCTCCCCAAAAATGGCCCGAGCCAACAAACTTTCTTTGTTTGGAAAAAGATTTCAAACAAGTTTTCTGATTCTTAGCCCTTGCAGCTTCCTGTTGATGCAGATTTCCTCACTCCAGGTGAGTTGTCTGGAGCTGATGCAGAGCAGGGGCCACAGACTCTGAGCTCTGGCAGATTTTGCTCCAGGGGAGCTCAGCCATTTCCTAAAGTCCAGTTTATAATTCTCACTGAAATAAAACACACACAGCAGCCATGTGGAATTTCAAAACATTTTCACTCACAGGAACTCTCTCAAGGGAAGATGGAGATGAACAGGAGGGGGTTTTGGCTAAAAATGGGAAAACTTGCTACACAATCCCAAATGTGATCCCAAAACACCAAATTCTGTTCTCTGCTGTGCTCATGGAGAGTGTGGAGCTGTGGCTGCCCCTGGATCCCTGGCAGTGCCCAAGGCCAGGCTGGAGCAGCCTGGGACACTGGAAGGGATGGGACAGGATGAGCTTTAAGTTCCCTTCCACCCCAAACCCCTGTATGATTTAGAAAACATCCATGTGTGCTACTTCTGCCTTATTTTAAGGAAAAATGACAGGTCACTGCCACCTATAGACAGATGTGAGCAGCAGCAGTGATGCTCCAAACACAAAGTGACTCAAAGTGGCAGCTGATGTCACAGCTGTGCCCCTGTGCCAGCTCCTGCAGCTGACTGTCCCCGTGTGGCTCCCGAGCTGACAAACAGCAGCTCCAGCCCTGGCATTCCCATGGAATGGTTTTTTGTTTTTCCCAGAGCGCTCAGGCCTCTGTTGATCCATTTTTCTCTCATTTGATACACCGTGGCTTAAAGCTGGAGTTATCCAATGTGAAGGCAAATAAAGGCAAATAAAGGAGCTCTCACGATGTGGTTTTGGAGTAGATAATCAGGGAATTGCTGCAGAGTTTGGCTGGAAGGGCCCTTGGAGATCACCCAGCCCCTGCCCAGGCAGGGCCACCTGGGGCCGTGACACAGGAACTCAGCCTGGTGGCTTTGGGGTGTCTGCAGAGAGCAAATCCACACCCTCCCTGGAGCTGTGCCAGGGCTCTGTGGGAAGAACCTCCTCACTTTGTGAGAGAAAATGTGACAGCTTTTGTGGGAGAAGATGGATTTCGAGGGCTGAGAGGGGAAAAGAGATGATTCTGATACAAGAACATTCTTGAAAACGAGAGGAAAGCCCCTAAAGCCAGGAGGAGCTGCAGTAATTCCTGTCCTGAGGTTTCCTTTCTAGGTGCAGGTTTTTCACCCAGTTCCAAGGGTATTCTCCTTGTGGGGGCTCCCTCAGGCCAGCTGGAATCCAGCCTGACTGGTTCCAAAAGGAACATGAACTACCAGCTTCTACAGCTCCCAAACAATCCCTTTCCCAAATTATGCCTCACTGCTTCCATTGTAATGCAGAAAATAATTCAAAAGGAAAATAAATGCATTTTTAATTGGTTTTAATGCTGCGTGCACCATAGTGTGCCAAGTTCAAGGCTTGGGAAAATCCTCCTTTTTCACTCTCTCTCTCTCTCTCTCTCAAAAATCGTTAGTTTGGTCCTGGCAGAATGGTAAAAGCTTTGAAAATATGAGAGAAAATTATAGCAAAATCTATGATCTGCTGTGTGCTGCTAAAGGCAGCCAAGCCTCCTCTCCCTGATGCATTGACCAGCCTGGAATATTGCCATCCCCCATGCCTATTAATGCCACAAGCCCACAATTAACTCCCCCCTAAAACTTCCCATATGTTGCATTTAAACATCACAGAAAAGAATCAATTTCCCTGCCCTTGGAACCCAGCTGAGCTTGAGGACACGGCCACGTCCAGGTGGAAAAGCAGAATTTTCAGCTCTGATTGACGCGGAGCGAAGAAAGGGCTGATAACAGCACCGAGCTCAGAAATTCTGCTTACCTTGAGAGCAGCTCTGCCGGGTCCTGCAGGGAGAGGCAGCTGGGACAGGGGAGGGGAGCAGGGCAGGTGGCTCTGAGCCCTGGCAGAGCTGGGCAGCAGCAGTGGGCACACAGGGACAGCAGGGGCTGGGACAGCTGGGATGAGTCACCTACAGCAAACAAGGAACACCCAGGAGCACCTGGGAGCCAGCCTGGCAGGGGCTGGGCACGCAGGACACGCTGCCTTGCAGCCCTTCGGGCTCTTGGGACGCTTGCATACAATTGTTTCAGCCACTCTGCGCTGGAGCCAAGTGGGAAAAGCAAAATAGCTCAAACATTCACAGCCTGGGCTCTCAGCGAGGGGACAGCTCCACAATGCCACCAGGTGAGCAAGCAGTCCCAGAGTGGCTGGGGAAAGGCTCTGCCACAAAGCTGTGCCCCCGTTGTGCAGGAAAAGCCAGGGCACTGCTGGGGAAAGGCAGAGCTGGTGCTGTAAAACACAAATACAGAAAATGAGACTTGCAGGAGCTCCCAACATCCTTGGGCAGGGGTGCACAGGCAGGACTGCTGGAGCAGAGCAGCAAAAAGCAAATGCAAAAAATGCTTTTGTGAGAGCAAAACCCAGGAAAAGCCAAAGCAGCAGAGCAGAGCTGCACATTAGGGAAGGAAGGAGATGAAGGATAGGAAGGATCTGAAGGAGTTACCTGGGGCAGAGGGGCTGGGACAGCCTCTGGGAGCTGGAGCTGGTCCAGGTGATGGATGTGCTGCTCACCCAGCCCTGAGTGCTGTGCCACTGTCCCTATCCCTGTCCCTGCTGTGTCCCTGTCCCTGCTCTGCCCCAGAGTCACGCAGGGAGCGCTCACAAACACTGGGTGCAAACACAGCCGGGGTGGAGCAGCCCCGTGCCCCTCCCCAGCCCTCCCCAGGTGCTTTCTGCTCTCAGCTCTCTGGCCACCCAAACCTGCTCCAAGGCCCTTGTGGATCCCTGGCCGTGAGGCAGCCCCTCACCGCCTGCTGTGGGAATGGTGGCATTGTGCTGGACACCCACAAACCCCAGAAAAAACCCAGAGATCTTTTGCTGGCACGACTGTTTGCTGTTGTCAATGTGGTTCCTAATCCCCCTGCAGAGTGTGCAGCCTGGGTGGTTCCTAATCCCCCTGCAGAGTGTGCACACTGACCAAGTGCAGCTGTTTTAAAGCCATTGTCACCATTTGCTGCTCCCTCAGGTGAGTCACAGAGCCCACACTCGCACTGGGGCGTCTGCAGCAGGGAGAGCTGTTTGTTCTCAGTTTTCACAGCACCTCAGCCAATAACACCTGCCTTTGCAAAGGTTTCCACAGGCAAGCAAAATAGCAAGAAAAAATTCCCAATTTTGTGGTTTGAAGGGAACACCGTTGACTTGCTTGCATCATCTACCTGGCACTTTTATTTCAGAGTTTCTTTATGGGTTTGGCTATAATTCTGTTATGAATCACGACAAAGAGAGGAAAATGGATTTGTCGGGAGGGCTGTGCTGGCTGGGGAGGATTCAGGTGTTTCAGAGGTGATGAGGAACCTGCAGGGGTGGAACCAGAGCAGGAATCTGCATCCAGCAGCTCAGCAGGGCGTGGGAAGGGAGGGAATATCCTGATTCCCTCTTTTCTTCCAGCACTGGGTCAAGCATCTTTCTCATTTTCTCCTTGTTGCAAATCCCTGTCTGCTACAAGCCCAGGTGACATCCCACCAGTCCAGTCTCAAAGTTCCATCCACAGGCAGGATCTGATTTAGGAATGGTCCCTGGAACAGAAATTATCCCTGGGCTGAGGCACAGAATCCCAGCCTGGCTGTGAAACCACTTCCCCATGCAATAATGCTGGACTAATTGTCTTTTTTATTTTTTGGTCTTTCTCCCCTGGTTAAAATATTATCGTGAAGCATTTTTGAAATGCAAGATGTAAATATTTAATTCCAGAAATGCTTCATTTCTGTAAGAGAAGGTAATTACATTCACTATAGGTTTGCAGCATGTTTTGCCTTCCATGGATCTATTTGCTCCTAAAATGTCTTCAAATTCAGCCTTAAAACCTTAATATTCATAATGAAGGAAGTAATTTGGATTATCATGCCCTTCACCTGTGAATGTAAGAATTACAGTGCTCCTTTTCCTCCAAAAAAAGGCTTTTCCTTGAACTGAGCCATCCTGATTAATTTTTCCCAGTTGTGTGGACAATGAACCATCCATTCTTTGAGGGGTCTTTCAGCTCTTTAACATTCTTTCCCAGTAATTTCAAAGCCATCCCATGTTTCAATCAAGGACAGACCACAGAGACACACAGTGAGTTTTATTTTGACAAATTGGGAATTTTTTAGCTGGGTGGCAGCCACAGAAAATCTTCTGCAAAGCACAGGAAACTGTGCTGCTTTCATGATTTTCCATCCCTCAAAACGCTATTTTTTGCTTTCTAAAAATCTCCAATGAAGCTGTCACCAAATAAATCTTCCTCCCCTGCAGGAAATGCTCAGCTCGTGCATCTGACAGCTGCATAAAACTTCCTGCTCATCAATGGCACAGAGCTCCCAGCAATTATCAATGATTAACCAGCTTCTTTATGACTGTCCAGAGCCAGAGCCAAGAGCATTCAAATATTGACAGTGGAGGAGCAGATGAGTCCTGGTCTGTGTCTGCCCCTGCCACACGTGCTCTGGAGATGCTGGTGGCTGGGTTGGAGCTGAGGGTTTCCATCTGGCTGCTGCTGCCAAGGTTTATCCAGCAGCAAAACCCCCCTGGCAGGGAGGGCAGAGGGAACCTGCAGGAGAGCAGCTGAGCAAAAAGCAAAATTAGGCAAAGCTCCAGTGGAGTTCTGACATTTGGAACAAAATATAAACGGGGTTTTGACTCAGCTTCGATGTTTCTCTCAGAAGAGGATGCATGGAGCGAATCATGGATTGTTTCAGGTGGCAGAGCCCAACATTTGCATGGGTTGATGGATCCTGGCAGGGAGAGCTGGGGGAGCCTCCTGAATCCCAGATCCAGCCCCTCTGAGATCCACAGGGTTTGTTCCCCTGCAGCCTGCCTTCCTCAGACACTCTGAGTGACTCTCTGAGGGTCACACTGGCAGTTCAACCTACTTAGAGGAGGTTCCCAAAAGCCTGAGGCAGTGCAGTGACTGATGCTGTCACACAGCTGCGGCTGCCACACCTGACAGACCCCAAAATAAGGTGCTGGCACTCTGAAATTCCCCATATCCATTACAAAATCCATAATCCTGGGGACAGACACGAGCTGGAAGCTGGAGCAGAGGTGAAGCCATGCCCATCCCCAGGAACATCCTCCTCTCTGGGAGAAGAGGTGCTGCTTTGAACTGCAAAAGCAAAGCACAGCTGAACTGGTGTTCCTGCAAACCTGCAAAGCCTGGCTCAGAGCTCCAGGGAAAACTCTTTCTGCTGAAGTTCTGCTGGAGTTCTAGGCTGGATTGGACCTGGCTCCTGCCCCCAGTGATGTTTTCAGCCAGTTGGGTTTCCCCGCTGTCTCTCACAGAGTTCCATTAATGGTTGGCTCAGTCTGTGTTTCACCACTGTGGTCTGAGGGGGCAGTGAAAAGGACAGAATGATTGCTCCAGTGCAGGAGCAGCACCATCCCTCATTATCACCATGCTCCCTGTGCCTCTCAGCATCCCCTGGGCGAGGCTGCAGCCCCTTCTGTGGTCTGGCTCTGCAGCAGCTCCCCCAAGCCCAGGGGAATCCCTGCAGATCCCCACGGGGCTGGGAGCAGCCTCTGGCTCACTCCAGCTGGAGCTCAATGGGAAACATTCCCTCATTCTGCTTCCAGAGGTGCCTGAGCAATGTTTTCAGTGATATTTCAGCCTGGAGTTCCTGCAGACTGTGAGTCCCAGTGTTGGTGTAGGAAGGGAGCTGCTGATCTGATTGTCTCTCCTTCCCCCATCACAGAAACCCCCAGGTTCCTGCTGCCACTGTTCTTCTGGTTTTAAAGAGGGAGGATTACAGACTCTACTCCAGCTATTTCTCCACGTGGGAGCTTCTAGAACAGATAAAAGATTCCTGTGTCAGGGCTGAGACAGAGAGTTATTGTAGACGTGGTGCCTCCGTGGGTGGAACAGGCATTTGAGCCACAATTACTCTCCTGTAGGAGCACTTTAGGTCTCTATCAAATATGCAGTGATGATAACAATACTATGTCAAATATTCACTTCCTTCTGCACGGCCTGGGTCACCACTGTCCCCAGCAGGCTCTGCTTTGAACCCCCAGCTCTGCTTTCCTGTCAATGCTTCCCCTTCCCAAGCCTGAAATATGGACAATTTGAGGAGCTGCAGCTACTAAAAAGAAAAAGAAGTAAAAAAAAGTCTTCTTGTAAATTCTGTATTTAATTTTTGCCTTGAGTGAGGAAGTAGCAGGGACATGAGCCTGGCCCTGCAGCAGGGGCAGAGAAGTGGTGGATTTTGGGGGTGTTTACCCACGTGGGTCAGGTCTAGGATGTTCTCCTGTGCTGGCACGAGGCTGAGCCTGCTCTGGTGGGATGTGCAGAGCTGGGAAGAGCAGAGTGCCCACAGCCAGGTGTGTCCTGGCCAGTTCCTGCTGCCAGCTGGGCACAGGTGAGGCCATGGCCACACTCCTGCCCCTCTGTCAGGTGCTGCTGGGAAACCTTTGTTTCCCCTCCCTGGTGGCTTTGGGCTGAGGGAAAAGTCCAAGTTTTCTTCTGTTTTCTTTGGACTTCTCCCAGGAAAAGGCATCAATGGCTTTGGGCACCTTGTCCTGGTGCTTGCTGCTCACCAGGATCACCTGGGAGAGCTCTCCCTGCAATTCCAGCTGTGAATTCTGCAGCTGCCCTGGAGCACGGGGTTAAAGCTCCTCTTCAACAGAGTCCCCTCAGGTCACTGCAGGATTAGGGCAGCTGCAGCCAATTTTTCTCCCTGGAAAAATATGATTTGCTATGATTTGATGATTTGATCTATGATTTGATTCTGCCAAGTGGAAACGCAAGGATGGATATCCCTGATGCAGTCCAGTGAAGGGATGAAAGCTCTAAAGCTACGGGAGGAAACACTAACCTTAGTGAGGGAGAAGAATTTGATACCATTTTATTGCTGCCACGGGGATGTCAGGCAGGAGCTGTGCCAGCCCCTGGGCTGTGCTTTTCCCTTTCCCTTTCCCTTTCCCTTTCCCTTTCCCTTTCCCTTTCCCTTTCCCTTTCCCGTTCCCTTTCCGAACTCGTGTGAGCTCCGTGACCCCGCCGGATCACTCAGCGCTGCTGAGAGCCAAAGCTTCATCCCACAATTCCCCGAGCAGCCCTGTGCTCCAGCACAGCTCCCTGGCGAGCAGTGACACTGCAGCGGTGACACTCCTGAGCAGGACCTGACCTGGCCCCCATGGCCAAGGCTTGCCACTTACACTCCCCACATAACCCTTCATTTTCCCCTTTATTTTGTAAAAAAGCAATTAGAGCTTGAAATCTGACCGCATTCTCAGCATCAGCTGGCAGAGATGGCCAGGAGGGAAATTCAGGGATGCTCCGGGAAGTTTGGGGATGCTCAGGGAAGCACAGGGATGTTCCTGGAAGCTCAGGGATACCCATGGAAGCTCCGGGATGCCCGGCAGCCCGTCAGCAGGTGGCAGCGTTAAACCGCAGGAGATGCTCAGTGTGCTCAGCTGAGCCCGGCGTTTCACTCCAAAACTCCTTCCTTCCTTTCCTTCCTTCCTTTCCCTCCTTTCCCTCCTTTCCCTCCTTTCCCTCCTTTCCCTCCTTCCTTCCTTTCCTTCCTTTCCTTCCTTTCCTTCCTTTCCTTCCTTTCCTTCCTTTCCTTCCTTTCCTTCCTTTCCTTCCTTTCCTTCCTTTCCTTCCTTTCCTTCCTTTCCTTCCCTTCCTTCCTTTCCTTCCTTTCCTTTCTTTCCTTTCCTTTCTTTCCTTTCTTTCCTTTCCTTTCTTTCCTTTCTTTCCTTTCCTTTCTTTCCTTTCTTTCCTTTCCTTTCTTTCCTTTCTTTCCTTTCCTTTCTTTCCTTTCTTTCCTTTCCTTTCTTTCCTTCCCTTCCTTCCTTTCCTTTTTGTAGCCACCAAAATTTCCATTATTGCAGCAAGCACCAGTTTTGCCCATGATTTGGTCTTTCCTTCTAACCCACGCTGGGGCTCCTGGGGGATGTGAGAGTGATTCCAGTCTGAGCCCAAGGGATCCCGGCTCATCCTGCAGGGATGGCTTTGGCAGTTTGTCTTTCCGAGTGAGTTTGGTCTGGCTCAGAGCTGTCCCTGTGTTCATCTTTGTGCAATTGCTCTGCGTTGTTTATGAATTTGGGATTGGAGAGAGCTCCAGGGAAGTCTGGTTAAAGCCAGCAGATTTCTCTGAAAGTGGGATTTGCATCATTTCCCCAGCAGAAACCCCTCCCAGCCCATGTGCTGTCCCACACCAAAGGCCAACTGCAATATCACATTTGGGATTATTGGAAACACAGGTTTGGGCTGTCCAAAATCCCTCTGGGACTCCATATCTTGCCTTAGGATCCCAACCCTCTTGGCAACTGCTACAGGGAAGTCTGAAGCTGATTTTGCCTCCCCTGTCCTCAAATCCCGGGCTCAGCAGGGGCTGAGGATCTGGGCATTATTTACACAACTCCTTCTGGCATCTGCAACTTCCAGGGCAGGAAAACTCTCCCTGCCTTGCCTTTTCCTCCCTGGGAGAAGGTGCCACAAGATAACAAACCTCAGTTCTAAATGTCTGGCCCGTTTTCTTCCTGGGAGAAGTTATCACAAGATAACGAACCTCAGTTTTAGGTTTCCAAACCCTTTTCCTCACTGGGAGAAGGTGCCACAAGATAATCAACCTGAATTCTGAATTTCTGACCTTTTTCTTCCTGGGAGAAGGTGCCACAAGATAATTGACCTCAGTTCTGTGTTTCTGACCCTTTTCTTCACTGGTAGAGGGTGCCACCAGATAATCAGCGTCAGTTCTAAGTCTCTGAGCATTTGGGACTCAAAATGAGGTGCTCCCAAGCAGCCTTGTGCCTTCCAACCCTTCCCAGGTACTTCCAGCCATTTCTTCCTCCTGCAAAGGAATTTTCTGTCTGTTCTCTTCTGCCTTCAGCCAAGGACAATGCTGGCTGATGAGCTGCCCCTGTCTGTGCACGTTTGTGCAGCTCAAACTGGAAGTGAGATTTCTACTCTTTAATTGCCTACTCTGGAAAAAATAATCTTTCCAAGCCCTCTGGGTTTCCTCCATGCTGCTACAACACCAACTGTTGTCCTTGTGCTGTTAAAATAGACAGACTGTGGCGACTGAGGGGAGAGTTTGGCTGCGCATGAGCTGTTCTGGTCGTGACAGACTCATGGGCAGGTTTGTTTTTAGCATCTTGAGTAAAATCCCAAGTCCCAGCTGTGAAAATAACAAGTGGGTGTCAACAGGTCAAGGACATACTCATACATCCTTAAAAAATTAGTTTATCATGGTGATTGTCTTTTACATAAAGAAATACAACCAAGAGAAGTTGATTTGAACATTGATATTTGGGTGATTAAGAGTAACTCAAACATTTCTTTAACGATCAAATTTCTCCCTCTAGCATTAATGAACCAGCTGTTATGATTGACTCCTACTCCACCTTCATCCCTTTGTTCCCATTCTGAACAAAAATCCAATTTAGGGATGAGAAACTTTCTGAAGATGCCTCTGGTGCAGGCAGAGGTGGAGGAGGGGTAAATGCCAGCACATGACTCAAACCACACAACTGCCGCTGTTTGCTCTGAACCAGGCCCATTCTAAAGTTATCTTTATTTTTTTTTTTTTGTCTCACAGATCAAGTTTTTGTGTTGTTAAATTTGTTCCCTGGGGTCAGGGAGTCCGTGCTGGTGTTTTCAGGTGTGGTTAATGATTTCAGGTGACTCATATGGCAGGGCTTACTCACTCAGGCCTCACAACAAACCCAGCAGTGACTCAGGAAGGTTTTTTATCACTGTGTTGAGATGATGTGTACTCACGGAATTCTAAAAGAAGGAGGAATAACAGATATGTCAGCAGGATTTTTTTTTTGTTCCCACTATCTGTGTGTAGCTCTGTGAGGGGATTGATAGCCCTTATCAGGGACAGCCCACATGTCCCAGAGAGCAGCAGGTGCTGCAGGTTTGCAGAGGACACCGTGGTTAATGTTTTTGCAGCTGGCATGTGACTGCAGAGGGGACACCTGGGGTGCCCGAGCGCAAGAGGCAGAACCATTGCAGGTCCCATCTGAACCCATCCAAACCCTGGGGAAGGAACCCACCCATTTCAGCCAGCTCTGGGAACCACCTTTAATGTGCTCAGAGGTAATTGAGAGTGCTGTGCAGGATCACAGAGCTAGGAGGGACATTGGAAAGGGTTGGAAGGCACAAGGCTGCTTGGGAGCACCTCATTTTGAGTCCCAAATTCTCAGAAACTTAAAACTGAGGTTGATTCCTTTGTGGCACCCTCTGTCAGTGAGGAAAAGGGATGCAGCCATGGCAGGGACACCTTGCACTGCCCAGGCTGCTCCAGGGACACCTCCATGGATCCAGGGACAGCCACAGCTCTGGGAATGCCATCCCAGCCCCTTCCATCCTCACTGAGAGGAATTCCTTCTCAGTGTATGAGCAGGGATCACAGAGAGAATGATTTCCTGGTGTCACTGTCCAGGGGGGAATGCCATCCCAGCCCCTCTCACTGTCACAGAGAGGAATTCCTTCTCAATGTGTGAGCAGGGATCTCAGAGAGAATGTTTTCCCTGTGTCACTATCCAGGGACAGCCACAGCTGCTCTGGGAATGCCATCCCAGCCCTCTCACTGTCACAGAGAGGAATTCATCCCAATGTGTGAGCAGGGATCACAGAGGGCACGATTTCCCTGTGCCACTGTCCCCTGTGTCACTGCTCTGGGAATGCCATCCCAGCCCCTCTCACTGTCACAGAGAGGAATTCATCCCAATGTGTGAGCAGGGATCACAAAGAAAATGATTCCCCTGTGTCACTATTCAGGGGGGAATTCCATCCCAGCCCCTCTCACTCTCACAGAGAGGAATTCATCCCCATGTGTGAGCAGGGATCACAGAGGGCACGATTTCCCTGTGCCACTGTCTCCTGCTAGAGGCAGACCCAGCACCAACAGAAGCTGAGTTTTTTAAGGTCAAAAATAAAGAATGAGCTTGAAATGTTGAGTCACAGCAGAAATCCCATAGGGAAACTGTGGGTGCATTCCATTAAATGAGACTTCATCAGCAAGGATTAGTCACAGCTGGAGTATTCTGTTACATAAATGTCACTTTTTGTAATGCTGCTGAGACATAGGGACTGGAATTTTTTCCCCAGGAAAAAAATTGGTTGGGAATTCTCAAAGCATCTTGCTTGTATTTGTGTATCCTGCAAATTCCGCATGCAAACACTTCCGAAGGGCAACCCTGGCACTTCCCTGCCCCCGGATCTGAGGAGTTATAAATAACTGCAGGAAGCACTACCTGTCCCTCTGCTCTGGGTAATATTTAATGGGGGTCAGTGTGCAATGAACTCCTCAGGTAACGGAGTCCAGTGGACAATTATTGCCTGACACTTCAGTTTTCTATTTGGATAATTTGACCTCTTAATTGAGCACTTAACCTGAAAGTTTACACAGTTTGAGGCCACTCTCAGAGGAGAAAAAACACCGCTATTTATTATATATTTTCTTCTCCAAATTTCCAATTTAGGAAAACCATGGGAAATGGAGTTTTCCCGTGGCTGCTGGCTGGTGCTGGAGCTCACAGGAGGAGAGCAGGGGTGTTTGAAGCCCAGGGATTTTCTGGCAGGGCAGAGTGGGTCAGGTACTGCCAGGGCTGGGACGGGCTGCCCTCGTTGGCCTCTCCCTTATCACAGAGGGATTCCTGATGCGGGTTTGCTCTGCTGCTCGGGGTCAGCTGGGTTTGCTGGGCACACACAGCTTGGCTGCAATCCGTGTTTTCCCCAGAGCTGGGGGTTGTTGGAAGGGAAGTTCATTCACTCAGCAAATCCTTCAGGAGTGGGAGAAGGCTGGAGGAGGCGCAGCCAGGGCTGGGCTGCTCCTGCTGCTGCTGCAGGGTCCAGCCTGGCTCCCTGGGCATCCCCAGCCTGCTCCCATTCCCAGGGCTGCTCCAGGTGCTTATGAGAGGATGGTGAGAGAGCAGGGAGACAAAACAATTCCTGCTCCAGCTGGGCACCAAGGACAAATGATCCAAATCTCAGCCCAAGAGCACAAACACCGTGGGCTGGAGAGAGAAAAACAAGCAGGGTGGGACTGCAGGGGCTAAAGCTGGAATGGGACAATGAACTGCAAGGTGCAAATGGAGCAGAACTGATCCCAGGGACAGACCCCGTGCCCGGCCGTGCATTTTGGGGCCATTTTGGTTCATCTTGGGTGCAGCCCTGGCTGGGCTCTTGTGCTGCCCAAGGTGGGTCCATGGAGGAGATCCTTTGAATAAATCCCTGCTTTATTCTGTAGCTCTGTCCAGTCTCTGTTCTAGCTCAGCCTCTCAAGGCAATTCTGCTGAAAACGGTGTTTAGAGAAGCCACACCATGATAAAATATATCTATTTATACTGCCTTGTGAACTTTCTGCAGCTCTGGTGGATCACCCAGCTGCTAAAATGGGTTGTAACTCTACCAAGGAAGTAGCTCAGAGATTCAGAGACCTCATATTCCAGTGTTTTTTTTTTCCACCTTTAATAGTGTCCAATAAAAGATAAAAGGTGGGAACTGTTTTCCTGCAGATCAGCAGTTGCTGAAAGCCAGGGCAGTGCTCTTACTCATGGGCAAGCCTGATAATCCCACAAACTCACTCATCCATCCTCCAAGAGGAATTTATTCCAGCCCAGATCACTCAGTTCATTGCTGGTAAGAAGGAGGAACAACCTTTTGCAATATGTTCCTCCCAGCCAATCCTCCTTTGCTACTGGCTTTTTCCTACCAGGTTGCCCAAGAATATTGAAGAAAATTCAGGGAGACTTTTTCACACCGCTGACTGCCCGATGTTTTTGCTGGCAGCAACAAACCCGGGCTTGAAAGTTTGTGCAATGTGGAGATGGGATGGGTGGGTGGGGGAATAACTGAAAATGCAGAAGCAAACTCAGGGTTTAGGGTGTGGGATTTAGGGTGCTTCTGCTTTGGGTGACGCAGAGAGGGAGAGTAAAAGAGAAAGAAACTCAACACAGAAGTGGTTCCAGCTGAAAATTCTCAGTGAAATTGTAGAGAAATGGCTTTGGGAGATAATTTCTCTGAATATGTTCATGGTGAAGGGAGAACAGTGTCTACAAAGATTTTTACATCTCTGAATATTTTCAGTGCAAACAAAGTGGTCTTGCCTCAAACCCTGCTGGACAAAATGTCCACGATTTTCTTTATTGACGGTTCTGGCTGAAAAAACAGCAATTAACACCCAGCATTAATGACAGCTTCTCTGCTAGAACAAACTCCTCGAGGTAAAGGCTCATGGAGCTTTAATGATCTCTCTGGAAAATGGAAATGGTCATTTCCAGCACAGCCAGCCGTGATTGTACCATTTTAACCATCGCTGCCAAACCAGGAAATCTTGTGCTCTGAGCTGCTGGAAATCTTGCTCTGAGTGTGCCTGTGACAAAGGATATTTAACTTGTGAGAGCAGGAAAGAGCAACCAGTCATTCTGTTTTATTATTTGTCTCAATCCTGTCCAGTCTGGTAAATGTGAAAACAAAGAACACTTTATTTCTCAAGTTATCATAAATATGGATTAGTCCTTCCAACCTTACAGGAAAGCTGAGGGTGCTCTGCGGGATCAAACAGAGGGGAAATCCACACGAGCTTAGAGAAATGCTGGCATTTCTCACCAGTAAACATGATGTGGAGTGGGATGATCAAAGCTGCTGCATTAGTTCAAATATTATCCTTGGAGCAGAGCCACCACCACTCCGTTCTGTTTCTGACTTAACCTCTCAAGGAAAGGTCCCATTGCTCATGGGGTGTCTCTATTCCAGTGTTTGTTCCTGCTCTGCTGTTCCTGCTCTGCTTTTCCTGCTCTTTTCCTGCTCCATCCCGAGGTGCCACAGCTGCAGTGTGCTGCTTGCCCCCACTCTGACACTGACTCCCTCTTGCTGCAGTTTTGGGTCACATCCTGACCCCCATTATCTTTACAAAGTATCTTAAAATTCCCTGGATCCTTTATTTCTTCTGGCACCATCATTCTGCTCTGCTTTTCAGACACAGAGCAGTTCCTAGCATGGTAATATTTGGGAATTCTGGGGAAATTATTGGGAATTCTGCATCCCAGCTGAGCCTGCACCCCTGTCCTGGGGGCTGCCCTGAGCACAGCCCTGTGCTGCCCTTCCCTCCGTCCCTGGAGCCTGCAGGGAGCAATCTGGGGCAGTTTGGCCCCAGTTCAGCCCAGAATGGTTTGGGTTGAAGGAGCCTTAAAGCTGATCCCATCCCGCCCCTGCCACGGCAGGGACAGCTCCCACTGTCCCAGGTGCTCCCAGCCCTGTCCAGCCTGGCCTTGGGCACTGTCAGGGATCCAGGGGCAGCCACAGCTGCTCTGGGCACCTGTGCCAGGGCCTGCCCACCCTCCCCATATCCCAAAATCCATCCCAATATCCCACCCAACCCTCCTCTCTGTCATTTGAAGCCATTCCCTGTGTGCTGTCCCTCCATCCCCATAAATTCTCTCTCCATCTTTCCTGCAGCTCCTCCAGGCCACAACGAGGTCCCCCCAAAGCTTCTCCAGGCGGAACAATCCCAATTTTCCCAACCTTCCCTCAGAGCTGGGGGTTCCCAGTGTCACAGTTCTGACACCCAGCCTGGGGACATTTCCCGTGCAGGAGCAGCCTTTCCCTCCTGCCCCCATCCTGGCAGGTCCTGGGCTGGGTTTTGTGGTGTCTGGTTGAAAATGTCTGGCTGAAGGTTTCCCCCTCACCCCCTGCCCTGGCACTGGTTGCTCATTAAACCCCTTGCTATGAATAGCAGAGCACAGGGTGGGAGTGCAGGTTCAGCCAGTGCATTCTCCTACTGAGGCATGCCAAAAATAGACTCACAAAAGTCCAACCCTGATGAAACTTTAACTGTCCTTAGTGAAAAAACCCCACATACTATACTAACTAACTGATCCCTGACACTCACGTCCGAATTCCTCACAAGCTGTGGGATAAATGTGTTAAAAACCACATCATCTGTCTCTATTTATTCATTTTAAAAATATTTACATTATATTTACCATATATCTTTATATTTACATTATATTTACAATATATTTTTTATATTTACAATACCTCTTTGGGCTGTATTTTCAAATAAATACATATCTTTTCTTTTCCTGCTTTTCAACTAATAAAGTGAAATGAGGCTTCCTCACAAGCTGTGGAATAAATGTGTTAAAACCACATCATCTGTCTCTATTTATTCATTTTTAAAATATTTACATTATATTTACAATATATATTTTTATATTTACAATACATTTTTGTATTTACAATACCTCTTTTGGTTCTATTTCCAAATTAATACATATCTTTTCTTTTCCTGCTTTTCAGCTAATAAAGTAAAATGAAGCTTCCTCACAAGCTGTAGAACAAATGTGTTAAAAATGCCATCATCTGTTTATATTTATTAATTTTTTTATATTTACATTATATTTACAATATATATTTATATTTACATTATATTTACAATACATTTTTATATTTACAATACCTCTTTTGGTTCTATTTCCAAATTAATACATATCTTTTCTTTTCCTGCTTTTCAACTAATAAAGTGGAATGAGGCTTCCTCACAAGCTGTGGAATAAATGTGTTAAAACCCCATCATCTGTCTCTATTTATTAATTTTTAAAATATTTACATTATATTTACAATATATTTTCATATTTACATTCTATTTTTTATATCTACAATACCTCTTTGGGCTGTATTTCCAAATTAATACATATCTTTTCTTTTCCTGCTTTTCAGCTAATAAAGTAAAATGAAGCTTCCTCACAAGCTGTGGAATAAATGTGTTAAAAACCCCATAATCTGTTTACATTTATTTTTTATATATTTACATTGTATTTACAATATATATTTTTATATTCACAATACCTCTTTTGGCTGTATTTCCAAATTAATACATCTCTTTTCTTTTCCTGCTTTTCAGCAGATGAGGTGAGATGAGGCTCCAGGCTGTTTCGATGTATTTTATGAACTGGTGATGGGCACGAGCTGCAGGTGTTATCTGCAGTGCCTGCTCCTGCCCAAGGAGCCCAGGGCACGAGGGAATTGGGTGGGTGGGGGATTGCAGGAGGGAAGGGCGAGGATTCTGCCAGGCTGAGAGGAGCCCTGGGCGTGAGAATCGCTGGATGCTCAACCCCTCCCCAGTGGTACCAGGTACATCTGGGAGTGCAGCACAAAATGAGAGCAGAGAACTCTGAGAGGAAGCAGAGGAGGAGGAGGAGGAGTCCACCTGCTTTTGATAATGACAGAATTAACTTTGAGTTACGTGCTGTTACCTGAGCTTTTAAAACTTTGACTGTTAATGTTGTGTTTATGATTTCTGTGCAAGCTGAGGAGTTGGTGAAGTCCTGCACAGGCTCAGGAGCAGGTTTCTCCCAGGAGCAAACCTACCTAATTAGTCTGGTTCTCATGCCAGATAAGCAAAGCTCTATCCCTGGATTAACAACTGAAAATAAATCAATTTTCTCTGTCCGTACAACAAGAGCAGCAAGGTAGAAATGGCTGCATATTTCTGAAAATTTCAATGCTATCCATGCACCAAAAAGGTTCAGCTTTTGGCAGAAGTTTTCCTGCTCAGACCAGGATTGTCCAAAGTTTTCACCCCATTTAGAGGTGCTGGCTTGGGCCTGCTGGTGCTGTGCCTGGAGGTGTTTGGGAGGAGCTGCTTTCTAAAAATCAAAACATGCCATGAGGCTGAGGTGGTTGCATGAAATGCCCTTTCAAAATGAAAATGAAGAGTTGTTGACATAATGATGTTGAGAACTACAGGTTGGGAGCTTGACTGGAAGAAAAATCTTTGTCCTGGAGGAAATTCTTGTAACAACCCTGCTAATCTTAAAAACAGTTCTCCAGAAGATTCCTTCCCATAAGATTTGCATCCAGCTGTTGTGTTTTCTCTCTCCCAAACTTTTGCCAAAAAACCACCTTTGCTTCAATAAAGTTTTCAAGCACAGAAGAACTTTAAATTTCAGGATTGTCTAGAAAAATAGCAAATCTGGTTCCCATTGTCCTTCAGCAGGGCCAGTGTGGGGCACATGGCTCCACAGCACAGCCCTGACACTGTGTAACCCCCACAATTGTATTTCCACATCTCTCTTTGCCCAGGGGCTCTGATTTCCCCAGAAATTCCAGGTTTTTTCCCCTGGGTGCCACTGACTTCTACAAATAGCACACTCTGTCTCCATGCCACAAATCCTTTTTGACAAAAAATAAGTGTTTTCCAGTCTGGCAGCGCTCCGGGTGCCAAACACAACCCCAGAGAGGCTCAGGGGAAGCAGCAGCTTCCCCGGGGGATGTTGAATATGCAAAAATCCCTCAGTGCTCTGTGTTGGTGAGGGCACCTGCCAGAGCCCTGCTGCTGGATCAGAGCACAGATCAAACATTTGGCACCAGCCGCGGCCCTCCCGGCCCAGCTCCTGCTGCAGGCAGCACAAGGTGCTATTTTTAAACCTTTCTCCCGTTCATCTGGCTCCACACGCACATAAAACTTCCCCCAGTGCAGTGGTTATCTGTTGCCTCACAGCTGACTCTGGTTCTTTAGGCAATGAGTTTCCCTTTCAATTCTGCCTTTGGGCAAGAGGAGCTTTGCAGGGTTATGAATCAACTGCATTTGGAGCTCCTGTCCTGTCTGGAACACGTCCTGGGGCACACCTTCCCTTGTCTTCCTTGCCAGCCTTCCCTCAGAGCCTGGCCCTGTGCTGGGAAGTCGTTTTGCCACTGCTCAGCAGCAAAAATACCTTTTGCAATTAGCTCTTTTCTCCTTACAAGCAGAAGGGAAGTTCCTGAGAAGTCCTCAAGTATCCAAAGGGAAATTTTAGCATTTAGAACAAAAAACTAAAGTCCTGCTGGTTTTGGGTGGCTTAATTTCACTTCAATATTTAAGAACCTGAGGGATTGCGTCCCAAAATAAATGAATCAGCACCTGAAGTTCTCTTAAGAGAGACCTTTGGGATCTTCCTGGTTCCTTTGGCTACACATGGGGTTGGTCTTGCCCTTCCCAGCCCCAAGGTCTCATCCCCAGACACAAATTGGTGCCACATTGCTGCTGTTGACTGCAGCAATTCTGCAGCCAGGAATGAGTCAGAGCAGCCCTGTGACCCTGCTAAAACCAAGCCTGCACAAAAAGGTTTTTGTCAGGATCAAAGTCCCAGGATCCCTGTCACGAAAGGGGGTGAAGGACAAGGGCACATAATCAGTCCGTGAACCACAAAGTTCCTTTTGTGGAGGAGCACCTTCCCTGGGCAGGTGCAATCTCCACAGGGCTTTTATTGCAGGTGAGCAAACCGCACCTGAAAAATTCCCCCCGCTCCCCTGTCCTGTGGGGTGGGTGTGAGCAGCTCCCAGCAGGGACCAGTTCTCTCCATTTCAGGAGAATTTCACTCCCAGTGACTCCCATTGACTGCTGCCCGTGGTGGCTAAATGAAAGCATCATCTATAAATCGATCCATAAATAAAACACCTTTACAATTATGGGCTCAAGTTCTTCTTGTAACTCTATGGCTTTTTCTGTCCCCTAAAATCCTTTTTGATCTGCACACAAATAGGTGTTTAACAGACAGGTGGGATGCACCACTCATTCTGGAACTAATAAATCTGATAAAATGATATTTCACTACCCTGCAAATGTTTCCCTCAGCGTGCACTTCTTATCACCCCTTCCAGAAACGCTTTGGGGTGAATTTGAAATATTAAATTTTTGTAGGAAAACCAAATGCCTGATCTCTTATGGAGCCAGCTTCCCTTGGTATGTCCTGAATCACAGAATCACAGGTTAATTTAGATTGGAAAAGATCCCCAAGGGTCCAACCTCTGCCCAATGTCCACCTTGTCACCTAAACCTGAGCACTGAGCGCCTCCCCCAGTGGCAGTGGAAGCTCTCAGAAAGAATGTCCAGGGTGTCCAGCTACTTGAGAACTTTGAGAACTATCATTGCCTGCATATAAAATATCTCCTGGTTTTCCTCTGTGTTTATTTCATTTTAGTGGAGTGTGCTTTGAAGCTTTTCACTTGTGTTGAAATCCTGAATGTTACAAGGAGCATTAAAGCTTTTCCTTCCTGTTCTTCCAACCACAGCCAGAGGGAAGACAGGATTCTGTCAGAGCACCCAAAGCTGAACAGAGCAGGTGGGGATGATCCCAGTTATCCTGTTATTCTGCCCAGAATCTTGCTCCCAAACTCCTCCTTGTTCTCCTTCTGCTCCCATTGACAATGACCAAAGTTTGGGCCCCAGCTGGGTTTTCTCCTGCGCTCCGTGGTGGCACAGGCGTCCAGCCCTGCAGTGTGAGGAGTGGGTCTGGGGTCTGCAGGCTGAGCTGGGCGTCCCTGCCAGGCCACCCAGGCAGGGCTGGCCTTTGCCCGTGGCTGAGCTGCCTCCTGGCTGACCCTGAGCAGATACCTGGGACCTTTGCCCTGGAGAAAAATGGGACAGGGCCTGGCTCGGGCATTGCCCTCACCTGCAGGGCTGCCCGTGGCTCCTGCTGTGGAACTCAGGTAACAAGAGGGGATTTTTGAGGCAGCTTGGAAGCCTGGATAAGTGAACCCATTCTGCCTGAGGCTTCTCAAACATTTCATTTCCATTATTTCCATTAAATCTGGAGAAGCTTTTTCCCTTCTTCACCTTGAGCCAGCCCGGTGCTGCTGGAATTCCACCTGCAAGCAGACCTGGAGCATTCCCTGCTCCTCTATCTCCCGTTTTCCTGTGGAGCACAGTTCACCACAGCATGAATCAGATGAGACTCTGATTTCCATTCCTGAGCTGATAGGGGAGGGTAAAGTGCCACGGACGTGCAGATTCCAATTTGGGGTAATTTTTGTACTCCTGGCTCCCCTTTATTGTCCCTGGCTGCAGTGCCTTCCCTTCCCTTCTCCCTTCCCTTCCCACGGCCTGGAGTTCACCCAACCCTTGGAAAATTAGAGGCAAAGAGTTTGAACTTGTTGAGAGGAACATGCCCAGGGAAGCAGAGGATCATTTTCCCTGATTATTAAATGCATTCCATTCCACACTTGTTTTGACATTGTCCCTCGGAGAAAAAGATTTTGTTTTATGGAGAGGCCTCATTGTTGCTTTTCCTGTTAGGGATTGTTGCTCCATAGGTGTTCAGCTCCATCCAAACCCTACAATGTAAAGTTCTTTAAAATTCCTTCTGGATCCAAGTCCCACAGATGAGGTTTGACTTGTTAGGTTGTTCTGAAGCCTCAAATATCACACAGATGAGGTAAAAACTGTGGACAAGAGTTGAAATTCAATGTGCTCTGTCCTCTGGTAGCAAGGAGTATGGGAATATAGGAGATAAAATCCATACAGGGATTGTATGAGGCATTAATGAAGTTCTAGACAGGAAAGAAAAACTCTGATTTTCACTCTCTTCAACTGTGATACTCAAAAATACCCAAGAATAAATAGAAGTGAATAAGCACAGTGCTCAATTTCATAATATAATATTCACACTTTTCTCCAAGCCTTGGCTGAAAGGAGACATTAAAACAAATTTGAATGCAGCCACCCACACCTTGAGCTGTCAATGCTCAGGTTCTCAGGGGAATTCACTCATTCACAGAGGGGATCAATGAGCTGCCTCAATCTCAACAAACCTCTTGTTTCAATTATCTGAAGCCAAAACCAGCTTTTTCTGCTAAAGCTACAACTCTTCCATGAATTTTCAAGAGATGTGCCACAAAGGACTGAAAATTGTCCAACTTACTCCTTTTCTGAGAGGTGATAATGCATTAAAAACCCACCCACCCACGGGCAGTGCCACTGAATTAAAAATGAAGTTTCACATCTTTAAAATGAGGCATGGGATGAATTTCCTGAATGTTTGTCCTGAAATGAACTTCGGCTGGGAACAATTTACAGAATTAATTTGTTAGATTTTGGGTTATTTTGCACCATTAATTGAAGTATTGACAGAGATGTGAATTCTGCCTCTGGTTGTTGAGCACAAAGGTCCTTCTCAGGCTGGAGGGGACAAACCTGAGCAAAACTGACAAAACTGATGGGAGCAGGGAAAGGTCTCTAAATCCCTCTGCAGGGACTGGCTCAGAGCTGTGGCACATCAGCTTGGCAGGAACAGAGCACAGATCAGAAATTCCAGATTGCCAGGCCTGAGGACTGGCATTCTTATCCATAAAAAAGCAAGGATCAGTGGCTCCAGCTTTGCCTTTTCAACTCCAACACGCCCAAAGCCTGAACAGAATTCATTTCCAAAGCCTGAAGTGAATTCATTTCCAAAGCCTGAACAGAATTCTCTTCCTTTTGGACAGGTAAACCTCGCTCCCTTCCCTGTAGGGACAGGGAATGTGGAGGTGAATTAATCCCATTAAAGTCGTGGTCCTGCTGCCTTCCTCCAAGGAGAGACTGCAGGAAATGATCCCAGGGAGGGGGTGTTGAAATGGAAATCCTTAACGAGGGCCTCGTTCCAAAGCAGCAAAGGACTGCTCTGAATTATCCTGCTGGCCTAAAGGGTTCCCTGATATTGATATATATTTATATTTATATTTATATTTATATTTATATTTATATTTATATTTATAGTTATAGTTATAGTTATAGTTAGTTATAGTTATATTTGTAGTTATATTTATATTTATATTTATATTTATTAATCCCAGGGCACCTGCTGGGGTCCTGCTCCGGAAACAGAGGGAGAGGAAAGCTCTGAGTTGGTGTCTGAAGTGGAAGCCTGGCTTGGTCATTCATTGTCTGTGCAGTTTGATAATTACCCATTCCCCAAGTCAATGGCTTTGGACATTTACTGGGAGGTAGGAGATTAATGAAGTTCTCTGAAACTTCAGGAACCTGAAAAACTCCAAAGATTCCGGAACTGCATTTTCCAGGTCAGTGGCTGCTGGGGACCCAGCAGAGAGCACAGATTTGGACCTGAGCTGGTACAGAACCCACCCAAACCTCCCTGACAGCAACACGCCTGGATCTCTGGGTCCACTGCATTGAAATAGCAAAAACCCCGAGCAGTTCGGTACATACCACCTGTGATTTCCTGCCCAGGAGCAATCAGGGTTTCGAAACAGCTGCCAACAAGGCTGTCAAGGTCAGTTCAACGAGATAACAGCACTTCTCTCCGAGGGTTAAATCATCAGAATGTTTGTGAGCACTGAGAGTTGCCTGGAATCCAACAAACTGATTCTCTTAGCGCTTCTTCCATACTGGCACAACTCCATTGGCTCTAATATTAATTTATTGGCAGTAATAATCATTTGTGATGCTGTAAGAAATGGCTTTTTGGGGGTTTTTGTCCCAGGATTTTGGGTAGATCCCCACATGGACCTGCACGTCAGCACGAGCTCCCTGGGGATTGATTTCCCATCCACTTTGCTCCCAGTGTCAACCTCACCCTGCCAGGAATGCTGCTGAGGGATGGCATTTTAAAAATATACATAATTTCTACTGATTCTGCAGAAATTCCAGCTGTTTTCACCTTTTCTCAGAACTTTCTATGGATTTTATCCTGTCCCAATCCCCTCCCTGGGACCTCCATGCCAAGCAGAAACTCAGACTGTGCCAAGGGGGCAGAAGCCTCTTCTGCAAAGCTGCAAAGATTTTAAAATAAATAATGAAAGAGTAATTTCTAGAGAAAAAATAGAACTCTTTATTTTCTTACAAAACAGCCTAGAAATATTCAGATCACGCACAAATTGTTTTATACATTGTTTTGGGGGTACATTTTCATGTCTGAACATAACAGAGGAGAACAAACAAATGAGAACAAGAGACAGACCAACAAGTAGTAAGAACTTGCAGCATTTCAACATGTAAAAAAATAAATTCAGGGTTATATATATAGATAAAGCTGTACTTGAAACTGCAAAAGTGTAAAACCAGCGACCGTACCAGCCAGAATCCAGTATTGCATGGAGGGCAGTGACAATTTGAACCTTTAGGTTTTTCAGTCTCCACGAGAAATAGACCCTCTGGAGATGTTTAGGGTCCTCATTTCCTGTGGAATTGTCCTTGGAAGCATAATTTTATGTTCTTCATCTCATGTACCTATCCTGTCAGGATCAGCATCATTCTGCAGAGGCAGAACCCATAGGATTCCAGTGGTTCCATTTCCATTCATGCAATGAAAGACCACAACATTTTTTACAAGAAAAGTGGGACAAAATGGGTAGTGCAGGAGCTGGAGGGATGGAAATCCATGGGGAAGAGCAGAGGGTGTGTCAGGCACAAGCTCAAAGCAAAGCAATAAATCCTGCCAGGTGCATCTGTCCCTATTTCCCTCCTCCCCAGGATGCCAAGGAAATGTATTTCTTTCATTATCCCAATTTCCCAGCCCTGTTTCAGCCTTTTCCCGACCCCCAACTCCCTTCTCTGGCAATCTGAGAGGGACTGGGGCAGTTTCCTCTCCCACTCTGAGCTCCCAGGGCCACTCCAGCCCTGACTGGTCCCAAACTGGAGGCAGCTCTCCCCAAACTGGGCTGTTCAGCACCCCCAGGGCTCCTGGTCCTGCACTAAATCCCTGGATTTCCACAGCTCCATGACAGCACTTGGCATTTTCCTCTCCTTTTGAGCACATTTTCCCCGATAGAACAGTCTGGGAGCTTTTCCTGGGGCTGTTCCTGGCTCAGCAGTGGTTCAAGGGATGTGGTGCAGTTCTGCCCTGGAGCCTCCAGGGCTTTGGCTCCCAAAGCTGATGTCTCTCTCTCACGAGCAGGCAGCAGCAGGGCTGTCCTTTATTTCTTGCAACCTGTATTGAGCAAAACAAGAATCTTTAAAGCGATTACGTCAAAGCAAGCAGCACTAAACAGACTTCAGTTAAAGGAGTAAATATTCAGATTATAGTGGGAAATATTTTTTTCCTGTGGTGTTGGCTGGCAAAGAAATACCTTCCCCAGCATTGAAATGTCCTGGATTTCTATTGGAGGATTTCATTCTAGATCAGAGACTTGTTTTCTCAATTTAGGTTGTTGCACAAGTAAGTTATTTTGTTAGCTTGTTTGTATAAACTCGTGAGAAAGAAAACCCTACGTTCAAAATATATAAGTTGCAACACTGCACAACTATTTACAAATAGATTTTTCTTTGTCTTCCTGCCTCAAATGAAGTTTTGTTATTTAAATTCTGCAGTGAGCAGTTCCTTCACTAAGGCATCTTCTATTTAATCTGCAAATTGATGCCCAAGATCAAATGGTCTTTTCCAGGAAATATCTTCTGGGAATGCAGTGGAGGAGCTCTAACAACCCCTGGCTGTTATTTTCTGCAGCAGTTGGTAAATGTTGATTTCCCCCTTTTTGAGCTGCATCACACACAGAAAACATGGATATAAAATTGACTCCAGAGCCACGAGCTGTGTGAAACACAGGACAGTTCCTGATAAAACACTGAACTGGGACAGCACTAATTTGTTAAAATAAAGACACAGGATGGCTCTGGCCCTGTGAGAATGAAGAGCAGACAGACATCAGCTGTTTACCCTCCCATTGGCACAGAAATCCCAGCCCAGGCGCCAGCAGAGCCCGCAGTGTGCAGGAGCACAGGAACACAGGTGTGTGTTTGTGCACAAGCAGAGCAGAGCTGTGTGTTTGTGTGCCCAAGCACAACCCAGGTGTGTGTTTGTGTGCCCAAGCAGGACACAGGTGTGTGTTTTATGCCCAAGCACAACCCAGCTGTGTGTTTGTGTGCCCAAGCAGCACCCAGGTATGTGTTTGTGCCCAAGCACAACCCAGGTGTGTGTTTGTGTGCCCAAGCAGGACACAGTGTGTTTGTGCCCAAGCAGAGCACAGGTGTGTGTTTGTGCCCAAGCACAACCCAGGTGTGTGTTTTATGCCCAAGCAGCACCCAGGTGTGTGTTTGTGCCCAAGCAGCACCCAGGTGTGTGTTTGTGCCCAAGCAGCACCCAGGTGTGTGTTTGTGCCCAAGCAGCACCCAGGTGTGTGTTTGTGCCCAAGCAGCACCCAGGTGTGTGTTTGTGTGCCCAAGCAGGACACAGTGTGTGTTTATCCAGACCTGCTCGTGGCTGGAGGGCGATGGGCAGGGCCCTGCCAGGGATGAGGATCCCCGAGTGCAGCGTCTCCAGCGGCGCCTGGTCCGTGGCCACCACGCGGTACTTGCGGATCAGCTGCAGGGACAGCACCAGCTGTCAGTGCAGCATCCCCAGCTGGGGAATAACCTGCTCTGACTGCATCATTCAGAAGGCTGAGCAACTGCCTCATTCAGCTATATTACAATATACCAGAACTATACTATATCACACCAAAGAAAAACCCGTGACCCTTTCAGACAGTCACAACACAGCTTTGACCCAATTGGCCAATCAGCCCAACCATCACCAGTGTCCAGTTAAGAAATCGCTCTCATAAACTGTTGAGAGTTTTTTTGCAGGTTGAGGAGTTTTTGCAGGACAATGGCCAAAATCAGCCGATGCACAATCCAGCCTGCTGGTACTAATGGACAATGGACACGTGCACAAACAATGAATAACTGACATATTCAGAAATGGGGTTGGTGCATCCTTGAAAAAGATGCAAGAAGAAGAGTTGGTAGGACTCAGCAGGTTTGTCAGTGAGCTTGGGAAAGCAAGAAAATAGTGAGTTATGGGTGGCCCAGACAACCACAGCAAGACACGTGAAAAATTAGGTGATCCAATCAGCATTCAAATTTAGACACGTGAACAGCTAGGATTAACCAATCATGTATTAGTTAGAGACACGAGGACAGTAGAGATTTATTATAAATATAGTCTTGTTAGGGATAATAAATTTGGCTTCACTGGATCGTATTGCTTATGGTGTGATGTCCCTGAACGTCCGCACCCCGCAATAAACAATCTCCAGAACACATTCCACGTGTGCCAAGCAACAGGGGCAGCAAATAGCTCAGAGAAGAGAAACAATTCTCTCTTTCTCACTGCCTTCCCCAGGAAAATTCCTTGGGAAGGCTGTGCCTGCTGTGCCCACAATCAGCGTGCTGGGCTCTGCCTGTGCTCAGCTGGAGGACAAACCCCCCCAGTGCCCTTTTTGGGGTGCTTACCCAGCAGAGGGCCAGGTGCAGCTGCAGCTCGGCCAGGCGGCGCCCCACGCACATCCTCCTGCCGATGCCGAAGGGCACGTGGGAGAAGGGATGGATGGAGCCCCTGTGCAGCCAGCGCTCGGGCCTGAACTCTGCCCAGCCCCTGAAGTAGTCCTCACTGCAGCCCAGGGTGTGGCTGTTGATCATCAGCACCGTCTGCAGCAAGGCAGGACAGAGAACAGGTCACAAAGCCACCCCCAGCTCCCGAGGATGGAGAATCGTGGCACGTGTCAGATACATATCACTGTACTGGCTTTTGGCAAATATTAAAGTGGATTCTATATGTGTGAGGTTAAAGTGACTTTGTCATAAAGATATAATTTTTATTTCTGTTGTTAATTAAGCTTAGACATAGTAGTGAAATAGCCAAAATAAGTATGCTTGGTTAAAATACCTACTTAAATAAAATAACATTCAATGAACATATGAAGAAGACACCTGCTGCACATATACCAACTATCAACTCTCACAGCTGAAAACAGTGTAGACCAAAGCTCAAAAACTAAAAGTAATAAAATAAAAGTAATAAAAATAGGCTAAAACCCACAAGCGAAGAATACTCATGCTCTAAAAAAGTAAAACCAAACAAGAGCCATACCAAACAGTTCTTAAAATATGTAATCTAATTTAAAGGGAAAGTTTACTATGCATGATTGTTTATGAATATGCAACAAATAATGTAATAAAAATAGCAGATAAAAAGTGTTTCCAAAATAACAACTGTACTCTTATCTAAGTACCAAGATACACCCAACCATAATAACCTTTACTTTATAGTCCTTGTCTCCTACAGTCCTTTAATAAACTTTTAAAATTGTCACAAGAAAGTGAATGTGTTTTTCACAGCACAGCAGCTTCCTCAGGAGAGGTCATGGAATTCCCAAAAAATCAACTGGAACATAGAAAAGGTTGTGGTTTCCTCAGAGAATCATGGAAAAATTTGAAAAAAAAGTTGGAATAGCCCATCAAAATTATTTCAGGGAATTATTTCAGTCTAAGTCCAGCTGCAGTGCAGGCAGGTGTGGGTTTGTGTTTATGGGAATCCTTGGGGTGAATCCCTCATTCCTTGTCCTGGGGCTGGTACTTTGGCAAAGCCAGTTTGAAACTGAAATATGAGCAACTTCTGTGGTTTAAAGGGCAATTAATAAATTAAAAACCATCCCAATAAACAGAATTAATTGCCTTACCCCTTTGGGCAGCATGTAATTTCCCAGAACCATTTCTGTGTCGATGGTG